>NC_090938.1:506614287-506917317 GCF_040938575.1 Ambystoma mexicanum
CATATCCTTGCATTACTCTGGTTATAGGGTGACTGGGAAATAGCGATCCTTTAACTGTTATAGTTGGAGTTAATGGCAAATCTAGCCCCAAAGCCTTTTTCAACTTCTGTTGGCAATCCTTCTCTGCAGCTCCAAATGGACCATAGCATGATTATCTGAACGAACAGGGAGAAACAAGATCCATGCCATGGCCTTGATAAGCTTGGTCCATGGATAAACCAGACAGTAATTTAAGCGGCTAATTTAAGCATGTTCCTCAAAGACCATGAACGGCTGTTTACGTCCCTGAGACTGCTTCTCCTGCTGGAAATTTGGAACTGGATTGCATGGCTGAAGTGGAAAATATAAACAGCATAGACTATCCAGGCTCGCATGCTTTACGTTTTATAACCTTTTCTTTGGTTGGTCAGGGAGGTATTGACTATTGACATGTTGGGCAAGATTGTATGTAGTAACCCTGTGGGAGACAACACCAGCCTTGTTCTCCTGGAACAGGTAACCCAACCTCTGGTATAGGCCTGTATTACACAAGTTGGTAGTTTGACTGAGCAGCCAGGCTTATCTGAAGAGGGGTCAATGAGCTGTAGGGTGGCAACATAGTTTGAGTGACAAGTATTCAAATAACACTTATGCTGAAGGTTTCTTGATAAAATAATGTATTAATTTAAGTCAGTTTTAAAATGAGCCTTCGTTAGAAAGGTGCATTTGGCAACCAATAAAAATACACTTCAAAATACACTCCTTGAGTTTAATAAAGTAGGTAGCCTTTTGGGATGGCACAGATTTTCCTACACCCTGAGGTGACTTCAATTGCCAGGACACTCTGGACATCAATATATCACTTTTCACACTTAAATGGTAATACTGTAGTTGTAGCGAAAAGGTAAAGGAAGGAAACGATGGTTAACACGTTTCTCAAACAGTTATGCACTTTTTGAACCCCCCAGTGCAAAGTAGATAATGCTTTCCCAGCTATACAAGTGAAGTATGTATGACTTTGTTAGGCAAGATTGTATGTAGTACCATGTGGCTGACTACAACAGCCTTGTTACCTTGGGAATAGGTAACCCAACCTTTGATATAGGCCTGTACTACGTAGGTTGATAGTGTGACTGAGCAGCCAGGCTCATCTCAAGAGGGGTCAATGTGAGCTGCAGGGTTTTAACAGACTTTCACAGTGACAAGTATCCAAATAACACTTATTCTCCAGCATGGGGTCTGGCATGGAATCACATGCTCATATTCCCCGTTGTCAGGCTGGGAATCCTCGGTAAGGGAAAAAATCAGTATCAGTTTTGTCTCTGATCTGTCTTTCTTAGTAACCAATCACTGGTCTCTGGGTCATACTGCCCTCTCCCTAAGCCCTACCCCTGGCAGCCATCCTCAGATTTTTACCACACGTTCAAGTGTTGGGAGTCCTCGTGCTATAGCTCTCGAGCTTTTACTGCGTTTTGCGCTTTTTCAAAGATTTATCTCATTTTTCAGTTTAATTGAGCCTCCAGCTCCACCGTTTCTACTTCCAATCAACGGGGACCCGTTTCGGATTGATCTACGCCCCTCAAGGGTGAAGTTGCTTTTCTTGGAGGATTCCAGAAGTTTCTGAGGCCTACCTCGTGGACGAGAAGAACATGGCCCAGGAGAAGGGAAGCTCAACTCCCGGCAAAATGTTCACTGCCCTGGATGCAACCTACAAAATGTGTTCAAGGAGGACAAGCATTCGAAATGCCTTTACTGCCTCCACGAGGACAAAACGCATGTGGAGAAGGAATGTGTGTTTTGCATGAACATATGAGGGATCGTCGGACCTGTCTCTCCAACTGGCTGGAAAGCAAGAGCCCAGCAGGTGAGAAGTCCGAGCGGTCTTCTAAGTCCTCTGTTGGGCCCCCGTCGCCAGGGCGCTCTCAGAAGGCAAAGCACCGTGAGTCCCCGGGCACCGGGAGCACCACGGTCGGGCTCCTCGGCTGCCAGGCAGGGCGCTCCTTCACCGACACCATCAACCGCTAGCCAGTGCTCTGGCTCGGGGAAGAGAAAATCCGAGAACCCGGCTAAGCTTCTGGAGAGGCCCCAGTCGATCTTGAAGGATCAGGCCGAAGGAGCGAGGCGGTGACCCTCCCCCTAAGGTGAAGGCCTCAAGCACGCCCAAGGTGATGAAGGCCTTGATCCCGGCCAAGGCCTCGATTGAGGGAGTTGCTGCGCCACTGGCGAAGCCTGTGGAGGCTATCCCAGTGGAGGCGACCCCGGGGGCCCAGAGTTTCCCTTGGAATCCTTTTAAGCCCATCGAGAAGACCCCCCCCATGAAAACCCCAGTGGAAAGAGGGGAGGGGGGCGGTAGCCATCACGGATACGGGACACAACCTCCGAGGAGGAACTGACCGAGAATTTGGAAGAGGCCCGGTCCCACGGGAGGGATCCTGACGAGGGGGGCGACGAGAGCGGGGGTGGCGAGGACGAGGTTCCCGTGGAGGAGGAACAACCGTCGCTTCCGGCACGCCCGTCACAGCCTGAGCCACAAGACAACTCGGCGGCCATTTTGACGGCAATCCAAGCCTTATGCACGGAGATAAGGATGAGACTGCCCCTACCCCCGACGGAAGACCCAGCTGAACCGGGTCCGTCGGGAAGCCCTCCAAACAAGAATTCATCCGGCTCCCCTTCAGCCCTCACGGCCTTCTCAGCCTTTGTCGCCCTCCCCGGTCCCAAGGGATGACACGGGAACAGACACGTCCACGACGGGGCATGCCCTGGCAAGGTTTTGGACATGCCCTTCGATGGGAACAATCTGTTCGGAAAGACAGTGGATGAGTCACTGCAGGCCATCAAGACTGACACGGAGACGGCTCGGGCCTTGGGAGTTCTGCAGCAACGGCAGCTGCTCTTTCTGAACTCCGGATGCAAGCAAGGTGCCTCCAAAGGATTCGGCGGTGGCTCCTCAACCTACCGTCAGGCGGCCCGCTTCTCGTCGCAAGAAGCCTGCAGGGAATGAGGCAAGTCAGGTGGATTTCTGTCATCGCCAGGGAGGCCAAGGCGGCAAGGCTGCCTTCAAGCAAGACTGAACCGGCGTTGCGTCGGGCCCCCACCGAAGCACCCCAGTGGGAGGCCGGCTGACGAAGTTAGTCTGCGTGCGAGAGTCCATCTCCGTCTGTTGTGTGCCCTGGCCCACGGGCACACTCTGGAATTTCTAAAGTGCCCCTGAATTCCGCCTGTGGCCAGGAAGGAAAAACACGTCCCTCAACTGCTGTTAGAGGTAAGGGCGATGCTCAAGAAAGGAGCCATCAAGCTTGTCCCAAAGAGGCTCCGGGGCTCCGAGTATACTCAAGATACTTCCTCATCAGAAAGAAGACAGGAGGTTGGCGTCCCATCCTGGACTTGCGTCGGCTAAACAAATACATCAAGGCACAGAAGTTCCAGATGGTCACCCTCCAGCACGTGCTGAGCCAGCTGGAGGAAGGCGACTTCCTATCGTCATTGGATTTGGAGGATGCGTACTTTCACAGTCCCATCCTAAAAGGACAACGAAAGTTTCTCAGGTTCATAGTCCAAGGGCAGCACTACCAGTTCAAGGCCCTCCCATTTGGATTGAAGTCGGCACCCAGGGTGTTCACCAAGTGCCTAGCACCAGTGACGGCGTGGCTGCGTCTGCAGGAATCCACGTCTACCCCTACCTGGACGACTGGCTCATCCGAGCAGGGACAAGGGAACTCGCCGTCGAACACACAGCAAAGACCGTCCGGCTGCTCACAGACCTGGGATTCTCCATCTTCCCCAAATCCCACCTGGTTCCGTCGCAGGTCGCGCTGTTTCTGGGAGCCAAGCTCGCTACAGTAGCGCAGTTGGCCTCTCCGTCGGAGGAAAACGCAGGCCATCCTGGGCAAGGTACAGCGTCTGCTGGCCACAGACGTGGCCAGAGTGAGGTCCATCAAGTCCCTTCTCGGGATGATGTCCTCTTGCATCTACTTGGTGCGCCTGTGCAGGCTTCGGATGCGTCCTCTGCAGGAGTTTGACGCCAGTTCGATGCAAGCGACGGGCAGCTTCGAGGACAAGATCTTGCTCAACTAAGTATTCCGCCAAGCAATTAGATGGTGGGGCACCCACGCATATCTCGCAGCGGGCACAGACTTTCAGACCTGAGCATACCAGGTTACGGTGACGACGACGGATGCCTCCCTGGAGGGGTGGGGAGTGCATGCCGGAGATCTTCACGCGAGAGGCCTGTGGCTCCCGAGAGGAGAGGCCGCTCCACATCAACATACTGGAGCTTCGAGCAGTGTTCTCAGCCCTCAAGTCATTCCTCCTGTCCCTCAAGGGCAAGGTGGTGAGGATCTTCACCGACCACACCACCACGATGTTCTACATCCGGAAGCGGGGAGGAACCAGATCCCCAGTCCTGTCGAAGGAAGCCCAGGATCTGTGGCACTGGGCCGTTGCCCAGGGGATGTTTCTGGTACCTTCATCTAGCAGGGATAAACACCATCGCCGACTCACTCAGCTGGGATCTGCACTCGTGCCACGAGTGGGAACTATGCCAGGATCAAGTGGATCAACTCTTTCGGCGATGGGGCAAACCCCAAATTGACCTGTTTGTGACGAACTCCAAGTGCCAGAGGTTCGCCAGCAGGTTCCCCCAGCCGAGGAGCATGGGCGATGCGTTCTCTAACCCCTGGGTCGGCCTGTTCCTGTATGTGTTCCCGCCGTTGCTGCTCAGGCTCATCAACCAACTCAAGAGGTCCCGGTGCAGGATGATCCTCGTCGCACCAACGTGGCCGATACAGATATGGTTCCCGGACCTTCTGGACGTGTCGGTGTCCCCACCAGTCAAACTGTCGACGGACGCAGATCTTCTCTCCAGAGGAGGAGGCGCCATTCTTCATCACGACCCGGAGTCGCTGAAATTGCAGGCCTGGCTCCTGCAGCACTAGAGTTTGGAGGGTACGATATCCCGGCTGACTGCAGAGTTTCTTGCAAAGGCCAGGGCGTCCTCAACTCTCGTTCTATGAACACAAGTGGAAGAGGTTCTGTCTGGTGCCGTGCACAGATTAACCCTCTACAGATTACAGCCCCTCAAATGCTACTGTACTTACTGTCGGTCTCATCGCCTGGTGAAGGAGTTTATGAAAGGACTGTTCCGATCGTTCCTGCCGATGAAGGCTCCAGCCCCGGCGTGGGAGCTCAACGTGGTGCTGACCAGGCTCATGGGCCCGCCATTCGAGCCCTTGCATTCGGCTCTGTTGAAGTTCCTGTCGTGGAAGACAGCGTTCCTTGTGGCCATCACCTCTGCACGACGCGTGGGAGAGATTCAGGCCCTATCCTGCAAGCCTCCATACTTTACTTTCCACGAGACGAGGGTGGTGCTGAGGACGCACCCCTCCTTCATGCCCAAGGTGCCGTCGGACTTCCATCTCAACGAGCCCTTGGTGTTACCAGTCTTTTTCCCGTCGCTGGCCGAGAGGACTTTGCACTCGCTGGATGTAGCTAGAGCGCTGAAGTTCTACGTGGATCGAACAAAGTTTTCGGAAGACATCACAGCTGTTTGTGAACTTTGGACCTGTGAACCAAGAGAAGGCTCTCTAAGGCTTCCATTTCCAGATGGCTCTCCGGCTGCATCATGCACTGTCATCGTTTGGCAAACCGACCGTTGCCTGGCCATCCGAGCCCATTCGACCAGAGCGATCGCTGCTACCACGGCGTTCTTGTCTGGTGTGCCCCTGCTGGACATCTGCAGGGCTGCTACGTGGAGGTCGAACCACACCTTCACGAGATTCTACTGTGTGGACCGTGATTCCAGGGAGGAGTCCAGAGTCGGCCAGGCAGTGCTGCGCAACTTGTTCGCTTAAAGTGAGCCTGGTGAGGAGGTAAGGGATGCTTAATGTTGAGCCTTGCCACCTCCCGTGGTTGTGCATGTGTATACTGCTATGTATTCTTATATTCATGGGCATGGATTTGTGAATCCATGCCAGACCCCATGCTGGAGAAGGAACAAGTTACTTACCTGTAACTGTTCTCCAGCATGGGTCTGGCATGGATTCACATGCGAACTCTCCCTCCTTCCCCCCCTGCGGCTCTTCACTTGGTCATACTGCCACGTTACGTGCTACCAAATCGGAGGATGGCTGCCAGGGGCGGGGCTTAGGGAGAGGGCAGTCATTGGCTGGGGGCAGTTGACCCAGAGACCAGTGATTGGTTACTACTAAGAAAGACAGATCAGAAACGAAACTGATGCTGATTTTTTTTACTTATTGAGGAGTCCCAGCCTGACGACAGGGAATATTCATGAGCATGTGAATCCATGCCAGACCCATGCTGGAGAACAGCGTTACAGGTAAGTAACTTGTTCCTACTCAAGGTTTCTTGATTAAACAATAAGTTTGAATAAGCATTTAGAAGGGAGCAAATATGTAACACAAAAATATACTTCAATAAATATACATGTGGGTTCAATAAATCAGTAGGTACCAATTTGGGTTGGCACACACTTTCTACACCCTGAGAGGACTTGAATAACTAGGACACTGTGGTCATAGATTATCACTGGTACATTTAGAGCAATACAGAGTTTGGTGTCAAAAGGGAAAAGTTAGAGCAAGAAACGGTGGTTAAGTTTCTCAAACAGGTAGGCACTTCTGAACCCCCAATGCAATGTAGATTAACCCTTTCCCAGCTAAGTAAAGAATGTGACCTTTTGGAGGTACACATCAAAACATAAAGTCAGAGGTTAAGAGTCTATCAGGCAGCCAGGACAGCCAATGTCAATTGAGCAAAGTCTAGGAGAGCTGAAGTTATTCTAGAAAGTTAGTAAAAAGTCTTGCACAATGTTATAGAGTTTGTTGAAAAAGAAATTGCTGTTGGGCCACAAGCTGGGAGGCTTGTGCTGGGCAAAGCTGCAAGCAACTTGGCAAGAGGTAACCAAGGCACGTGTCAACTGAGAGCTAGCAAGTTACACGGCAAGAGGTAAGTACCCCTTAGTTTACAGTACCTTTAGTCTGAAGAAAATGGTTCCAGCTGGCTTCTGGACCTGTTGTAGTTCCTGCAGATCCTTTTGTTCCTGGGCCTCAGTCGTCAGGATAAGATGTCTGGGGACTCATGCACTCTGATTCGAATGTCGGCAGCAGCAATGAGAACTTCAGATCGGCGGCACTGCGCGGCTTCAGCTTCGAGCGAATAGCACCACTGTAGTTCGCAGATACCTCGTGGGCTTGCCTTGCTTCTGGGGTCCAGCACTCTGTTGTGGCTCAGGCTTGGTTAATCCTCTTCGAGGGAGTCCAGAGGATCTTCCTGGAGCTTGGGTCCAACTTAAAAACTATGCACTCGATTCTGGTGTTCCGCTCCCTGGCACTCTTTTCCTGCAGCAGCAATGGAAGTACAGCCAGCTTTTAGGGGATTTCTAGATGAGTTTGTTTTGGTAGATTGGTCCCACCAACCCAAGGGGGACGAGTCGTCCTTTGCAGGGCTTCTCTAGTCGAGGCAAATTCAGAGCTTCAGCACTGCAGCACGGCTTCACCAGGCAAACCAACAGGAGTTGCAGCAAGCGTCTCTTCCAAGTTCTACGGATTCCTTCGTCCAGTGGTCGACTCTGCCTTATGTCTAAAAGACATCACCTTTTATGCAGGTTTCTCCCATTAATTTGCAGCCTAGCTGTCAATCACGCAGCAGGGTGGCTGTCCTTCAAGCCATTCACCTTTGGCTGCATTCCTGTAACCAAGGCAACTGAGCACAGGGAGTTTCGGGAACCTCCCTCCCTGCCCTGCCAGACACGCTGGAGCCAGAGGCGGGCTTCACCAGTGAATCCCGTCGAAGACAAAAAGATCAAAGGGACCAAACCTTGAGATTTACTCTGCACGCCAAACCAGAAGGACCTTTACAACAAAAAATGGTGAAAAAAGACCGGGGCCATTTTGACAAAATGGGCACCCATGGTTGCCATACTGCAGCTGAGGATTCAGTCTGCAGTAAAAACACACAATGGTAGGAAAAAGTAAACTACTGCCACCAGCAATTAATTGTAGAAAGGATAACATAAAAATGTCACAAGAGAAAGTAAACAAAGGGGATACTAAGTAACCCCCACCCCCTTTCCAGCAATCTATGGAAGATGGTGTTTGTGTCTACAAAGTTACAAAAGGTAAGAAGTCAATTTCACTTTACTGCTCTTGGAAACAGTGGGCCTCATTCTAACCCTGGCGCTCCTGTAATGAAGGGGGCCGGTACGGGGCCAGCCCCCTTCATTACGGGAGCGCCGATTACGAGGTTCCCTTTGCGGGACCCGGATCAGATGTCTGGTAAAACCAGATGTCTTTTCCGGGTCCCG
Organism: Ambystoma mexicanum; assembly: GCF_040938575.1. Taxonomy (NCBI): domain Eukaryota; kingdom Metazoa; phylum Chordata; class Amphibia; order Caudata; family Ambystomatidae; genus Ambystoma; species Ambystoma mexicanum. Next base: position 506,622,590 of record NC_090938.1, read on the forward strand.
CAAGGGGAAGAGGGAGGTACTAACGGGCCACTTGTAATGTGCCAGTTATTACCTCCCTCCTCATTCCCATTGAGCCCTCTGGGGGCTCAAATGGGAATGGTTCCTGCAAGGAGGAATTACTGGGTCCTCCGTCGGAATGACCCGGTAAGTCCCCATTGCAGGAGCCTGGTTTGGAGGCAGCCATGGTGCTAATAGCACCATGGCGACCTTCAAACTCGCAATGAGGTCGCGTTTATCCAAGAGAAGGTATTTCATTCTTTGAAAAATCTAAATGACTGCCCTGTGCTACCGCACTGAAGGTGCTGTGTCACAATGTAACCAGATGATGCCTATGGAGTTTGTCAGACTCCAAAACCAAAAGAAAGTGTTCAAATCAAATAGTCATGAGATTGGGCAAAAGGTCTCTCGTTAGAAATCGTATAGTCCAGCAAAAGAGCTAGGGGTCTCTAAGATGGAAGGGAATTGGCACATTTCTGAGAATTCTCACCAACACTAGTCGTCCCTGTTCCCCTCCACCCCCCAGATTAAGGGACAGGAGAATTTAATCCACTCAAGGATGAATATCCGTCGGTCATACTTTCTGGAGAGACCATCAGCATTTAGGTGATTACACCCTGACCTGTGTTCTACGGTGCAATCAAACCCTTGGAGGCTGATTGACCATCTTAACAATTTAGGATGCTCCCTTTATCTGCATTAACCATCTCGAGGATTGGTGGTCTGTTTGAATTACAAAAGAATCTATACAAGTATGGCCTAAACTTCAAGACCACACTATTGCAAAACATTCTTTAAATTGTTGGCCACCTTCTCTCAGGGTCCTTCAGATTCCTACTGATGAAGCAGATGGTTGTTCCCTGCCTCTCTATTTCAGCTGACTCAAAACTGCACCTATTCCTGTATTTGAAGAATCAGGTTGTACAATGAAGGATTGGTCGTAGTCGGGAGCTCTCAAGACTGGAGCTTGATAAAGGGCTTTAAGTACTTCAAATGCCTTGGTGCACTAATCATTTCACCTGACCTTCTTGGGTAATGTGGGTGAGATCACCACATTCAAGGGAGAAGCTATGGTCCCATAGTACTCTATGAAGTTCCTATAGTAACCAGTGAGAACTAGGAAGGCTCTCGCTTTGGTTTGAGTAGTAGGGGTGGCCGAGTCTTGTACAGTTTGTACTTTGCTAGGCAATGTCCTTATTTCACATCCTCCTACCTCATGACCAAGATAGACCACTTTGACTAATTTGACATTTGTTTGCCTTTATGGTCAGATGGGCCTGTTAAGAGCCTGCAAAACATATTCAAGGTGGTCCAGATGCTCTTCCCAAGTGGGGCTGAACACTAAAATGGCATGCCATGCAGAAGTCCTCCATCCCATTCATAACTCGATTCATCAGCCTCTGGAATGTAGCAGGTGCATTTGAGTCCAAAGGCATAACCTTAAACTGGTGGAGGCCTCCTGGGGTAGAAAATGCAGGTTTCTCCTTGGCATTGTCCGTCAGCTATTTACCAATAGCCTGATGTTGGGGTCACATGTACTGAGGAACTTGGCTGAACCAGCTCATCTCTCCTAGGTAATGTATGGGCATCATTTGTGGTGACGGCTTTAAGAGCTCTATAGTCCACACAGAATCAACTCCTTGAATCCTGCCTTTGGCACTAGTACAACTGGGCTAGCCCATGGACTTGTAGATGGCTCTATTACCCCACTATCAAGCATCTTCTTGACCTCTACCTGTATGTGGGTTCTTACATGGTCCGACATTCTGTAACCCCTGCTTTTGACCGAGAGTCACCAGTGAGTAGATCATGTTGGCCACAAGGGTTCAAGCCTGGTGAAAACCGGGGGAGGCAAATTGATTCACCAGAACTTTGCACTCCTGTTATTGCAGAGTTGGATCAGAAAATCGCTTAACACCTATTTTTCCATCTAAAGGCTGTCCCCTCAGGAGCTCGGGTAGAGGTTCATGCGCCTCTTGATCAGAGGCCAAGAGCAAAGCTGCTAGTTCTGGTCTGGATACATATGCCTTTAGGTGGTTAGTGGTTTTATTTTTGTTTTATTTGCTTATATAGCGGACTGAAGCCTAGGGTTACATACATGCTATAAATACAAATGGCAGGGAAGAGAGGAAATATATAAAATTTCTGAGGCTTGTGGAATCTGCTTAGATCACATGCTGTGCATAGGCCGACATCTAGTGGAAGCTGCAGAGTATTAGTTTGTTTTTTGAAACTCGAAGGGACGTCGAACTAGGGTGTGCCTGTAATATTATCCCTAGTGCGACGTCCTTTGTACCCATGATCCCTCATGCGTATAGGACCCTCAGATTGTTTTTTTCCGGCATACTTGTCGGAAGCATATCGGAGTTCCCTTGATATTTTATTTCTATCGCGCTCGTACACAAGTGTTTCAGAGCGCGACAAGGCAAGGGAGGGCAACAGGGGAGAACAAAACGGGGAACTTTCTAGGCCCAGTGACATTGAGAACGCGCAAGTGCATGGGAGGGGGGCAGGGGGAAAAGTGCATGGAAGGAGCGAGAAGTGGAAAGTGCGAAGCAGAGGAGAAAAAGATGAATAATAATAATAAAGGCAACAAACAATGGTAATGCAGCCAGCAATTATCAAGTGCTAGGTGTAAGGCAGCAGACAGAGTAGGTCTGATAAGTGCAAAGAGAAAAGGGGGGGCTGTATGGGCACAGATACAGACCCCAGTGCAAGGGGTGGCCCGGAGGCAGTGCAGGAGGGTGGCAGGGTGAGCAGGTACCTGGGCCCAAAGGACAGAGGGTGGCCAGGTGCACAGTGCCAAGAGAACAGATCAGCAGGGGAGAGGGGGAGCGAAGGCAGAAGAAAAGAGGAAGGTCTTGAGGTGCTCCCGGAACCGGAGATGGTTCTCAAGTTTTAGAGTGGCAGGGAGGCTGTTCCAGAGGGAGGCCCAGCTGAAGACGGAGATCTACCCCAGCTCGTTTCTTTGAAAAACGACTGACCCTGAGGGAGTTAGAGGAGCGAAGAGCTCGAGAGGGGAGATATTTGCGTAGGGATACCTGAAGGTATTTTGGACCCAGGCCCCAGAAAACCTTGTGGACAATGCAGAGGGTTTTGATTTTAATCCTTGCATCCACTGGGAGCAAGTGGAGAGATTTCAGAGCTGGAGAGATACGATCCCAGGGCTTGAGGCCAAGGACAAGTCTCGCAGTCCTGTTCTGGATTAGTTGCAGAGGGCGGAGAGTAGAGGCAGGTAAATTTAGAAAGAGGCTGTTACAATAGTCCAAGCTAGAGAGAACCAGAGCTTGGGATCGCATGAGCTTCTGGGGGAAGGAGAGGAAAGGCAGAGTACCTCTGAGGTGCAGTTGGAAATTTGACTTTTTAGACACCGCCGAGATGTGGGCGGAGAAGGAAAGTGTGGAGTCAAAGATGACCCCAAGGTTCTTGGCCTCACAGGTGGGGGGGGGGGGGGTAGGAGGAGGGCCAAGGGAGGCCGGCCAGACTGAGGGGCAAGGATGGTGAAGGTGTGCCGATGAGGAGGATCTCCGTCTTGCTGGCATTCAAAGATCATTGGCGGAAGACCAATCTTGAATGGCAGTTAGGCAATCGGAGATAAGAGGGGGAGGAGGTGACAGAAGGCAGCCTGAAAATGAGTTGTCGTCAGCGTAGCACTGGAAATTTGAGCAGAAAGTGGCAATGCAGTGGGCGAGAGTTGCAGGTTTTGGTTGAAAAGCCTTGGCTTTAGCCATTTAACTTTATAATTACAAAATTTCCCAGTTCTCCAACTCTGTCGCAGATCGACATTGGTGATTCGAGACCGAGGAAGAACACTTGTTGAGAACTACACAACAGACTTTGGGCCTCAGAAGGCCTCGGCCCTGTGCAAGTAGGGAGAGTGGGGGGGTGGTGTCACACACACATTCGCTACATATACCCGCCCGCTGCCAATTAGTGACTTATGGGGAGTACTCCCTTTAAATCTGCCCAAAGTGTAACCGTAAATTTCCCTGGGTAGACAAACTCAATATGTTAACTTGTGTCTCCCACGGGACCATCCCGAGGCTAATTGTAGAGCTTGTAAGCTCTTCAAGGCCAAGACACTCGGACCGCTCGACAAAGCGCTGGGCCCACTACGCCAGTTTGCTAGAGCCCATGGACGAAGTGAGTTCCGTTAGCGATGGCAGCGACGCCGCCTTATCGGATGGCGAGGGTGTCGGGCACCCACGCGCAAGCTCCTGACCTCGGAGGACTGACTGGCGGTTCAGTTATGGGGCTAACACCCGGCGCAAGAGCGCAACACACCTTTTCCACCAAGCATACTAACCCCAGCCGAGATTCGACATGCATGTCGAGCGATCGGCAAAAGAAGGCATCAAGAGAGCGGTCCGCCGAATCGGTGTCCTTTGGTCGTTCCAGGTCACGGTCGCCTCACGACACACAGCAACCGTCCACGGTTGGTAGGGGTGCCACATTACCAAAAGTCATTGAGGCCCGATCATCAGAAGACTAATCCGACCTCTTCCCCCAAGTAGCATGTTAAACGTCTACTTCTGTAGCATGTTCGACGTCCGCTCCTGAGATTCAACGCCCCTCTTCCAAGACTCCTGAATCTCTCGACACCTCCTCCGAATCTCAACGCCAAGCGTCAAAACATTCGGAGAACCCTAAATGTTGTGGAAAACATTCCTCCAGTCATGAGAAAGGGGGAAAAACAACATGGCCTCTGAACATCAGGTTCAGAAGGAAAAACACAAGTCCAAGGTCCCCCGACCCTGTCACCAAAGACTGTTCCTCCCACTTCTCAGAATATAGACCTGGATGAGGAACCACAGCAGGAGAGGGTTATCCCCAGTTCCAAGCAATGGAACTCAGAGTACATTGATAGAGTAATGAGGAGGATGTCCTTTTTTGTAGATTTCTATGAAAAAGACCCAAATTACTTTCATAACTATCATGGTACACCAGCTACCTCTGCCCCTTCAGGATCCAAAGACCCTCAACCTCCTACTAAGAGGCTCTTTTCTGAGACTCCAGTTCAGGGTTTGATTTCAGACCCTTCTATAATTGAGCCTTTCCAGCCATATGGTGAGGAGTCAGAAATACAGATGCTGGAAGACCAGGCTTGGGTCGATTACTATGGGGATGATGACTAGGCGGAGGTCCATAGTCTTGACTCCCCTATTCCCAAAGATTATCCCAGTGAATGACTCACCGGTTGATAATCAACCTTTACTTAATGAGGTATTGAATAAAGCTGCAGCCCATTTTCAAATTGACACAGGGTGTCCAAGAAAGATTTTGCAGAAGAAATTCTAGGGGACAGGAAATCCATTGCCCAAACTATCCCCATTTTAAAATCAATCCAGCGCAGAATTGATCCTTCTCTGGTAACCCCTAATCTTACTCAGGCGGTTAATCCACGAGTAGAAAAGTTTAGGCCCGCTCCCTCCGATCCATTATATATAAGGGGCCAGTTAAAACCCGACTCATTGGTGGTGGTAACCACCAAAAAGAGGGCAGGCACCACTAGCTTCTTCTGAAGCACCCCCTGACAAAGAAAGCAAAAGAATATATGCTGTGGGGAGGAGTGGCATCCAAGTCGGCATACCAAGCACGCATTGCCAACACCACCACTCTGTTAGCAAGCTACAACTGCCACCAATGGGAACAGGTAGCTGCCCTCATTGCCTCTGCACCTGAAACTCTAAAGAGCCAGTTGGCCCAAATTGCATCAGATGGAAGTTCAGTGTCTGGATGCATTAAGGCAAATTTCGATGCAGCAGATAATGCAGGGAGACTAATAGCAGAAGGCAAGTTATTAAACTCCATGCTTGGCTAAAACAATTGGGGTTTAAGCCCGAGACCCAAGCCACCCTCATAGACCTGCTGGTAGAACCGAACGTCCTATTTGGGAAAGCAGTCGAGGCACTGAAGCTGGCTAAGGACGAATACGAAACCTTAAGTCCCTCATCCAACTGACAAATAAGACCTCGGGTCAAAGGGGTAATAACAATTTTCATTGGTTTTTTTTTTTTTTTTTTTTTAATTAAAATGCCTATGGTTTATAACTTTAAACCTTACATTTATCAAAGAAAATCTCATTACATTAGGTCTCACAAAAGTTTAACAAGTTGATCTGCATTTATCCAAGGCAAGGCGATTGTCCATGATCAGGTATTACTTGTGACTGGATTGTTTGCCAGAAGCGGATAACCGCAGTCGTCATAGAAATATTATTGCCAGATAAAATGTGTGCCCATCGTTCTTTAGGGTCCATAGATTTGTTGGATTTCGTATAGAGCGTAGCAACTGCAAGGCGTTTGTCTGCTAAGGCTGGGCATTGCATTAGTAAATGATGCAGACTTTCGATAATGTCATCTTCCTTGCAATACCTGCATATTTGATGTCGGAGGGTTTTCTGTGCTCGTATCGCAAGGATTTGCTGTGTTAGGAGTACATTGAGACGCAGCCTCATGAAGGTGTCTCTAATAAGACGGTCGGGAAATAGCTTCAGATAGCGAGGGATCACATTTAAGGCTCTAACTTCGGTGGTACAATTTAACGTAAGTTTGTATCCATTTTTTTCATTTATTGTTAATATCCAATCGAATCTTTCAAGTTGAATTTTGGCTCTTTGGGGTCTGCAGAGTAGGGTTTCAAGTGATATATCATATCTTATCCTTTCTTGGTTAAGGAATTCCTTCCATTTGTTCAGGGCCATTGCATTGATATTTCCAGCGATTGGACGGAGAATATTTAAGGCGGGAATCTTCTCGTTGTTGTTTATTTTCCTGAGAAGATACAGTTGTTTCCACCGTATGATTGAGTGTAGGGATTGGAGGCCAAGTTCGAATCGGATTCTAGATGTAGGAATACATTTCGGGATGGCTAAGACCTTTGTCCAAAAGATTCGCTCCAGTTGGTCCCATACGGTTATTGATAAATTTATCAATGACTCTCCGCCGTAGGTTTTTTCCATTGCTTTTGCGGCCAAAACTCCAAAAGAAGGTCCAATTACTATCAGGGTCAATGAACTTCATGGGGCAGCAATCAGCAGGCTACCCAAGGTTTCACTAGAGGTCAACGCAGGGGCCCGCTGTAGGGTGAGGGGCAGCCCAGGTAGAGGCGCTATGCCACCCAATAAACAGCAGTGACGTTCCGCTCTGGGTCCCTTCCCATGCATCCCCAGTAGGGTGGGGGGTGTTTCCTTTTTCACCCACGCATGGGAAGGGATCACTTCGGACAGGTGGTTGCTGTCCAGTGTCCGCAGGATACTGTATAGAGCTTACTAGAACACCCCCGCAACCATTCTCCAAGACAGAAGATACACTCCTTGGAGCACCAAAAAATCCTCCTTGGAGATTCTTTCTTCTTGCAAAGGACGCAATAGAACTCGTCCCGGACAACCAGGTAAACAAGGGTATTTGTTCAACCTACTTCTTGTGCCAAAAAAAAATCCAACTATGCGCCCAGTATTAGACTTGCGCCCTGCAAACCAGTATGTCAAGCCACAAAAATTCCTCATGACTACACTCTGAGAAGTAATCCCTCTACTAAAAAGAGGGGATGATTATATGGCAACATTGGATATGAAAGATTCCTATTTTCATATTTCTATGTTCCCAGCACACATGATTCTTGCGTTTCAAGGTAGACAACCAGCACTACCAGTTAAAGGTGCTGTCCTTCGGAATAACCTCGGCTCCAAGGGTATTCACCAAGGTACTGGCGGTGCACTTACGCAGGGAGGCAATCCTGGTGTACCCTTACCTGGACGACTGGCTCATCACAGGGAAACCCCTGTAATTTGCAGATCCAACATTCAAAGAACAATCAACCTTTTCCAATTGAGCTTCTCAATCAACGAGAAATAAAATCAAGCCTGGTGCCAAGCACCTCAAAACAGTTCCTAGGAGCTGTCCTAGACACCAAAGAGGGTTGGCCTTTCCATCAGAGGAAAGAATTCGAAATCTGTTGCTGCAAATTCCTCTGTCCGATCGCCAGATAAGAGTGCGCAAAGCGTTGTTTGCTAGGCATGATGGCATCTTGCATTTACCTAGTTCCACACTCGCGCCTGCAACCCATGCAGGAATGGTTGGCGGAACTGTGACTCAGGCAAGCGGTCAGTGGGACGATCTGTTGGCGAAACAACCACTAGAAGTACAAGGTCTTCGCTGGTGGACAAGAGAATCTTACAAAGGGGGAAACCCTTTTATGATCCAGAAATGCAAGCCGTTGTCGTAACAGACGCATCCCTTGCAGGGTGGGGAAGATCACCACCTTCACCACACAGCTCAGGGTCTCTGGTCTCACAGTGGCTCAGAATCGCATCAATCTGCTAGAACTTCTGGCAGTCTTCAGAGCGCTTCGGGCATTCAAACCCCTCCTTTCCAACCTGTCAGTGCAGATCCTAACAGACAACACAACGGCAATGTTTTACTTAAACAAGGGGGCACTCGTTCGCCAAATCTGTCCAAGCTTGCCCAGAAAATTTGGAAATGGGTACTCAGACGGAACATTTACCTGTCATCCCAACATGTTCCAGGGGATCTCAATTCACTATCAGACGCTCGGAGCAGAGATCCCCTCCCAGAGGAACACGAATGGTGACTACACAAAGGTTGTAGATCTGATCTCTCAGTGGGGTTTCCCCACTATAGACCTTTTCACCACAGGCAAAAACAGCCAATGCCCAGACAATTTCCCTCAGCCAGGCTCCAAGGGGAACGCTCTATGGATGAATTGGTCAGGGATGTTTGCCTATGCTTTTCCACCAATGCCTCTGTTGAAGGTGGTGAACAAGATCCACAGGGAATCGATGACTCATCCTAGTTGCTCCTATGTGTGCGCGACAACCATGGTTGCCACACCTACGCAAACTAGTGGTGTGCGAGCCAATCAAGCTCCAGTGCTGGTACAATCTACTCTCTCAGCACAAAGGACAAACCGTGCATCCTCAACCCAATGACTGACCATCTCACTAAGGCCGCACATTTCTCCAAACAAGCCACAAACTGGATCACCTTCTTCCTCGAAGGAAGAGTGATGAAAGTGTTTTCCAATATAGCAAACGCAGAGCCTACCACCATCAGGTATGGAGTCCCTCAGGGCTCATGTACGGCTCCTACCCTCTAATCTTTTTACCAAACCTCTATTTGATAAACTGGACGCACTTGGGATCACATACACCAACTACGATGACGATACCCAAGTACTTCTCCCGCTCACAGGACTCTACCATCAGGACGCTGCCACCCTCCAGAATATATACGCCACCATCCAAGCATGGATGGCCACGAACGGCCTATGTCTCAACGGAGATAAGACCGAAATTCTCATCCTTGGTCAAAAATCCACTCTCACTAACCTCGACCCACTGTACACCAACTTCTGCATAGACAGCTGTCATCCCAGTTCTACCTTCTGTTAAAACTCTTGGAGTCCACATTGACGCCTCACTCTCTATGGACAAACAAGTCAACTCCATTGTTTCTGCCTCCGCCCTGAGCACCCTGAGCACCAAGCTCATTAATGCCATCAAACCATTCTTAACCAAAGATAATTGCCTTTCAATTGCCAGAGCCACCATTGGAGCCAAACTAGATTGTAATGCGCTATTAGCTGGCACCTCCAACTCCAATCTCAAACTCCAAACTACTCAGAATAATGCACTAAGAGCAGCCCTCAATATACCAAAAAGGACCACATAGCGCAAGCTAGAAAGGCAGCACACTGGGTACCTATCAAAGAGCGCATTACGTTCAAAATACTTACCACCGCACACAAATGTATCAACCTGTCTGTACCCTCATACCTGTCTGATATGCTAGAAAGATCTCACTCCACCAGACCAACTAGGCAATGCCACACCAACTTAGGGTCCCACGCATCAAACGAACTAGAGCAGGTGGAATAAGTTTCCCTTACATTGCCCCTAAGCTATGGAACGCACTACCAAGCACACTCATGGCAGAAACCTCTCACTGCCTTCCGAAAAAAGCTGAAAACCACCTTCTTTAACTAACTCCTCTTCCCTCATCTCGTTTACTCTCTCCTCCTCGCCTACTCTACTGTAGTTACTACTCTTCTCCTGCAACTAAGTAAGGACTTCACTGTATGTACAACAAGTCTTTTTCATATCTGTAACAAGCGCCACGATGTCACCTATATGCTCCACCTACTGGATGCAGGGTTGGTATTTAATTCACTCACGGTACACCTGGCGGCGCTGTCAGCCTACACCACCTCCCATAACAAGGTGTCATGGTGGAAAGTACCTCCCTTTATGGAGGGGGTAAAGATTCCAGCCTCCAGTTTCTAACCCACCAGCAGGTTGGGACCTTAATGTGGTGCTTGCTAAACTCATGGGACCTCCCTTTTAACTCATGCATAAAGCTAGTCTCAAACACCTGACTTACAAAACAGCCTTCTTAGTAGCCATTACATCCATAAGAAGGGTCAGTGAAATTCAGGTTGTCAATGCTGGATCCTTTCTTTACTGTCATAAGGATAAACTGGTTTTACGCACTCCCTCTAGGTTTTCACCGAAGTTCATTTCAAATTCCACACAGTAGATGTGAGGAGGGCAGTCCTCTACTACATGAACAATACCAGACCGCTAAGAAACAGATCAACTGTTCGTCTCCATAGCTCTAGGCAAAGGAGATTGCGTCTTTAAAGGTGCCATCTCTAAATGGATAGTCGGATGTATCCAACTGTGCTACTCCCTTTTGGATAAAACACTGCCTTTTACGCCGAGGGCCCACTCTACAAAAGGTACTGGGGCTACTCTGGCTTTCATTGCAAATGTACCCCATGACACCATTTGCAAAGCAGCTACATGGAGCTCTATTCACACCGTTACTCTGCACTACTGCATTGACACTCATTCCAAGACAGATAGTGAAGTGGGGCAAGCGGTTCTAAGACATTTGTTCGCTCATGACCCTTCTCACATCCCACCTCATTCTTCTAACACTGCTCGCTAATCTATGCACAGCATGTGATCTAAGCAGATCCACAAGCCTCAGAAGGGATACATTACTCACCGTAATCGTATTTCTCCAGCATTGGATCTTTCATGGATTCACATGCTTAGAATATTCCCCGTCGCCAGACTGGGACCCCTCGGTACACATATATAGCCTTTTTCAAAGGAAAAACTTTCGACACTTTTGTGTCCTATCTATGTCCTTCTAGGACCCGCCTACGCATGATCCGCAGGCCGTGCTAGTATAAGAGGCCTGCCCCCGCGGCTCCCCTTCAGATTTCAACCGTCTCCAAAGTAGTGGGATCTCCTTGTGTTGTCCTACTGTTTTGTACTAGGTTGCGTCATTGGATTTCGAGTAATGTCCTGTGTCAGGTAAAGCGCTGTTCAGTCCATGCGCGACATGCGGCTTAAAAAAGGTTTACGAGGGGGACGGACATATGGACTGCATATATTGCCTCCACACTCACCATTCGGCGGATACCTGCGACATATGCAAGGGGTTTTCTCAAAAAACCCTCAAAGACCGGAACCGACGCCTGGTGGCATGGCTGAATGATGGAGCGGGGGCATACCCCCCCTCGGAGGTGGGCTCCACACAGTCGGCGAAAACATCACACCGCGCGGCCTCGTCGGAACCACCGGCGAAGAAATCTAGACCGTCGGAAAAAGAGTCGTCTGGAAGTCACTCCACTAGAGACTCCTCGGCAAAGAAATCATCCTCATCAAAAAAGCATGAGAAGGAAAGGAAATCCTCCTCTGGCGATCATCACAGATCGACCACGAGTCGAGAGTCGAGAAAGTGGGCACAGTGTGGAGAAGGCGGGACCGCCAAAACCACCTGCGAAGTCTTTGTCGACGGCGGTCCAGTCATCGACCGCCTCCCTGCCACTTGCACAGGGGGCATCCACCGTCCCGTCGACAATGGCGTCGACGAGGATCCTACAGGAGGCCTGAAGTCTTTGACCCGACCCCCCCCGGAGCCTTTGCTACAAGAACAAGCTATGTTGCTGTCCTCGGAGGACGAGAACGAGAGAGTTGCTGGCCCAGCAGACCTAGGGCTACGAGCGGCTGACAAGTCGTCGACGAGGGCCTCCGTTACACCGGTATCTGCCCCTCTCCTCAATCCTCAATCAGTTTTGTCGTTGGATATTCTGTCCACGCTTCAGTTCTTGTTGCAGTCGTTGGACCAGCGACTACCCCAGGCAAGCCTGCCAGTCACTCGTCGACGAGCCGGGCCCGTCCGTCAACCGACGCACCCACGCACGCCAATCTCAACACTGGCACAGGAGGAAGGTGAGCTGCCAGATTCGGAGTCTGACAGGGGGGCCATGTCGGATATCTCATTATCCCCCTCCAGGGATCCTACCTGGGAGTCAGAGGCGGAGTTGGAAAACCCCAGAAGCCCAGCTCACCCGTCCCCTGCGGACGACATCGCGTCATTCCATTCTATGATGGAGAAGGCATGCAAAGAATTTGGTCTGTCCCAAGAAGAACAGAAAAAGGATTGTTTTTTGTTCGACCACATGGGCAAGAGAAGGAGGTCGGTGTTCTCGATACCAATACTGGACCATGTATGGAAAGAGGGGTTGCAGACAATGAGACACCCATTCTCAGAACCAGCAGTGAAAGGACGCCTAGAAAAAAAGTTTAAGGCTCCAGAGTCTACCCCCAAGTGTTTATCCTCCCAACCAACACCGGACTCTGTGTCGGCGGCAGCAGCGAGGAAGGCAAAGGCACAGCACAAGTGCACGACGACTCCTGAGAACGAGGCGAGACGCCAAGATGCCTTTGGCAAGAAAGTGCTCTCCGTGGGAGCGACCACAGTAAAGGCCGCAAACTCTCTGGCAATTGTGGCCAGATACGATAGGGAGATGTGGCACAGACTAGCTCCGCTGCTTGATCATCTTCTAGAAGAACAGAGGAAGGCGGCGATGCTACTGGTCCGAGAGGGTGAGGAAGCCTCAAATCACGCAATAAACATCGCGGTGGATCTCGCTGAGTCAGGCTTCAAGCAAGTCAACAATGGGGTGGTATTGCGTCGACAGTCATGGCTTAAGTGTACCTACTTCAGGCCAGAAGTGCAATACAAGGTCTTAGATATGCCCTTTGAGGGAGACCTTCTTTTCGGCGAGAAGGTGGACGAGGCCCTAAAAGGGGTGAAAGAAGATTCGGACACGGCATGTTCATTGGGTGCCCTCCAGAGTGGCAGAAGTTACAAGTCTTTTCGTCCCTTTTAGAGGGGCTTCAGGTAATTCAAGATTCTCTTCTGGAGACAGATCTTTTGCCACATCGGCTTACCCATCCCAGGGATACCGACATGCCTCACAATCGGCTAACCGTCGACGAAACTTCCAGCCTGCCAGAAAACGACCATCATACCCATCGTCGTCGAGAGACAAGCAAAATAAAGATCAGCAGTGACATACCACGCACCGTTCTGGGGGGAAGAGTTTCAGCATATGTCGACGAATGGGAAAGGATAACGACGGACCAATGGGTGTTAGACACCATAAGAAACGGACACTCTCTGCAATTCAAACACAACCCTCTGCAAATTCCACCTGCGTTCACCGCTCAGTCCCATATGAAGGTACTGCAACAAGAGGTTACTCATGTTAGCGAAGGGCGTGATAGAATTAGTTCCAACATCACAGAGAGGTCAAGGAGTCTACTCAAGATACTTCGTCGTAAAAAAGCTGAACGGCAAATGGCGTCCCATTCTAGACTTACGCGACCTCAACAAGTCCTTAAAGAGCCTGAAATTCAAGATGCTCACTCTGCAGGAAGTGATCCGCGCAGTTCAAAATGGAGATGTCCTGGCGTCTCTGGATTTACAGGACGCGTATTTCCATATTCCAATGTGTCGGAAACCAAGGAAATTCCTACGTTTTGTAATAGGGCGAACTCACTACCAATTCACGGTTCTTCCTTTCGGGCTCAAGACCTCCCCCAGAACGTTCACAAAATGCCTGGCTCCAGTGGCTGCCTGGCTAAGGAAGCAAAGCCACCATGTATACCCATACCTCGACGACTGGCTGGTAAGGGGATCCTCCCCAGCGTCGACCAACACAAGTCTGCAAGCCACCATGCAGCTTCTACAACGGCTAGGATTCGCCATAAACTTCGAGAAATCCTCTCTGCGGCCATCGAGAACGCTGGTATTCTTGGGGGCACAGTTCGAGACTCAGTTAGGGCTGGTGAAACCTTCCCTCGACAGGACCTCAAGACTCATTCAACAAGCGGCCCGGCTACGGCGAAACACCAGGATCTCAGTGAGAAAGTATGTTTCGGTCCTAGGGGCCATGGCATCCTGCATCCATCTGGTGAGAAACTTGACTATTCATGAGGCCAGTCCAAGAATTCCTCGCGGACCGATGGACACAGGCTCAGGGATTGTGGTCGGACAGGATAACCGTCGACGACAAGCTACGTCGGACCCTTCAGTGGTGGCAGAGTTCCCACAATCTGAACAACGGTGTGCCCCTACAGGAGCCGGAGTTTCAGAGCACCATAGTTACAGATGCGTCCCTAACCGGATGGGGAGCGCACATGGGTGCTCTCCAAACGCAAGGTCGCTGGTCTCCAACGGAGTCACTCCTACACATAAACGTACTGGAACTCAGAGCGGTACGATGGGCTTTGAAGGCGTTCCTGCCACACATCAAGAGTTCGCGAGTGCGAATACTGACCGACAATACAACAGCCATGTTTTATCTGAGGAAACAAGGAGGGACACGATCGAGGACTCTTTCCATAGAAGCCCAGAAAACATGGCATTGGGCATCGAACCACAATTTCCCTCGTGGCTCATCACGTTCCAGGAGTGAGGAACGGCCAAGCCGACTCCCTCAGCAGAAGCATGGCCCAGATACACGAGTGGGAAGTGGACACGGGTCACTTGAGGAAAGTGTTCGAGAAATGGGGTCACCCCCCTCTGGACGCCTTCGCGACCAAAGACGACAAGCAATGCGAGCAATTTGCAAGCAGTTGGCCCCAAGAGGGTTCGGTGGGGGAGGCGTTCTCCTTCCCACGGACATGTTCCTCTATGCTTCCCCCCGTTTCCCCTCATACGGAAAACAATACAGTGGATACGCAGATACAATTGCCGGGTGATTCTAGTGACCCCATACTGGCCGAGGCAACCGTGGTTCTCAGACCTCCATCTATCGCTGGAACATCCCATTAGCGTTTCCGAAAGTCCCGTACCTTCTATCCCGGGACAGAGGCACGGTGTGGCATCACGACCCGGACAGTCTCAACCTTACGTCCTGGCTCCTGACTTCTCGGAGTTCGGCGCCTTAGACATTTCAGAGGATTGCCAAAAAATTCTACAGGCGGTTAGAGCCCCTTCTACTAACAAATCTTACTCCTATAAGTGGCGGAGATTCTGTGAATGGTGTAGAGGACAACAGTGCCTACAACCATTGTTGGTGACGCCGGAACAAGTTCTACCTTACCTGCTCCTCTTGGCAGAAAAGGGATTGTCCCCCTCGTCGATAAAGGTACACCTGGCAGCCATCTCGAGGTTCACAAGGAAGAGGCAGTCGCCTCCTCTATTCAGTGACAGACTGGTAAAACACTTCATGCGGGGTTTATTTCGAGCTTTTTCCCCCGACGTGGAGCCTCAACACAGTGTTGGCAGGCTTGATGAAACCGCCTTTCGAGCCTATAGCCACGTCCGACATAAAATTCATTTCGTGGAATTTGGCATTCTTGATAGCTATCACATCAGCCAGACGTATCTCGGAACTACAAGCGCTGGTCGTGGACCCGCCCTACCTAAGATTCTTTAAGGACAAGGTAGTCCTGGCCACTAACCCTATGTTCGTTCCGACGGTATACCACAAACACTCATCCGTGGTTCTGCCTACTTTCTTCGCCACTCCATCGGCAGCAGAAAAAACTCTTCATACGCTGGACGTTAAGAGGGCTCTGAAATTCTACCTACATCGTACACAAGACATCAGGGCTACTCGGCAACTGTTCGTCGCATATGGTCCGTCGACGAGAGGAAAAGCAATCTCTAAACAGGGACTGGCTAGATGGGTCTCGTCGACGATTGCTTTTTGTCACTCTAAGGCCGGAAGGCCACTGCAAGGACATCCTAGAGCTCATTCTACAAGGTCGATGTCCTCCAACAGCGTTATGGGCTGGGATTCCGCTGACTGACATATGCCAAGCTGCGGCATGGTCAGTGCCCCACACGTTTACCCGCCACTACTGCCTTGCCAGGCAGCATGCAGACGAGGTGCAGATGGGAAGCTGTCCTGCGCCATCTGTTTCAGTAAGGTAAGCTCTTCCCTGTGGAGATTCTGTTGTCTACCCTCTTAAGGGCGATGTACTTTATGTGGGCAATGTTATATGACTTAACTTATCCCTACGGTAGATATGCATTGTGTAGTAGGGTGAGGATATATATTGTTACATTACATTCTCATCGCCGTCTCAAGCGTTCCTGCTATACAATCTATTCTAAGCATGTGAATCCATGAAAGATCCAATGCTGGAGAAGGGAATAGTTTCTTACCTGTAACTCCATTTCTCCAGCATTGGTATCTTTCATGGATTCACATGCCCCCGCTAACCTCCCCGTATGTAATGTATGTGATAAATTTAACCCTTCCTACTTTGGAGGGGCCGAAATCTGAAGGGGAGCCGCGGGGGCGGGCCTCTTATACTAGCACGGCCTGCGGAGCATGCGTAGGCGGGTCCTAGAAGGACGTAGATAGGACACAAAAGTGTTGAAAGTTTTTCCTTTGAAAAAGGCTATATATGTGTACCGAGGGGTCCCAGTCTGGCGACGGGGAATATTCTAAGCATGTGAATCCATGAAAGATACCAATGCTGGAGAAATGGAGTTACAGGTAAGAAACTATTCCCTTCTGATGCTTGTATCTGCTTAGATTCACATGCGCCCGCCCTTCCTCCCCTCTGAGAGAAGGTGCATGGATGTTTGTAGTCTTATCTGCTTGGATACTCTGTACTTGCGCTACTCCTCATGTCAGGAAAAAATACAATCCGAGGGTCCTACGTGTGAGGGATCATGGGTACAGTGGATGTCGCACTAGGGATAGTATTACTGGCATGCCCTAGTTCGACACCCCTTTTCGATAAATACTTCCGCTAGAAGTCGGCCTATGCACAGAATGTGAATGTAAGCTGGGAAGCTGATGCAAGCATCAGTAATACAATTACGGTGAGTAATGTATTGTATATGTATGTCATTACAGTCAAATTACAGGAATATACAAAAATGTACATGTTGAGGCAGCACTAATCACTGGTGTGTAATTTTACAAAATATGCAGGCAATGTGTGGTTCCATAGTCGTTCATTGAGTAGAGGGAATTGTGGAAAAGCCAGGATTTGACTTTGAAGTGGAAGGCTGGGAAGGAGGTTTTTTCTCAGCGTGGTGGGCATGGAGTTTCAAGTTTTTGCAGCTAGGACTGGGAAGCTGGTTCTGCCTGATTCTTGGAGCCTGTATTTGGGAATGCTAAGGCAGTGGGCATAGTTGGCTCTGGTGGGTCCAGTTGTGGGCTTTACGCTGAATTTGTCAGCCAGGTATCTGGGAGTTTTGTTGTTTAGGCATTTGTGGGTAATCGTAAGAGTTCTGAATGTGATTGTCTTTTATGCATTTGGCCGTTTGTCTGGCCTGGGATGTGGTCAAAGCACAGAATGTTGAGGGCTGCTCTAAGGGTGTTTTGCAGGATTTGGAGTTTGTGGATGTTTTGCTTGCACCTAGGTATAGAGATTTACAGTAGTCCAGCTTTGATAGTATCAGGGCTCTCGCTAGTATGATGCAACTTTGTGAGGATAGGAATGGTCTGCAGGCAGTTATTAGTTTAGTGGTGTAGGCAGAAGAGGAAAGATCCTTGCACACATAATACTAGGTGGTCTTTGTAACCATTTGAGCAGAACAAAGATCTGGAAAATTTAAATCTTTGTAAAGAAACTGAAAACCCATTTTAACAATCCACTACAAGACTGTCTTGTAGCATGTAATAACTGCATGCCTAATTGCCCTTGGGTTTACCCGGAGACCATTGCATGCGGAATGGTTGCTCCATCTTCACTTCTCTAGCATCCCCTATATTTATTTGTTCAGTGGTGATATGCCAGTCCCCACATTCAGTCGAATGTTAGTGGATGCTCAAATAGGCCAGCACCCTTCTGCAATGCTTCCAAAGGGAGCTTGTGGAGATTGTGCAATTCACACCCAGGGAAGGGCTATTAGTCAATCAGGTGGATGGACCAGCAGCTATGGCTTTAATGCCTGGCCAGAAAGGCGGACATGGCCTTTAACTGCCTTCAAGCACTCTGCCTCAGCTTGGGCTGTGGGACGTTAAAGGCCATGTCTGTTCTCCTGGCAGGGCATGAAAGCCATTCATACCCTGAGGTTCGTCCAGGGTGCAAATGGCTTTCAACATTTTTCATCTGAGATCTGCAGTAACGTAGCAGATATCCCATTGAAAAATGAAGAGAACAAAAGATGGCAACAGCCATATGGAAAAGGTAATAAGCCATTTGTATCTATTTTTTTCTTTTTAATTTGGGTAATGGGGTAGGGCTGAATTTAAGTCAGGAGTAATAAAGTTGCAAGCTACTAGCCAGGGAGTCATTTGATCCCACACCACTTTTTACTCAGCAAGTCGATTATCACCGGTCTGTCGCTAGTGCCATTGCTGGAGCCTGATGAAGGTTTCCGTGATGGTGAAATAGGGTTTCAAGGAAGTCCTTTATTGCCAGGAATAAATTTCTCTCATGTCTGCATCTGGTTTGTAAAAGATGTCATATATTGTGGGAAGGCATGAACCTTTTACATTTTGACTTCAGTTGACAGATTGACTCTGCAATGTTACAGGTACCAAAGTGTTTGTGATGCCTAATGGGATGTTGAAGAGCAACCAGAAACTTGTTGAGATAATAGAGAAGGTGAAACCAGAGATCCGAATGCTTATTGAAAAATGCAATACGGTAGGTGCGGAGCAGATTTTAAATGCATTTCCCCAAGCATGCATGCAATTTATTTGGGATTATTTGCCTTTTGGTGCTTAAAACTACTTATCATTTTTCAACATTGCGGGGCTTGTTCTCTTCAACTACCTGTTTTACTGACACATTTGGCTTTTAGATAATGTGGCAATGAAAGTAGGGAATTGTAATTAGACTAAGTTAAGGAGTTTAACTATGCACTTTTACAGCATCGTTCAGACATGGATGGCCACTCACAGCCTCTGTCTGAATGATAAAACAGAGCTTCTCATCCTGGGATCTGCATCTCTTCTCACCAGACTTCGCACAAATTACTCCTCATTCATCATTGATGGGAACATTAAGGTTGCTAAGGAAGTAAAAACATTAGTGAATGTTAAGGTGAGTCCAAGTAAAAACCTAAACAGGTTATCTCCCTAGCCTCCCCAACAGCATACACATGCAAACTTATTGGATCTGGCAAACATTTCCTCTTACCCAACAGCTGTATGACCTTAGCTAAAGCCCTCATATCTAAACTAGATTACTGTAATGCCCTATACATTGGAGCTAATAAATATATTACTTACAAAATAACGGCCTTACAGCTGCACTTAGTATCTCTAGGGAAGAACATATTTATGAAACAAGGAAATACAAGTGGCTATCCACACATGAGAAAATCAAACTAAACCGCTTCCCTCATCCATAAAAGCCTAAACAAAGCACCACAATATCTAATAGACCTACAAGACTAGTTAACTCTAATTGGCTTCAGGTGCCTCACTTTAAACTATCCACTATTGGGGGCGCCACTTTCCCAGTCAATGCAGCTCAACTGTCGAACTCACTACTTAACACACTCAGAATGGACCAAACCTTTACCAAATATAGGCAAAATCTGATTATATGGCTCCTAGAGAATGATAAATGAACCTGCAGAACTTGCCCACACTTGTAAATAACTGTACATTCCTTCTGAATATTGACTTTATATTTTTCCCTACCTTTGCCTATTGTATGTTCCTATATACTAATAACTGCTAGTTTAGATGTTTGCCATTACTTTGTAACTAATGTAACCTGTGTACCAAGCTGTATGACTTCTTACTGTCTGCGCCCTGATATCCTCTGTTCTGGCGCGCATAATAAATATTAAACACTTTTTAAAATTGAATGTGGCATAATCCTTGTCTAAAATGACATCTAGCTGCTTGCTGGGCAGTAAGAGCTAATTTGTATTTATTTGAACAGGGCTATACATTCCTATCAGAAGACTTGCAATAGCAGATTTATAGATGGCAGAGGCATTCCCCAGACAGATGACTCCATTGGAGAAAAAAAAGTGGTGAACCAGTATGAGTGTGTGAACAAAGTGGAAAATTGGCCAGGGGCAAAGAAATTCCATATAGATTGAGGAAGGTGGGGATCTCACTCGATCATGCTTGCGCACATCTGTAATTGCACAACATGCAGATTTGAGTGTGTAATACATGTGACTCTGCTTTGGTTCACATGCTTTCAGCAGGTCCCATCTCGTCTTGCTTCCAGAGTTAAATCTTGCCTTTTCAGTTTTGAAAAGGAATCAACGGAAATGTTCCTGTCACACTATTCCCTACTCCAACTGTACAGGGACCAATGATGATCCTTTGTGCTTGGACTTACTCATTGATTGTTCTGCCATCAGTTGGCTGTATGTACACACTGAAGTACATTTTTCATTTTACATTTGCCTATCAAATCAGACATAGCCAGCTAATCAACCTTGATCACTAAACAGTACAGATCCAGTCTTGAGAAGCAGATAGACTTTTGCGTTCCAGGTGTAGAGGAAGAGAGAAAGGGGTATTATTTCAATCTCGCATTAAAGCAAGATCTGTTCCCTCATCACACATTCCCCACATGCTTTATCAGTATACCCTGTTAGAATTCTGCCTGAGTAGTAACTCCACATTCTCCAGCATGGGGTCTCGCATGGATTCACATGCTCATGATTATTTCCAGTCAAGCTGGGAAACCTCGGTAAATGAAGTTTCACTTTCCCTGACAAACTGTATTTCGAATGCATTGTCCTCCAACATATTCCCTCTTTGATATTTCCAATATCCAGCTCTGCTGCTTCGGCAAGAAAATGTGCATCTATGCTTGTCGGCTCGATGTCCCTTGAAGGCCTCTGTCTGACGTCACCGTTGGTATATGTAGCGTGCGCAGCACCTGTTGCCCTCAGTTCAGTTTTTCCGCGCTTGCGCTTCGTATGCCGTAAGCCTTGTTCCTTGACAGGAAAATCTTCGACACTTCGAGAAATTTCATCCATTCTTCGAGTAGAATACGTTATGGCTTCGATGACTTGGACTGTCTGGGTGTCACCTACACCAACTATGCGGATGACACCCAGATACTCCTCCCCATCACTGGAAACTACGAAACTGACTCGAAAGCACTAATTGACCTCTCATCATACAGACCCGGATGGCTAAGCATAGACTTTGTCTTAATGACAATAAGACAGAGTTGCTCCCAACTTAAACTCAACAAACTTGACAAACTGTTTGACGCTTTAAATCTAGATGGCACACATCAGGATTTCCAAGGATGTGAAAACTCTGCATCTATCTTGACTCTGCACTTCTATCAAGACAAATCAACCTGACATCCTCCTCCACAGCGTATAATTGCAAATTAATTACAGCCTGCAGACCTTTCCTCACCACACCCAACTGCATCTCCTTCGCCCAAGCTCTAGTACTATCAACTACTGCAACGCTCTACCTAGGAACCAATGGAATTTAAAAAAGATGGAAGTTATACAAAACCACGCCAGTAGGTCAGTGCTGAACATCCCTAGATCACAACACATCTCAGACAAGTCATAATCTGAACTGGTTATCGGTCAAGCAAAGGATTTTATTCAAATCCCGGTCACTCGCACAAGAGTGCCCCGCGAACCTAGCGCCTAGATACCTGAACAGCAACTTCTTATGTAACACTTTGGATCGCCCTAACAAATCTGCACAGGAACAGTGCCTCAAAATTCCTAGGTTCAAGTTACAGAAGACGGGAGGTAGTAGCTTTCCAGTCCTTGCTGCGAAATTGTGGAACACACTTAAGATCAGAACCTTCTTACCATGTATTCAGGAGAAATGTAAAATTGTGGCTCTTCGCCCAAGAGACTTAAACATTCTTAGTTTACCTATCCACAAGGTAAAACCTGCTGTATTTAACCAATAATGTCTAACTGTGCAACTTCGACATGACACTTGTAAATGTTATTATTGTAAATGTCACCTATGTACGTGAAAGAAATGCGCCCAGATGCCTCCGGGCTTGGAGCGCTATACAAATCTATATAAAATGCAAATCATCTGCGTCATCCACTCCGAGATCTGGCTTCAAAAAATGTCACGACTGCAGTGCGAAGATGTCTGTGGCAGACCCTCACAGGATCTGCCTGGGGGGGGGGGGGTCAACTCACCCGTCACCCGAGTGCGAAGACTGCCTTTCGAAGGGATTGTCCTCCGACGTATTCCTCATCTTGGTAGAGTACATCCCAGCTTGCTGGCCTCAGACATTTTTTCAGTAGAGGGCACTGCGCGTTGACGTCCCTCGAGCTGGTGGCCCTCGACAGCCTCCGTCTCGACCGTTGCTCAGTTCCGTTTTTCTGCACTTCATGGGCCTCGGATAGTGTTGCTCAGTTCTTTCTTCAAGAAGGTTCAACTTATTCTTCGAAGATATCATCTTAATTTGGTGGCTTCCTCATCCGAACAGTCTACCCCACTGTCCGGCTTCAAAAAGTGTGGTGATTGTGGGAAGAAAATGTTGTTGGATCCTCACAGAATCTGTTTGTGGTGCCTGGGATCGGAGCATCACTGTTCGGAATGCGAGAACTTTTATGTCCATGACGGCCAAAGCCTTGAAGGAGCATAAGGGGAAGCTAAAAAGAGGTAAGACTCTTAACTTCTACTCCCTCAAAAGTTTCTTCGGCAGAGTCGAGACATTAGTCTCCTCGCCGTCGCAGGAAACCTTCCCGTTCAAGGTCTCGAAGCGGTTCCCATCAGTCTTCGAGATCGAAACACTCTAAGAAGAGGCGTCGTAGATCTCCCTCTTTGTCTGTCTCCCCGGAAAGGATCACCTGCCCCACGAAGCACAGCGCTCCTGCTAAGTGGGAGGAATTCCGTATGAAAATGCTTAGCGTCTTTGAGAAAGCGGCCTCGACCCCCTCGGACGTCTAAAGGTGATACCATTGGTGAAAGGCCCTAAAAATCAAAACGCAGGGAGTCGTTGCACCCGGCGAAAAACTACCAGAGCGTCATGAACCCTCGAGTAAAGGCAGTAAATCTGCATCGACGCGGTCGTCTAAGGTTTCTTCGACTCAGAAATCTGCGTCATCGACACCTTTGTCGAAGGGTCAGTCGCCGCATAAAATCGGTTGCATCGACAGTCTTGGATGCCACTGTCGACTCCGATAAAAGACAGACCTACAACTGTCACTACATCTCAGACAGTAGAGGTGTCGGACTTCGACCATGACCTCGAGGATGCCGTCGACAACTTCGACTCTGAGTAGGATTCCGATCCTCTCGAGTACTTCGAGGTCTCTCCACTTTTTCGACATCCTTTTCGGGTTTGTCGAAGCCTTTGACTTCCACGTCGACAACTTCAACGTTTTCTCAACCGGTGACAACCAATTTGGCCCCTTCTGCCCTAGAAATGGGTTTTAAACCATATCCTAGGTCTGATTACTTTAGAGCTTTGTCCTCTATATGTGAGGAAGGGGAGGATTCTGACCACGAGACACCTTTTTGGTTTACAAAGGACCACAACACCCATACCAGAGGAATTTATCTCTGAAGACAACAGGTTAAAAGATCTTCAAGACTCTTTACATGAGGCAAGTGGTTTAGATACTTCTCCAGAAGTAGTTTGCTAAACCAGATCCTAGGGAGCATGCTGAGACCCCTTATAGGGTTCTGATGGCTAGAATAATAGAATTCATGGGGTGGTCTACACTTTTTCAGCAGGATGACCTTACTGACATTTTAGTTAAAGGTCCACAGGAAGATACTGTTCCTTTTCATACTGCTCTGCAAAGAAAGATCTCTGGTAATTGGGAAACTCCTGAAGTTATCCCTGCAGTTACCCTGTATATCTGCTACAGATCCTGAATACTTTAGCAAACATCCAACTCAAGAGAGTTTGGTTGTACAAACAGCAACTTCATCAAATAGTAGATCTGCATACCCTACTATTCCACAGGACAGGGATGATAAAAGGTTTGCTATGTCAAAAAAAGTATTTTCAGCATGCAGCATGGCGCTTCAATCTACTAACGCAACTTGCACGCTTGCAAGTTTCAGCCATACACTTTGGGAGTGTGCTTAATCTGCGGCTGACTGTCTCCCAGAAGGAGAGGAAAGGGAAGCATTTTTAACCATCAAAGATGCAATGTGCGAGTCTCTTCAAACAGGCATTGATTCTGCTGACAGTATCAGCAGGGCCATGGCGGCAAGAACCACAATCCGCAGATTTGCGTGGTTGCGGAAGTCTTGTTTTGCTCCAGATGTACAAGCCAGACTTTTGAACATGCCCTTTGACGGCACTTCTTTATTTGGTAAGAAGGCTGACGACAGCCTAGACATCCAAGGCAGCAGCAAAATCTCTTGGGGCTGCAATCCGACAGACTCCGAATCGCCCCTCAGGAATCTCCTGGAGGTTCCTTTCGCTTTTATTCCGCATTCGGAAAAGGCAGAGGACAGCCATCTCAAAGGGGTCAGACGATTCACCCGTGGTGGATGGGTTAAAGGTACAAAAACCGCAGGTGCCACTTTACCCTCGGCATCTGCGTCAGCCGCTTCTAAACCCCTGAGGTCTCCCCTCACAAGACACCAGTAGGGGGCAGGTTAACTCAACATCTGGCAGAATGGCAGGCTATTACGTCCAATGCTTGGGCATTGGAGACAGTTGCCCAAAGTTACTGTCTGCCTTTTCTACACACCCCTCAGTCATCCACCGGGGAACAACTCTTTGAATTTCCAGATCCGCTCCTTATGCAGGAGATTCTAGACCTGCTAGAGAGAGGTGCCATAGAACCAGTACCTGCAGCGGAGAGAAACAAGGGTTGGTATTCCCCCTACTTTCTAGTACCGAAGAAGGATGGAGGACTGAGACCCATCTTGGATTTACGAGAATTTAACAAATTGCTCAGGAAGTGTCATGCCTACCCCCGGGGACCTAGACCAAGTCCATCCAGCAACCCCGGAAGCAGGCTTCCAGTTACCCCAAGCAAGCCCAAGAACCCTTGCTAGGGGCTATTTGGGTGCAGTCCAGGCTCATATGGAGAGTCGGTCCTGGCGCCATAGGCGCCAGGCTCATGGATTAAAACTTACCTGATGCAGACCATGCTGCAAGAGCTCAAAGCCAAAAGAGGCTTGGAAGGGACTATTTAACCTAGGGACTATTTTTTACTCGGGTGGGGCTGGGGAGGAATACTTACCTGGAACTACTTTGGAGGCGATTTAAACCACGCCTGAAGAGCAGCACACGCTTCGTGTTATTCTGCATCCAGCAGCGTAACGCTCACCATGCCTGCATCCAGTCTTCTGCCACGCCCGCCTCGAGTTTGGAGCTCCTAGAAAAAGGGAGAAAGAAGGAGAAAAGGTTAGAACAAGAGCAATACCTTTGATCCTTACTTGAATTCCCGATCCATCGCGCCTTCGAGCTGGAAGAAAAGTTATTTTATGCGCCTCGCCTGCTGCAGCGCCGCGGTGAACTCACCAGCCTTCGCAGCATCTTCACATTTCACTGCATCCTCCTGCATGTTCCCGCCGCACTCCAGCACCTAAGGAGAAGACAAGAACAGCAAGGTGAGCCAAGGGAATACACAGAGGAATACCCCCCATAGACTTACCTGATTTTACCACCGGGGGTACTATTCCTCTTCACGGGTCGGCGCAGCTTCCACTGCATTCTAGCCGAACCCCGGCCCCTAAGGGGAAACAAAAGGACAGCAAGGTGAAACAAAGGGACTAACAAGGGGAACCCTCCTCACCACAAGACTTACCTGATTTTACCGCCGGAGGCATTATTCCCTGAGACTTCATACTTTCTCTCAGCGCCTGAATAAGCGAGAAAGCAACAGGTTACATATGGACATTATTTTATCGAACTGTGTTGGATAATACAAATCCTTACCAGAATATTACCGGTTGCCACAAGGAACCCGTGGACCTCGGAATATTCCTAGGGTCAAGCTGCAACCTGCAAGGAATCGGACAAGAGGGAAAGTCAGGCATTTGAACTCTTAAGAACTGCATACTTAACGGCGTCTTGCCGGGAATATCTGAGTCAATATTATCCTGGAACTCACCAATTCGTTCGAGCCAGTGAAGCAACTGGTTATCTACGCGCCCCTGTGCTCAATTCAGGATGGAGAGCTCATCTTTTCAAATCAGGTGAGACTAGAAGAGGGGACATCCAAGGTGATCAGTGGGGAGAACAATGGGGTGGGTGGAATTTACGCTCAACTCCACGGGTGGTTAATTCCCTTTCTCCATTTGCAGAAGAATATTCCTACGGGCCAAGCAAACAAAGCTAGGTGGGCCAGTCCAGTCGGTCATCTCGGCCCTACGCGTCACATTGGTGGAGACCGCAGCAATCCAGATCGGCGCCTCTGTTGGAGCCAGGTGAGTGTAACAGGAAGGACAAGTTCAAGATGGTAACCCTTTCTCAGATCCTTCAGGCCCTCCAGCTTCAGGACTGGTTGGTATCTCTAGACCTTCAGGATGCTTATTTCTATGTGTCAATCCATCTCAAACACAGGAAATACCTGAGGTTCGCAATTGTCAACTCTCTATCAATTTCGAGTTCTGCCATTTGGACTGACCTCCGCCCTAAGGGTCTTCACCAAGCTAATGTTTGTAGTGGCTGCAAGTTTAAGGAGCGACGGGATCCACGTCTACCCCTATCTGGACGATGGGTTGATCAGAGCAGTATCTTTGGAACAAGCTCAGGTCCAGCTAGATTATGTCTGCCACTTCCTTCACAAGCTGGGCTTCTCACTCAACTTAAAGAAGTCACAGATGATGCCATCAGAGAGACTCCAGTTCATTGGAGCGATCCTGGACACTTCCCTGTGGAAAGCCTCGCCACCAGAGGTGAGGGCTCAAGATATTCTGCAGATGGTCACCAAGTTTCAAAATGCCCAACGTCTTCCAGCCTTCGACTTTTTGAGGTTGCTAGGCCTCATGGCATCCTGCATCTTCCTAGTGCTAGAGGCTCGCCTGAGAATGAGATTCCTCCAGTGGGCACTAAGAACCCAATGGTCGCAATTCTCAGGAAGAATGTCAGATGGCTCAAGACCTTCAGTGGTGGGCCTGTCGGGAGAACATTTTGAAAACTGTTTTGGCAACCATGGCCTGAGATAACAATAGTCCCAGTGCCTCGCTCACGGGGTGGGGCGCCCATGCCAACGACTTGACCATCAGCGGTCGTTGGGCTCCATCGGAGTCCAGACTAAATATCAACCTGTTGGAGCTGAGAGCAATCAGACTAGCGCTGAAGGCTTTTCTGCAATCTGTACAGGGAAAAAAATGTCCTAATAATGACGGACAACACAGTGGCCATGCACTACCTCAACAAAAGAGGCGTAGGATCACTGCCACTGTGCAGAGAGGCGATGCAGCTCTGGTTTTGGGCAATTCAAGAAGGAATCTCGATCGGCAGTTCACTTAGCCGGAGAGAAGAACTTGACAGACGCTCTGAGCAGGCAGAGCAGTCTCCCACGTGTAGGAGCTAGCTCAGGTAGTCCTTCACGAGATCTTCGCCCTTTGGGGAACCCTTCAAGTTGATCTGTTCGCCACCAGTATCAACAGGAAGTGCAATCAGTTATGTTCAAGGGAATTTCCCCTGAGAGGAGCTCTAGGGGATGTGTTCTTAGTAGGCTGGGAGTTTCCACTTCTATACGCGTTTCCTCCAGTCCCTGTCATTCCTCAGATGATCAGGAGGTTGAGAAGATTCTGGAATACTATGATCCTAATTGCCCAGGATTGGACCAGGAGAACATGGCACCCGGACCTTCTGGACATGTCCATCTGCCCTCCAATTCGTCTTCCGCAAAGAGGATCGTCTCTCACAGAAGGGAGGTCGGGTTCTCCATCCAGACATCGGAACCCTCAACCTTCACGCTTGGTTTCTAAAAGGTTGCGATACAAGGATTGGGACCTCCCGGATGACGTCATGGAGGTGTTACTTTCAGCTAGAAGGCCAGCAACAAAGACTTTATACCGCTGCCGTTGGAACAGATTTTGCAGCTGGTGTAGAGAAAAGAATATCAAACCCTTTTCATGCAGTACACCAATGGTGTTATCTTTTTTGCTCTATTTGGAAAATTCAAGTCTTCAAGTTGGTACGATCAAGGGCTACCTCGCAGCGCTGTCAATCTTTAAGCGCACTGCAGAGGAGCCATCATATTTCAAATTACCCCTAGTAATTCAATTTCTGAAAGGGCTAACTAATGTCTATCCCCCAAAGCCGTTCCAAGTTCCCTTGTGGATCTTAAATTTTCTGATGGGTACTCCTTTTGAACCACTCCATTCTTGTTCATTAAGATTTCTCACCCTTGAAACAGTCTTCCTAGTGGCTCTAACATCTGCCAGAAGAGTGAGCGAATTACAAGCTCTATCTTGCAAACCTCTTCATACAATTGTTCACAAAGACGACTTAAAAGTGAAGCCTAATTAACTCCCAAAGTTGGTCTCTGAATTCCACATCACTCTGAAAATAACCTTATCTTCATTCTATCCTCCTCCCCATCCAGGGAAAGAGGAAGAGAGGCTACATAGGCTGGATCCAAGGCGTGCCTTGAGTTTTTATATCGACAGACTTGCTAGGATAAGGCAAGCAGACAAACTGTTTATAGGTTATGCAGGACACAAATTAGGATTGCCAATCACAAAACAGACCATTTCAAGATGGATTATTTTAGCCATTCTATAATGCTACAAATTGGCAGGGAAAGAGCCCCCTCAACATCTTAGGTTCAACCAGGGGTATCGCAGCCTCTTCGGCTCTCCAAAGAGGGGTACCGATTCGGGACATATGTGCGGCTGCCACATGGTCGTCCACACATACCTTTACAAAATTCTGCAGTCTGGATTCCTCCTCTAGCCAGGAGATGAGATCTGGCAAAGCTGTGTTACATTCTGTTCATTTTTAAAGAGAAATATTCCAATTTTACTCCCACCTCTTTCACACCATTGCTATGGGAGTCTATCATAAGGAATACGTCGGAGGACACCACCCCTTGGAAGAACAAGTTACTTCTTACCTTGTAACGTTCTTTCGATGGGATGTTCCTCCGACGTATTCCTTATCACCCCTCCCATCCATCCCCGCAGTAAAACTTTCCTTGTAGTTGCAGCTTACGCTCCTTCAAGGTCAATAACCAATTCATGCACAGCTAATTTCAAGCTTCAAAACGGAACTGAGCAACGGTAGCTGCGCGAGTATTTATACGCATGACGTCAGCGCCGAGACGGAGGCGTCGAGGGACACCAGCTCGAGGGACGTCGACGCGCAGCGCCCTCTACTGAAAACATTTCCGAGGCCAGCAAACTGGTATGTAATCTATCAAGATGAGGAATGTCGGAGAAACATCCCATCACACACCTGTCGAGTTTTCGACTCTCGCCAATTTCGGCTCCCCTGACCACAAATATCATAACTTCAATGGAAAAGACCTTCATGCCTTTGCCACAATCTGATTTCTTCAAATATAACTTCGATTTATGAAGATGCAGAAGAATCTTCTGATGAAGCCAGTACTTTTGGGTTAAAATATGGAACACAATCAAGTGGCCAGAGGCATTGATTTCAGAAGATTCAAGCATGAAGAACTTACAGGAATGCCTTCATGAGGCTAGTGGAATGGACCTCTCGCCAGAGGTTGAATTTGGCAAGGCTGACTCAAGTGACCACACGGAAATGACATACAGGCAACTGATGTCCAGCGTTATGGAGTACATGGGGTGGTCAAGGGCTACGCTAGTCTTTTAACAAGACGATCTCACCGATATATTTGACAGAGGGCCACAAGAAGTGTGCCTTTTCGTCTAGCCGTACAAAGGCGTGACTACTAACTGGGAAACACCAGAGATCATTCCACCTGTCGATAAGAAATGAATGGCAAAGTACAGAGTTTCAAGCTCTGACCCTTATGACCTGTCCAAGCACCCTATACCAGAAAGTCTGGTGGTTCAGGCGGCCAACTCCACAAGTTGGCAAAATGCTTATCCTACAATACCTCAGGTTAGGGACAACTAGCATTATGATGCCATGGTCCAAACATTTTTTCGGCCTGGAGTATGCCTTTAAATCGGCCAATGCTATGTGCACGTTAGCAAGTTTCTCACACACACCCTTTGGGAGTGCATTTCTATGGCGGCTGACAATATCCCCGAAGGGGAAGAGCGACACTTATGTCCAGACATTGTCAAGGATGGGAAAGATGCAATGTGCGAATCCCTCCAGACAGGTATTGACTCTGCTGACAGTATCAGCAGAGCTATGGCGGAAAGTACAGTGGTGCACAGATTTTCCTCGTTGAGTCGATTTGCCCCAGATGTAAAATCAGGCTTCTCAACATGCCTTTTGACAGTACTCCCCTATTTGGGAACAAATTGTTGAGAGTTTGGAGAAGTAGCAAACTTTCAAGGTGGCAGCCATATCCCTTGGGGACAGTTCTCATTTCTGTGTTAATTCCCTTCTACCTTAGAGACCCCCGGCTCTTTGGCTGGACTTTAGGAGTTTTAATTTTTATCCTGGAACGAGTGACCTTTTTCTCTCAATGTATTTTTCTGATGTGGATTCCATAGGCATCACCTTTTTGTATTGACACACAGCACCCTCAGTGCAATGTCACGGAGAAGTCCTTTGGATTTCTGTAAGGTTTAAATACCTTCTCTTGGATAAACTACTGTTCCCAAGAGTAGTAATGTAGACCCAGCACATGCAATCCTATGTGGAGTGCAGGGGGGTATTGGGGGGGGGGGGGTGTTACCTGGTGTCCCCTTTGTCTACCTTCTCAGGTAACATATTTTTTGATACACTTAATACAATTAATGGCTGGTGGGAGTGGTTTAGTTATCCTACCATTGTGCATTTTTACCGCAGGCTGAATGCTCAGCTGCAGTATTGCACCCATAGGTGCACATTTTGTCAAATTGTCGTTTTTTCGCCATTTCTTGTTTGTAAGGTCCTTGAGATTTACTCTGCGCGCCAAACCAGGTTTGGTCCCTTTGTTTTCTTTGGTGGGATTCACGGGTGAAGCCCGCCTCTGGCTACACCGTGTCTGGCAGGGCAGGAAGCGAGGGAACTCCCCAAACTCTTTGTGCTTGGTGTCCTTGGTTACAGGAATGCACCCGAAGGTGATTGGCTGGCTGTTCTTGGACAGCCACCCTGCTGTGAGTGACAGCTAGTCTGCAAATGAATGGGAGAAACTTGCATAAAAAGTGAGGTTGTTTGCAAGGAATGCAGTCTCGACCACTGGACGAAGGAACCAAAGGAGAAATTGGAAGTGAAGCTTGCTGCACCCTCCTGGACCGGTGGTTTGGCCAGTGAATCCCTGCTGCAGTGCTTAAGCTCCAAATCTCGAATCAACTAGAGAAGCCTGGAAAGCACTACTTCTTCCCTTGGGCTGGTGTGACCAACTGACCCCAAGACTAACTTGACTGAACTCTTCTCCCTGTTGGCTGTACTTCTTTACTGCTGCTGCAACAGAGTGCCAGGGGACAGGAAAACCAGAATCTAGTGCATTGTTTTTAAGCCGACCCGAGCTCCAGGAAGATCCGAAGGATTTCCTCGAAGCAGGACTATCCAAGGCTGAGCCACCTCAAGACTGCTGGACCCCAGAAGCAAGGAGAGCCCATAAGGTGGCCAAAAACCGCGGTGGTTCTATTTGTGAGTAGCTGAAACTACAAAGTGCCGCTGATCTGGAGTGAGTCGACGGTCAAACTGTAGTGCAGGAGTCCCCAGACGTCCTCCCTCTTGTCCACACGACTGCGGCCCGGGAACAGGATCTGCAGGACTAGAACAGGAACAGAAGCCAGCTGGAACCTTTTCTTCAGACTTCAGTGTGACTAGGGGTACTTGCCTCTTGTTGTGTAGCTTGCTTGCTCTCACTGGAGACTTGCATTTGCTTCCCTTTGCAGAGTTGCTTGCATTTGTGCTCTTCACAAGCCTCCCAGCTTGTGGCCCAAAAGTGATTCTTTTTACAACAAAATTCTCTAACATTGTGCAAGACTTTTGTGCTATCTTCAAGAAGTGCCTCATCTCCCCTGGGCTTTGCTCAATTGACATTGGCTGTCCTAGCTCCATGAAGACTCTTCTTACCCTCTGACTTTGGGTTGATGTGTCCCTCCAAAAAGTCATGCATACTTTACTTGTATAGCTGGGAAAGGTTTAACCATATTTCATTGGGAGATTGAAAACTGCTTACCTGTTTGGAGAAACATGTTCACCTGTTTCCTTCCCTAACCTAATTCTTTTTCCACAACCTCAGTATTGTGTTTTAAGTGTAAATGTGATGTCCTAGCAATTGAAGTACCCTCATGGTGTTGGAAGTGACATCCCAAAAGGGTATGTATTTTACTGAGTATTTTTGAAGTGTATGGTATTGCTGCATATTGCCCTTTCTAAAGAAGGCTTATTTTAAAACTGCCTGGCAAATTAATAAAACATTATTTTAATAAGACCCCTTTAGTGTATGTATTTTGTTGCACCTCTACTGCTTCTTGAGATGAGCCTGGCTGCTCAGTCACTACCAACTTGTGTAGTACAGGCCTATAACAAAGGTTGGGCTAACTGTTGCCAAGAGGACAAGGCTGGTGTAGTCTCCCACAGGGTTACTTCATTCAATATTGCCACCTGCTCCCCTCTCTTGTTAAAGTCTGGCATCACCCCAATTGCCATCAGGCATAGTGATCGTAGCCGCCATCATTTCTCATCCACCTACCTTCTCACCTTGTTCCCCCCCCCCCCCCCTGTCTTGTTAAAGTCTGGTACTACTTCAATTGCCGGCAGGCATAGTAATTGTAGCCACTTGTCTTTGCAGCACCCTTTCCCTCTTCTCCACCCTCACTCTCCTTCCCTTCTCTGCCCTGCTGCCACCTTCCCCTCCCACTTTTTTATGTCCATTAGCACTTACTCCTATCATTTGTCCCTTGACCTCTGATAGCAGCTTGTTTGTCCCCCTTCCTGTTTTCTCCACCCACTCCTCCAGCACTATTCAGAATCGTTCTGACCTATTATGATAGTCGCTTGGTTTGTTCTCTCGTTCATGCACTACATCAATTGTTAGGTATAGTAATGTTACTACTGGTTTTGTCTCATTCTTCACTCCCCCTTTCTCCTCAATTGTTTCTTGCACTATCTGAAATGTCGCCAGGCTGATTATGTTTCACTTTCTAAATTGTTTCAAGGACTCGTAGGAATGTAATTGCATTCCCCCTTGTTCCCTTCTTCCTTGAAGCGCTTTGCAACACATTGTGTATAGGCGCTATACAAATCAATTCAATTCTTACCGACTGCCAGCTCAAGGACAAAGGATTTCCCTCCGGTGGAATGGGAAGGAATATTAAGACGGCAGCGGCTGCCTTGCGTTTAGCCACTGCGTCAGTTGCTCCAAAACCCCTCGGAGGTCGTCTTTCACAAGACTGCAGTAGGAGGCAGATTGTCGCAGCATCTGACAGAATGGCAGGCAATTACTTCCAATGCTTGGGCATTGGAAACAGTTCCCCAGGGTTACTGCCTTCCTTTTCTGCAAAAACCTGTCATCCACCAGGGAACAATTATTTGAAAGTTCCAGATCTGCTCCTTATGCAGAAGAGGTTACCCCTGCTAGATAGGTGCTATAGCAACAGTACCTGTTGTGGAGAGGAACAAGGGTTGGTACTCCGCTTACTTTCTAACCCCCAAGAAGGACCGAGGATTGAGACCCATCCTCAGGATGGACAAGTTCAAGATGGTAACTTTCTCAGATCTGTCGGGCACTCCAGCTTCAGGATTGGATGGTATCATTGGACCTTCAGGATGCTTACTTTCATATGCTGATGTGTCGCAAGCACAGACAGTACCTGAGGTACGCCATTGGCGGTTCTCATTATCAGTTTCGAGTTCTTCCAGTTGGGCTGACCTCCGGCCGAGGGTGTTCACCAAACTGATGGCGGTTGCGGCAGCGAGTATCGGGAGGGGTGGAGTTCATTTTTACCCCTACCTAGATGATTGGCTGATCAGGGCCAGTGCCCCAGAACAAGCACTGGATCATCTGAGCTACACATGCCGCCACTTTCACACTGGGCTTAAGTCCCACATGATACCATCACGAAGACTCCCGTTTCATCTGAGCAGTCCTGGATGCATCCCTGCGGAAAAGCCTCACCACCAGAGGTGAGGGCTCAAGACATTCTGCAGATGGTGACCAAATTCCAGAATGCTCAGTCTACCAGCCTTTGATTTTCTGAGGTTGCTCGGCCTCATGGCATCCTGCATTTTTATGGTGCCAGAGGCTCATCTGAGAATGAGCTCTCCTATGGGCTCTCAGAACTCAGTGGTCAGAATTCTCAGGAAGGATGTCAGACCACCTACAAATCCCAAGCTGACTCTCACTGGATCTTCATTGTGAGCCTGTCGGCAGAACTGTTTAGGCAACCATGGCCGGAGATAACCGTAGCGACGGACGCCTCACTCCAGGATGGGGAACCCATACCGACAATCGGCGGTCGTTGGTCTCCATCGGAGTCAAAACTACATATAAACCTTTTTACAGCTCGGGGAAATCAGGCTAGTGCTGAGGGCTTTGTGCCATCTGTACAGCGAAAAAATGTCCCGATAATGACGGACAACACAGTGGGTATATTCTACCTTAACAAGAGAGGTGGCGTAGGGTCACTACCACTGTGCCGAGAGGCAATGTAGCTCTGGTTCTGGGCAATACAAGAAGGAATCTGTCGGCAGTTCATCTAGCCAGAGAGGACATGACGGCGGACACTGAGTAGGCAGAGCAGTCTGAGTGGGAACTACCTCAGGCAGTCCAAGAGATCTTCACCCTTTGGGGAACCCCTCAAGTGGATCTGTTCGCAACCGGTGCTAACTGAGTGCGAGCTGTACTGCTCAAGGGAATTTCCCCTAAGAGGAGCTCTAGGAGACGCGTTTGTAGTGGACTGGGAATTTCCACTCGAGTTTCCTCCAGTCCCTGTGATTATTCACATAATCAGGATTTTGAGAGTTCAGGAAATATCCTTCTCCAGCATTGGATCTTTCATGGATTCACATGCTTAGAATATTCCCCGCCAGGCTGGGAATCCTCGGTAAGTTATATCGATTTTTTCCAAAGGAAAAAATTCGGACACTTTTGTGTCCTATCTACGTTGTTTTGGGCCGCACATGTCGGCGCCACTAGGACGTAGAGGTATATATAGCCCCGCCCCCGCGGCTCCCTCAGATTTCAACCGTCTTCCAAAGTGGTAGGATTACCTCGCGTATCTGCTATTTGGTTAGGTTGTACTTTCTACTTCTGCGACTGTTTGTTCTTCTCGAAAATGTCTGGAAAGGTGTTTCGTCCGTGTGCTACATGCGGTCTTAAGGTGTACGAAGGGGATGATCATATGGACTGCATTTACTGCCTTCATCCTCACCACACGGCGGACACTTGTGAAATCTGTCAGGGTTTCTCCCAAAAAACCCTCAAAGATCAAAAAAGACATCTTGCCGATTGGCTCAATGACGGGGCGGGTGCGTACCCGGCATCGGAGGTGGGCTCTACGACCTCAAAAAGTAAGTCGGAACCCCTGACGAAGTCACGTTCTGCTGAAAAACGCCCCTCGGAGAAGCATTCGGAAGCCCCCTCTTCACACAAGACGCCGTCTTCTTCCTCCTCATCTAAAAAGGAGAGAAAAGAACCATCTAAATCCCCCTCAGGAGACCGGCATAAGTCTACCTTGAGTCGAGAGGCCTCGGCCAGCAAGTCGGCCCCAAAAGCGGCGGGAACACCTCAAGGTCCTGCGCCACTTGCTTCGTCGACCCGCTCGTCGACGCCTGCATCATCAGCGGCTCCTCGCACGTTTCAGATTGCGGCGGTAGGAAACATATCGTCGACGGTGGTTCCGTCTATGGGATGGCAACCGGAGGTTTTCGATCCCGTTCCGCCGGAGGCCCTGCTGCAACCAGATGTGACTTTCTCCATCTCGTCGGCTGACGAGGAACGTGGCCCAGTCGCGCACCCAACCGATCTGGGGTTGCAGCTGACCAGTGCGGTGACACTCTTGGGTGGGGGTACCATCCCTACAACCTCGTCATTACTGAACCCCCAGGCGGTTCTGTCCTTGGAGGTGCTAAATACGCTACAGAAGCTATTGCAGCGTTTGGACACTCAAATACCCCAGCCTAGTGTCCCGGCACGGCTACAGTCTACGCCACTCGTCGACGAGCTGGGCCCGGCTCCTCGCTCGACGACCAGGATTACGGCCACTTCCCACGCCGCGGTAGATCGACCTCTCCCACAAGGAGAACTACCGGACTCTGATTCAGACCGTGAAGGGTCGGGTTCAGACATCTCACTATCCCCCTCAAGGGACCCAACTTGGGACTCTGAAGCAGAAATGGAAGCTCCGTGAAGCCCGGCGCAGCCATCACCGCCTGACTAGGTAGGGGCATTCCATGCCATGAGTAAGGCATGTACGGAGTTTGGCCTAGTCCCTGAAGAGAACAAGGATTTTTCTTTTTGATCATATGGGCAAGAGAAGTAAGGCCATATTCGCCATCCCTATTTTGGACCATGTCTGGCAAGAGGGCCTGAAGACCATGCGTCACCCGTTCTCGGAACCGGCAGTGAAAGATCGTTTGGAGAAGAAGTTCAAGGCTCCGGAATCGACTCCCAAGTGCCTGACGTCTCAACCTTCGCCGGAGTCGGTATCTGACATAAATGCACGACCCCGCCAGACAACGAGGCCAGGAGACGGGACGCTTTCGGCAAGAAGGTGCTGTCCGTCGGCGCAACTACAGTTCAAGCAGCCAACTCCTTGGCGATTATGTCTAGGTATGACGGGGGCAATGTGGCACCGGCTGGCCCCTATCTTGGAGCATTTGCCAGTACAACATAGAAAGTCCGCCATGTTGCTAGTATTGGAAGGAGAGGAGGCCTCCAACCATGCTATAAACATTGCTGTCGACCTAGCCAAGTCCAGTTTTAAGCAAATCAATAATGGCGTAGTTCTATGTAGACGAGCCTGGCTCAAGTGCACTACGTTCAGACCAGAGGATAGCCTTGGATATGCCGTGTGAAGGAACAACTGTTCGGTGAAAAAGTTGAGGCCTTGAAGGGCATGAAAGAGGATACTGACACGGCGCGGTCACTCTGGGCCCTCCAGAGTGGTAGGAATTTTCGTTCCTTTTGTCCTTTCAGAGGGGCTTCTGGTAACTCCCGGTTTTGGTCATCTAGAGACCGAGGTTTCAGCAGAACCTCCTACTCCCAAGGCTACAGGCGTGCGGCCCAGTCTTCTCGTAGAGGAAGAGATTACCAAACCTCCAGACGGCGGGGTGCCTACCCTTCGTTGACGAAAGATAAACGAGCCAAGAACCAACAATGACATGTTTCAGGACGTCCTGGGGAGCCGAGTGTCTCGTCACGTCTACTAGTGGGAGCGCATAACAGACCAATGGATTTTGGACACGATTCATCTGGGCCACTCTCTACAGTTCAAGGACAAACCACCACACATTCCACCAGTGTTCTCGGCCCAGCCCCACCTTCGAATACTACTGCAGGAGGTGGCGCTTATGCTGCAGAAAGGGGCTATAGAACTAGTTCCGGTGGCAGAAAGAGGACAGGTAGGGTACTCCCGGTACTTTGTCGTCAAGAAACCAAATGGAAAATGGCGTCCCATTCTGGATCTACGAGCGCTCAACAAACTGCTCAAGAATTTAAAATTCAAGATGCTTACGCTTCAGGAGGTGATCCGATCGATACAACCCGGAGATTATTTGTCGTCGCTAGACCTTCAGGACGCGTACTTCCATATCCCGATGCATCGCCGGCACAAAAGATTTCTGCGGTTCGTCGTCGGACGAACCCACTATCAGTTCAAGGTCCTCCGGTTCGGGCTAAAATCGTCCCCCAGGACGTTCACCAAATGTCTGGCTCCAATAGCAGCCTGGTTAAGAAAGGAAGGTCACCATCTGTACCCTTATTTGGACCATTGGCTAGTGAGGGGTCTGTCTCTGGAAAGAGCACAAGAAAGCCTGGACGCCACCCTGTCCCTCCTGCAACGTTTGGGCTTCGCAGTGAACTTCGACAAGTCCTCATTAAAGCATTCAAGGACCTTGGTCTTTTTGGGGGCAGAGTTCCCCACGCAGTCGGGGCTGGTGAAGCCATCCCTCGAAAGGATTCAGACTACAGCAAAAGGCATTGGAATGGAAGGTCGACACCAGAGTCAGTACGAAGGTACATGTCCCTGCTGGGGACCATGTCGTCCTGCATACCCTTGATCGACAATTGTTGCCTCTTCATGAGGCCTCTTCAGGAATTCTTGGCGGATCGATGGGCACAGAGTCGGGGAGGTTGGTCGGACAAGTTAACCATCAACGGCCAGCTCGTGCAGGCACTTCAATGGTGGAGAATCTCCATACATCTAACGAAGGGAATGCCCCTACTGGAACCTGCGTCCCAAAGGACAGTGGTGACGGATGCTTCTCTAACTGGGTCGGGAGCTCATCTGGACTCCTTACAGGTTTAGGGTCTTTGGTCATCGGAAGAGTGATCAATCTGCTAGAGTTGAGGGCGGTGCGTTGGGCACTAAAATCCTTTCTACCATAGATAAGGGCTCAGTGGTGAGAATCCTGACAGACAACACGACAACCATGTTTTATCTACGAAAGCAGGGAGGAACTCGCTCCAGGATCCTGTCGACGGAAGCCCAGGAGATCTGGCATTGGGCCCTCCAACACGAAATACACCTGTTGGCGTTCCACTTACCAGGAATAAAAAATGTGCAAGCAGACTCTCTCAGCAGAGAGATGAATTGTCTACACGAATGGGAACTGAACGACCAACAACTGCACCGTGTCTTCGCGAAATGGGGTCATCAGGCCCTCGATCTCTTTGCGACGAGAGACAACAAGACATGCTCGCAATACGCGAGCAGGTGGCCACAACAAGACTCGCTAGGGGACGCGTTCTCCTTCCCGTGGACGGGCAAGTTTCTGTATGCCCCCCTTCCTCTCATCCGTCAGACTCTGCAATGGATCCACATATATCCATGTCGGGTGATCCTGGTGGCCCCGTATTGGGCCAGACAAGCGTGGTTCTCCGATCTACTTCACCTCTCAGCGGCAGAACCAATGAGGTTCCAGAAGATCCCCAACCTTCTGTCTCAGGAGAAGGGGGTCGTTTGGCATCACGACCCGGACAGCCTCAGTCGGACGGCCTGGCTCCCGATTCCTGAGTTTGGCTCGTTAGCGATTCCAGCGGATTGTCATCGCATTTTACAAGCTGCAAGGGCACCTTCCACGAACACTTCATACGCATACAAATGGAAAAGGTTCTGCATATGGTGTGCAGGTCAACCAGGTCTGGTCCCGCTGGCGATCACACCAGAACTCCAACCATACTTGTTGCTCCTGGCAAAAAACAGTTAATCTGTTTCATCCATAAAGGTGCATCTGGCTGCCATCTCGAGATTTACTCGGAAGAGACACTCCACTCCATTGTGCAGTGACCGCCTAGTTAAGCACTTCCTTAAAGGGTTGTTTCGAACCTTTCCTCCCAAGAAGTTTCCTCTGATCTGGAGTCTGAACCTGGTTCTGACAGCCCTGATGAAACCCCCTTTTGAACCAATGTCGTCGACATCATTAACATTTTTGTATTGGGAATTGGCTTTCCTGGTGGCCATTACTTCAGCCCGACGTCTGTCAGAAATACAAGCTTTGGTGATCGCCCCTCCGTATTTGAGGTTTTTCAGTAATTAAGTTGTGCTGGCCACTAACCCGCATTTCATACCTAAAGTGCCTTCCATGTTCCATAAACACGCTTCTATAGTGTTGCCTACATTCTTTCCAACACCGTCTTCAGGGGCAGAGAAGACTCCATACATTGGACGTGAAAAGAGCTTTAAAATGTTATCTCCATCGCACTCAAAGCTTCAGAGACACGAGACAGCTCTTCGTAGCTTATGGTCCTGCGACTAGGGGTAAGGCGATTTCCAAACAAGGACTATCCAGATGGGTGTCTTCGGCCATTTCTTATTGTCATTCCAAAGCCGGCAAACCGCTAGAAAGGCGTCCAAGGGCCCATTCGACGAGATCTACATCGTCGTCGACAGCTTTGTGGTCCGGAATTCCGCTGGGGGATATCTGCCAGGCGGCTTCCTGGTCTGTACCACACACGTTTACCCGACATTACTGTCTTGCACAGCAACATGCTGAAGATATACAGATGGGGCGTGCAGTACTACGTCACCTGTTCCAATAAGGTAAGTCCCAAGTGGGGGGGTTACACCCTTCGACAACTATGCTTTAAAGTGTTGTGCCTTTCACAGTTAACATACTATACTGTTATCTGTTGCCATAGTAAATGGGCATTGTGATTATTGTGATGTTGGTTTGCATACACGCCGCCAATGTTGGGGGATACTGCTATACAATCTATTCTAAGCATGTGAATCCATGAAAGATCCAATGCTGGAGAAGGGAATAGTTTCTTACCTGTAACTCCATTTCTCCAGCATTGGTATCTTTCATGGATTCATATGCGCCCGCCTGCCTCCCCTGAGCATGCAAACCAGAGATCCCCCCCCCCCACTACTTTGGGGGCTGAAATACCTCTACGTCCTAGTGGCGCCGGCGTGCGTGGCCCAAAACGACATAGATGGGACACAAAAGTGTCGAAATTATTTCCTATGGAAAATGTGTATATAACTTATCGAGGATTCCCAGCCTGACGACGGAAAATATTCGAAGCATGTGAATCCATGAAAGATACCAATGCTGGAGAAATGGAGTTACAGGTAAGAAACTATTACCTAATTGCCTCAGAGTGGGCCAGGAGAACGTGGTACCCGGACCTTCTGGACATGTCCATCTGCCCTCTGGTAAGGCTTTCCCCAAAGGAGGACCTTCTCTCACAAGAGGGTGGTCTGGGTTCTCTATCCGGATATCAGGACACTCAGAAACCATGCATGAAGGCTGAGATGCAAGGATTGGGACTTCCCTGATGACGTAATGGAGATTTTGCTTTCGGCCAGAAGGCCAGCAACCAAATCTTTATACTGCTGTGGTTGGAATACGTTTTGCAGCTGGTTTAGAGATAAGAATGTTGACGCGTTTACTTGTAATACACCATAGGTGTATTACAAGTAATCATTTCTGTTGCATCTCGTAAATCTGGGGGCTCCAGGTTGGTACCATCAAGGAATATTTGACAGTGCTTTCTATCTTCAAGCGCACTTCTGAGGAAGTCTTACTTTAAGTTACGTATAGTAGTACAATTCTTGAAAGGACTAACTAATGCTTTCCCTCCAACCCCTTTTCAAGTCCCACTTTGGGATCTCAACTTAGTGTTAACATTTTTGATGGCAGCTGCTTTCAAGCCTTTACACTTCTGTCCCTTGAGGCTAACTTTAAAAACTATCTTTTTAGTAGCAATTACCTCTGCCCTGTTTGTCAAGATTGTAGTAACCCTGTGGGAGACTACACCAGCCTTGTCCTCTTGCCAATAGGTAACCCAACTTTTCGTTTAAGTCTGTACTACACAAGAAGGTAGTGACTGAGCAGCCAGGCTTATCTCAAGAAGGGTCAATGTGAGCTGTAGGGTTGCAGCACAGTTTCACAGTGACAAGTATCCAAATAACACTTGTACTGAAGGTTTCTTGATTAAATCATTCTTAATTTAAACAGTCAGCTTTATAATAAGCCTCCTTTAGAAGGGAGCCATTGGCAACAATAAAAATACACTTCAACATACATTCCTTCAGATCAATACAGTAAGTAGATACCCTTTTGGTATGGCGCACATTTTCCTACACCCTGAGGTGATTTCAAGAAGGACACTGGACATGAATATATCACTTTTCACACTGAATTGGTAATACTGAATTTGCGGCGAAAAGGGAAAGGACAGGGAAGGAAATAATGGTTAACAAGTTTCTCCAACAGGCAAGCACTTTTGAACCCCCAATGCAATGTAGATTAACCCTTTCCCAGCTATACAAGTAAGGTATGTATGACTTTTTGTAGGGATAGTTAAAACGCAGCCAGAGGTTAGTCTTTGAGGGAGCCACGGCAGCCAATGTCACTTGAACAAAGTCTAGGGGAGCGGAAGCACTTCTTGAAGGTAAATAAGTCTTGTACAATGTTTTGTTGAAAATGAAATCCCTGTTGGGCCACAGGCTGGGAGACGTGTGATGGGCAAAGCTGCAAGCAACTCTGTAAAGGGCAGACAATGCAAGTCTCGACTGAGAGCAAGTAAGCTACACCACAAGAGGTAAGGACCCCTTAGTTTACAGTACCTTAGGTCTGAAGAAATTGGTTCCAGCTGGCTTCTGTTTCTGTTGTAGTAGGGCAGATCCTTTTCGAGGGCCTTGGTCGTGGGGAAAAGAGGGAGGACATCTGGGGACTCCTGCACTAAAATTTGAAAGTCAGCGGCAGCAATGGGCAAAGTTCAGATCAGCAGCACTTCGTGGTTTCAGCTTCTTGTGAATAGCACCACTGCGGTTCTTGGACTTTACGTGCTTCTGGTATCCAGCACTCTGAGGTGGCTTAGGCTTGGTCATCCCTGCTTCAAGGGAGTCCGGAGCTCGAGTCCCGCTTAAAAATGATGCACTTGATTCTGGTCTTCCTGTTCCCTGGCACTCTGTTCCTGCAGCAGCAATGTAAGTACAGCCAGCAGAGAGGATTTCCAGTCTAGTTCGTCTTGGGGTCGATTTGTCCTACAAACCCAAGGGGAGAAGTCTTCCTTTACACAGCTTCTCTAGTCTAAGCGAATTTGGAGCTTCGGCACTGCAACAGGGCTTCATTGGGCAAACAAACGGTTGTTAATGAAGCCATTCATTGTAGAAAGTGTTACATAAAATACATTTTGCATGAGAATATAGACAAAGGGTATACTAAGTAACCCTCCAGCACCCTGTTGTAAGGTAGTGTGTTGGGTCTATAAGGAGTGAAATGTAAGTCAAGTCAATGTCACTTTACTACTGTTGGAAACAGTTTATCCAAGAGACGGTATTTAAACCTTAGCAGAAAGCCAAAGGATTTTTCTCTCACTGCACTGAATGTGATGTGTCTCACAATGTAAAATGATTATGCCTATGGTGTTTGTCAGACTCCGAAACAAAAAGAAACTAAGTTCAGATCAAAATAAAATGCATGAGTGGGGGAAAAAGGATCTCTTTTCAGGATAGAAATTAAAAGCCCTAAAGTGCAGCAAAAGAGCTGCAGGGTCTTAGGATAGAAGGGAATTGGCACATTTCTGAGAATGTTCCCTAACGTGCCCGCAGGGTGAGTGAGCTACAGGTCTTATCATTCAAGCCTTGTTACACTATCTTTATAAAGACAAAGTGGTACTGAAAGTGAAGCCCACTTTTCTCCCCAAAATTGTTGCGTTTCATTTCACTCAGTGTTAACATATTATTATCCTCCACCACATCCTGGGAAGGAAGAGGAAAGTCTTCACAGGCTTGACCCTAAACGTGCACTGAGCTTTTACATCACCAGAATGACGAGATTAAGACAGAATGAAGTGTTATTTGTGGGCTATTGCGGTCAAACGGTTTAGCCAATACCAAATGAAGTCTATCCAGATGGATTATTTGAACAATATTGGAATGCTATAAACTGGCGGGAAACGATCCCCAGAACACCTAAGAGCCCATTTGACCAGGGGCATATCAACCTCTTCCCCTCAAGAGGGGAGTCCCAATAAGGGATATGTGCAGCTGCCACATGGCCGTCTGTATACACCTTCACTAAACATTATCGTTGGGGGCAGGAATCTGCATTTTGCAAAGCAGTGTTGCTTTGGGTGCATACACAGCCATGAATTTAAGTCGCACTTAATTCTACTCCCTCCTCCAAATTAAACTGCTTTGGGAGTGTATCAAAGATGAGGAATATGTGGGAGGACACAAACCCATTCAGTTACTTACTCCTTTTAACTTTCGACTGGATGTTCCTGCCACTTATTCCTTCTTGCCTGTCCGAACCTATCCCGCAATAGAATTTCCCTTGCGGTTGCAGTCTACGCTCTCTCAGCGGGAGTAACTGTCAGGCACAAGATAAATGCTTCACTCGTAAAATAGAACTGAGGCCAACGGGCGCCTTACATGCTACATATACCAGGGGTGACGTCATTGAGATGGAGGCCTTTGAGGGACATAAAGTCGATGGGCATCGACGCACAGTGCCCCCTGCTGTAAACCTCTGAAGCCGCAAACCTGGATATTGGAAATATCAAAGATGAGGAATAC
The DNA here is from genome assembly GCF_040938575.1 of Ambystoma mexicanum. Classification (NCBI taxonomy): domain Eukaryota; kingdom Metazoa; phylum Chordata; class Amphibia; order Caudata; family Ambystomatidae; genus Ambystoma; species Ambystoma mexicanum. The sequence goes on from NC_090938.1 coordinate 506,667,035, forward strand.
ATGGGAGGAACAGCCAGGCGAAAGAACGTTACCAGGGGTAAGTAACTTGTTCTCCTTTAGACCAATCATAGTCCTTTTGGTAATACTGCCCCATCCGATGACTGGCTTCTCCCTAAGCCCCTCCTCTGGCAGCCATCTTCATGGTTTTACCAAACATTTCAGTGTGGGAGTCCTCTAATTTGCTCTGCGATCTCCTAAGTTTTTTCATGTTTTTCAACTGAAAAAGGTTCTATTTTTGTTCCAAAAGCGTCTGTGCTCTTTCCTCCATCTGCTGACAGCAGGGATCCGTTATTGGTGAATTGGAGCGCCCCTCAAGAGCAAAGATCGCTGCAGTTTCCAGAAGGCCATCGGGCCTACTTCACACCCTACGACCATGACTGAGGAGAAGGAGGAAGGAAGATCGCTCTTCAGGTCCTGCACAAAGTGCAGGCTATGGAATGTGTCTAAGACGAGCACTTGCACTGCCTCCGTCTGCATCCAGACCACAAGGAAGGAGATTGCGAGATATGCTTTGGTTTCTCAAAGGACTATGAAGGCTAGACGCAGCAGACTGGCGGCATGGCTGAACGCCAAGTCCTCTGCCCTGTGCTCCGAGCAGGGTCATGCCTCACCCAGGACCGGCCGGTCCGAGGAGTGGTCTTCAAAGTCCTTTTTGAAGCACCTCCTATGTGGGGGCCCAAGCCAAGGCCAAGAACGCAAACCTGCCAAAGCCCTCTCTCATTTGTAGCTTTTGTAATTCTTAAGAGGGTAGCCTCTTGGCCGAGCACGGTCTAAAATTGAGGACGTGAAATTAGCAGTAATAGATACCCCTATCTCACCTTGAAGTCATAACACATTGGTCAAAATAGAGGCCATATCCAGGATAACATTTTGTATGATTCTTGAGCTGATAAGGAGCAGGACCACATTCAATAACCTTTCAAAATAAATTCCACCTGTTCGATAATGGCTGATTGTATACTTCGACGTGAGGGAACGGCCCCTGGTAACTCCAAAACATTAGAGCGGTTAAAAATTAGTGGTTCGAGTGATAAAGGCAATGGTTCCAATACTGAACAATTTGAGTCCTCGACAATGTCTGCTCTAATAAGTGGTACTTGGTGTGGTTTAATATCCGAGGCCTTCACTTGATGATGCAGGCCTAATCTTTTCTCTTCCAGGGTATAATAACCCAGAGTCTGGGGCTAACTGGCGCTTTTGGACCTGAGCCATTAAGTATGGCACTACCAGTTTCCAAAATCGTACTAGGTGGAATCATTTGCACTGCATTTGAACCAGTAGATGGACCATTTACTGGGGGTAGGGCCACCAGTGGATGGCCCAAGTCAATGGTAAAGAAACAGTATAGTGCAACATTTGAGTAGACACCGTAGTTCTAGGAGATATTATAATATTGAGTGATATTTCCGCAGAATGCTGGCTACGTTTTATTAATATATCCATAGTTCCATCATATTGTGTCGAAAAAACCAGTCTCTCAACCAGTAACATAGGTCGCATAAAACACGGACCCTTTTTACCACTGGGTCCAGAAGGTGATGAGACCAAAACAGTCAAAGATCTTAAACGTCTGGAACCTGTGGAGGTAGATCTCGGAATTGTCTTCATTTTTGGTCGTCTTCCTCTTTTGGCAGCCCACTTCTGCAAATTCCTATTTCGGGTAACACATGATGGGAGAGTTCCCCTTGAGTCTACATTTCACTGGGCCGAAGTGAATCAATTGACGATCACAGCACTGCAATTTGATTTCGAGGGGATTGTGTCCTCCGATGTATTCCACATCTGACAGTAATTACCACAGCTGTGCTGCTTCAGAAAACTTTCGGCGTAGGTGTCTTGCGTCAATGACGTTGATATGCTTACTCGAGGACCTCTGTCGACGTCACCGGATGATATATCTAGGACGCACAACGCCTGTAGCCTCAGTTCTGTTTTTTCCGCGAACGTGTTCGCTTCAGAATCTCAGCGCGCTCGATTCTTCTACTTAGATTGTGAAAGTTGAGATCATGTCTTCGTCTTCTACCCCGAAGTCGGGCTTCAAAAAGTGTCGGGACTGCGGTTCCAAAATGTCCATTACCGACCCGCACGTCGTCTGCCTCTGGTGCCTTGGCGAAAGCCACGCCACCGATGGCTGCCAGTCCCTGACTTCGAAGGCCTTGCGGGAGCGGAAGAAGTTAACGGTAGGGTATCTAAAACCCATAAGCCGAAATCTGCTGGACTTTCGACCGACGACTCGAGGGCCGACTCTCCTTGTCAGCATAAGTCCAGGGGGTCTTGGTCTCGGTGGGTCCTGCCATTGCTTTGCCTCTTCTAGGCATTCTCGGAAGCGCAGTCACCGGTCACCTTCCTCGTCAGAGGACTCCGCCAGACGGCGGGTAGCTTGTCGCAACAATCGTTCATCGCCGGCGGAATGGGACGCATTCCGCAAGGAGATGATGGCGATTTTCAAATCGGATGGCACCGTTCTGTCCGCGCTTTCGAGAGAAGCCGGCAAGGAGAGAGCTAGAGCCACCGCTCGCACGCCTTCGGGCTCGGGCGGTCGGCGCGATCATTGGGAGCCGTTGAGGTCCCGATCATTGGGAGCCGTTGAGGTCCCGATCATTGGGAGCCGTTGAGGTCCCGATCATTGGGAGCCGTTGAGGTCCCGATCATTGGGAGCCGTTGAGGTCCCGATCATTGGGAGCCGTTGAGGTCCCGATCGGACAAGGTTAATCGCCATAGCCGTGCCAGGTCCAGGTCCTCAACGCCATCGAGACGGTCAGAGCCTGTGAGGCCTAGGAAGGCACCGGCACCATGTCCATCGATGGACTCTCTCGAGGCTCCGGCTCTGAGGAAGTCATTGACGCAGAGGCCGTCGAAGGACACGCTCGGGGCTCTGGCCTCGAAGCCGTTGTCAACGCCAATTCAATCGGTGCCCTTGACTCCGTTTGAGGATTTACCGGAGGTGCCCTGGAGGGCTGTGGCAACTCAGAGAAAGACCGTCAGTGTCAGTGAGGCCTGTCTGAGCCCTTCTCTTGTCATCCCCCCCCCACCCCCAAGGCTTGATTTATTCCAGCCTTTGGACTATATTTCAGAGGTGGAGGAAGGGTCAGATGAGGGGGGGGTTGCGACTCCTGAGGTTCCTGATGACCTGTTGTCTAGTCACATCCAATTGGAAGACCTACGTCAGTCTTTACATGACGCCAGTGATCTGGACACCTCTCCGGAGGTTGAGTTTGGCAGGCCTGAGCCTGGTACACATGCAAACACCTGTGTCTCATGTCGAGGATGAATGAGTACTTGGGGTGGTCTGCTCCCCCTGTGAATTTTCTGCAGGAAGACCTGACAGATATATTGGACCAAGGTCTACCCACTGACCCGGTGTTGCCATTTCCTATGGCCTTACATAGACGGGTGGTGGCAGCTTGGACTGCTCCGGAGAGTCTCCCGGCAGTGAATAAGTCACTTCCGAAAAAATACCGTCCACCCAGTGGTGACCCCTGCTACTTATCTACGCACCCCACTCCAGAGAGTTTGGTGCAGGCAGCTACGGCCCCAGCGAGCAGGCTGCGTACCTGACCATCCCTCCTGATAGGGAGAAGCGCTTTGATGGTTGGGCGAAGAAAGTATTTTCATCTGGGGTTATGGCTTTAAAGGCAGCCAACTCAATTTGTGCCTTGGCAAGATTCACTCACTCTGTGGAATTGTGTATCTTGGCGGCTGAACATCCTCCCAAATGGGAGGAACGGGATGTTTTTCTAGCCCTCGTTCAAGATGGCAAGGATGCCATGTGTGAATCCGTTCAGTCGGGTCTGGACGTGGCAGACTGTCAGCCGGTCCATGGCAGCAAGCACCATGATGCGCAGGTTTGCGTGGTTGTGAAAGTCAGTGGTTTGCTCCTGATGTACAGTCCCAGCTTCTCAACATGCTCTTTGATGGTGTCCATCGTTTTGGCAGCAAGGCTGACGAGAGCATTGAGAGGTTGCAGACCCCCAAAGCTGCGGCCAAGTCCTTGAGCGCTGCGGTACTCCAACCTCCGCCTTTTCGTCCTAGGGGACAGCAGTGGAGGGGAGGTTCCTTTCGATACTACTCTTCCTTTGGTAGATTGAGAGGAGCTGCCAGTCAAAGGGGCCAACGTAGGAGTACCAGAGGTGGAAAACAAGGTACTGAAGGTGCTAAAGCGGCTCAGGCAATTGCCAGTTTGCCCTCAGGCACTGCTGTATCTGCTTCCGCTCAGTCATGAGGCCATAGCCCATGGTTCGCCAGTTGGGGTGTGTTCTGGAGATCCTAGCCCACAGCTACTGTCTTCCTTTCCACCAGAGGCCTCGCGACAATCCACCGGGGAAGCTCTTTGAAGTGTCCGGATCCGCTCCTTGTATAGGAAATCCTATCCCTGCTGGAGAACAGCACCATAGAACTGGTGCCTGTAGCGGAGAGGAGCAAGGGCTGGCATTCCCCATATTTTTTGATCCCCAAAAAAAGACTGAGGCTTGAGACCCATCATGGACTTGCGTGGTTTGAACAAGCTCCTCAGGAAGGACAAGTTCAAGATGGTTACTCTTTCTCAAGTCCTCCAGGCCCTTCAACTTCAGGGTTGGTTGGTGTCTCGACCTCAAGGATGCTTACTTTCATGTGCCGATTCATCCCAAGCACAGGAAGTACCTGAGGTTTGCGGTTGGCGAATCGCATTTTCAGTTTTGGGTCCTGCCGTTCGGATTGACATCTGCCCAAGGGTCTTCAAGCTGATAATGGTGGTGGTGGCAGCGCATCTCGGGAAAGGGGGATTCACGTCTACCCCTACCTGGACGATTGGTTGATTAGGGCACGCACTCCCGAGCAAGTCCTGGATCATCTGTACATCACCTGCCACTCCCCTCAAGTTGAGGGAGAAGCCCAGCTTGTGAAGTCTCATGTGACACCTACCCAGCGGCTCCAGTACATCGGAGCAGTGCTCGACACATCCCTGGGGCAGTGTTCGCCTCCCCATGTGAGGGCTCATCACATTCTGCAGATGGTGGACAAGTTTCAATGTGCCCAGCATCTCCCGGCGTTCGAGTTCTTGAGATTGCTCAGCCTCATGGCATCCTGCATTTTACTGGTGCCAGAGACCAGGCTGCGGATGTGATCTCTGCAGTGGGTGCTCAAGATGCAGTGGTCAGTTCTCCGGCAGGATGTCGGATCCCGTTCAGATTCCGCCCTCGGTCGCCCAGGACCTTCTGTGGTGGGCCGTCGAAGGAAATCTGTTGAAAGGGGCTCCGTTTTGGCAACCGTGCCCGGGGGTGATTATGGTGACGGGCACATCCCTCACGGGCTGGGGAGCTCATGCCAACGAGCTGACAGCCAGCCGTTAGTCTCCAGAGTCCAGACTCCACCAATCTGTTAGAGCTGCGGGCTGTCAGGCTAGCCCTGAAGGCTTTTCTGCCACCTGTGCGGGGGAAGAATGTCCTGATTATGACTGACAATACAGTGGCTATGCACTACCTCAACAAAAAGGGGGGGGGGGGAAGAGGGTCACTCCCGTTGTGCAGGGAGGCGATGTAGCTCTGGTTCTGGGCCGTCCAGCAGGAAATTTCGATCTCGGCAGTTCATCTGGCTGGAGATGAAAACGCGGCGGCGGATGCTCTGAGCAGGCGGAGCACAGTCTCTCACGAGTGGGAGCTGGCTCAGGAAGTTCTGTTGGATATCTTCCCCTTTTGGGGAACCCCATAAGTGGATCTCTTCGTCACCAGTGTCAACCGGAAGTGGGAGAGATTCTGCTCGCGTGCATTTCCTCCAAGAGGAGCCTTAGGGGACACGTTCGAGTAGAGTGGTCCTTCCCACTGCTGTACACGTTCCCTCCAGTCCCCATCATTCCTCAAGTGTTGCAGAGGTTCGGTTCACGGATGATCCTCCTTGCTCTGGCATGGGCCCGGAGAGCGTGGTACCCGGACCTTCTAGACATGTCCATCTGCCCTCCACATAGTCTTCCCTACCGAGACAATCCCCTCTCACAGGAGGGGGGGGTCGAGTTCTCCATCAAGAGGTCAAGTCTCTCAGCCTTCATGCTTCTACCTCAGCCTTTCAGATACGGATTGGGACTTAAGACGTGATGGAGGTGTTGCTTTCGGCCAGAAGGCCTGCCACGAAATCCCTGTACCGTTGCCGTTGGAGAAAGTTCTGCGACTGGTGCAGGGTACAGAATGTGGATCCTTTTCAATGTTCCATTCCTTTGGTTTTGTCTTTTTTGCTTTCTTTAGCCCACAAGGGCCTGCAAGTAGGTACCATTAAGGGGCACCTGGCGGCGCTGTCCATATTTAAATGCTCGTCTGAGGAATGTTCTTACTTTAAGATCCCTTTGATTTCTTAGTTTCTAAAAGGGCTAACTAATGTGGTTCCAGGTGCCGGATGGGATTTGAATTTGGTTTTAAAGTTCCTAATGGGAGCTCCGTTTGAGCCCTTACATTCTTGCCCGCCGAGACTGTTGTCCTTTAAGACTATTTTTAGTTGCGGTTACTTCCGCATGCAGAGTGAGTTAGTTGCAGGCACTCTTCGCCAAGCCGTCTTTCACGGTGTTCCATAAGGACAGGGTTGTCCTTAGGGTTCGTCCTTTTCTTCCGAAGGTTGTCGGAATTTCATTTGAGCCAGAAGGTAATTCTTCCGGCATTTTATCCTCCTCCGCATCCTGTTAAGGAAGATGAGAGGCTCCATAGGTTGGATCCTAGGAGAGCTTTGAGTTTCTATCTCTCACGAATGTCCCGGGTCAGAGTGGATGATCAGCTCTTTGTTGGTTACACTGGAAAGCGTTTAGGTCAGGCTGTTTCCAAACAGACCATATCCAGGTGGATCATTTTGACAATCTCTGAATGTTACTGGTTGACAGGTAAGGACCCTCCAGTAGGCTTACAGGCTCCCTCTACTAGGGGTGTGGCTGCCTCCATAGCTCTGCAGAGGGGCGTTCCGCAGTATTTGCGAAGCAGCCACGTGGGCTTCTGTCCATATCTTTGAGACACTATTCCCTGGACTCTATCCATGGGCAAGATTTTACCTTGGTAAGGCAGTTCTATATTCAGTAATTTGATTGGGCATTCTAAATTGATGCAATTGTAAATTCTTTTCCCACCTCCATACGTTGGTACTGCTTTGGGAGTCTGTCAGATGTGGAATACATCGGAGGACACGATCCCCTCAAAGAAAAAGTTACTTATCTTACCTGGTAACATCTTTCGATGGGCTGTTCCTCCGACTTATTCCACATCGTACACTCCCAGCCTGCCCCTCTACAGAATTTCTTATGAGATTGCAGCTTAAGTTTCTGCAAGGCTTTCTGCAGTCATACTGGCAGGTGATTGGTGCCACACCTTCTGGGGGAAAAAAACCTACAACTGAGGCTACGGGCGTCATGCATCCTAGATATAACATCCGGTGATGTCGACTGTCGACGAGCTCCTCTAGGGGGCTCCTCTAGGGAGCATATCGACGCAGGACGCCTATGCAGAAAGTTTTCCAAAGCAGCACAGCTGTGGTAATTATTGTAAAATATGTGGAAGACGGCGGAGGAACATCCCATCGAAAGAACGTTACCAGGTAAGATAAGTAACTTGTTCATCTTGCACCTTTAGTATTTCTGAATGCTTAGCTCGAGGGCTAGCATTTCATGAGATGGACTCTAGCAGAACTACCTCTCCCTCATTAAACTGTGGTAGCATACCCAAAGATGTGGCTGGACTCCACTGTGGGGCTGGCTCACCAGGGGCCTACTGTACATAAGTTTTCAATAATGGTAAATTAGCTTGACACAAAGCTGTAATAAAGTCCTCAGAAAAAGTAAACTTAGTAAGGTGGATATTGTCAGATTGATCCGACAATGTGGTAATAGCTTCATAACTTTACCAGAGTGATAAAAGCAAACTTCAATCCAGAACAATCTCTGGATTGAAGATTACGGCATATTAAGCAAGTTGTGGTCCCCCTGCATCAATGGCTGGATAAGTCTAGATGTCCTCCGAATGGCAAATAAGAACTCTGAACTAGAAGACTATTCAGCATACATTTCAGGGGTCAAAGACTATTGGGTCTTCCGTAGTTCAGAATTGGCCTGTTCTTGTTGAACATCAGAGACTCTCACCATTAACGGGGACTACTAGTGGGGTTTGTACAGGGGAATGATTCACCGGGGCAGCAATCAACAAAATGGCCTGCGCCATGGCATCTAAAGTTTTATCCACGGCTGCTATTTTCCCTACGGAGTCTTCCACCTGTATATCTAATGAAGGCAGTATTTTGGGCAGTGTCTGCCCAAAAAATCAGATTCTGCAGCACCCCTAAACCATTGCTGAATCTAACATCTACTTCCTGCAAGAGATTGTCATTTGTGGCAGGTCTTTTAATGGGGAAAAAAGTTGTGGAGGTAATCCGACAAATGTCTTAGTCATAGGTCTGTCCCTTCCTCCATACTGCATGGGTTGTCCCTTGCTAGGGTTGGGGAACGGAACCCTTTTAATCAAATTATTTTCCCCTTTAAATGTAGTTGCGCGTGTGTCCCTGGGAGCATGTGCTCCCCTGACGCTGCCCTCCAGCGCTACACCTCGGTCCTCTTTTCTGCATCGAATTGAGCAGACCTGCTTCAACTGCGCTGTGATTGAGGCCCCTCCCTCCTAATGCCACGCATTCGAAGTCTTCCCCTGGGACATTTGTAACTGTTTTTATAATTTAATTTTTCCTTAATCTTCTAAATACATAGGAACATTAATTCACACCGGCCTTTGGTGCCTCACCCCCTCCCCAGCGCATGTTGGCCACAGCAGGCTTTAGTAGGTGCCTGTCATGCGACAGATCCTTTCAGATGTCTGATCCACACGCTTTCTGAATCTGCTGCCTCAGCTAAGGCCACTGCTGCTCGGCATACAACACCCTTACTCCCAGTCACTCAAGAACAGGCTTGTGAGGTGGAGGGAGGTGTTCTCCAGATGTCCGCCCAAACAAATCAAGGAGTATGCATAGGCAAACCATGGGAAAGGTAAGTGTTCGTTCTCCAAAGCACCCCGCAAAAGTGACTTTCAGGAAGCAGCCAGGCGGGAGGGGCCAATTGGGCTTGGTCCCCTGCCAGGGTACCGAGGCTTACTGGCCTAATGGTCGAGGGATCCACAGATCCTCCTGGTCCCAGCGCTTGGTTAGACAGCTTTACCAGTAAATCTCCTGAGGGGCTCTGCCCTAGTACTGGGCCTATGCCTGAAGGTGCGCCTACATGTAGAAGCACTACTGGCTCCGCACCAGAGGGCGATCAGCCTACCAGAACGCCTGAGGTGCAGGGGATGTGCATGCCTATGCGCACAAGCACACGGGCAGAGCCAGTACCACGACGGACACGCAGACCACGCTTGTGCCTTTCCAGTGCGCCATGGTAGCAGACTGACAAAACGGTGTCACATGCGCAGTGTAGGAAGAGCGCAATCCTTCACGCTGTCGGTGCCTGTGCAGGAATGCACGTCTCTGGCGTGCAAGGAATGTTTCTTCGAGAGGTTCTCACTCTGAAGTCTCTCAAATGGGTGGCATCCTAAGGAGAATTATTAAAGACATGCTTTCACCTATGCCTACACAGCCTTTGGCTCCAGTCCTACTGGCTCCACCCTTAGTCTTTGTGGCTTCAGTCTGCAGAGACACGGGCGCCCATGCAGCCCTGCATCACAGCCCTGTCCCCGCCTCCCTCAGCCCCCAGGCCATGGATCCTGAGGACTGCCAGGATGCTGCGGATCAGGGAGACACATGAGGATCAGCACCTCCTCATAGGGCCTTCCATGATGGGCTAGCAGAATACTTGGGCATGCCTCAAGGGAACCAGGGGTCCTAACAGAAGTCCTAATCAGACCAGCCACCAGATCAGGAATCCCACTCCAATAATACATGGAAGCCCTGGCAAAAAGGGCTGGTCAAAGCCATTCTACACAGCACACCAACAAACGGCTGGTTGCAAAATATATTCGGGCAGAAGGGCGTGTGCTCCTCCTGTCGGTTCACCTGCAACCACGTTCATGGGGATGGCGTTGGGTTCCATGTACACCAAACAAGCCATCCGCATAGTCCTCATCTACCTCATGCCTTATTGGGCAAGGTGGAGAAGGTTCTGGAGACCTACGGGAAGGTTTTTGATGCTTGTTAATATGCTTAGAATCATATGCTGTGCATATAGTCCCGACATCCAGTGGTCACCGCGAAGTATTGGATCTTGTCTTTCGAGAATCGAAGGATGTCGACATGGGCGTGCCTGTAATACGATCTCTAGTGATGTCCACTCTATCCACGACAATCACTCACGCCTCGGGGCCCCTCCGATTGTTTTTTCCGCCATTCTAGACAGACGCGTATAGCGGAGTTCCTTTCGGCGTAAAGCCATTGACTATTTACAATTAGTGATAGTGTTGCTTTCCTTTCACCAACCTCAAACATCACACCGGTGAAGACCGAGAAACTGGCCGTCGAAGACTACCGTGACGAACCTCGGCCCAGACAGTAGGGAGGCGGAGGCCATTTTAGGATGCATATACTCCCCTTTCTACACTTTGTTCGCCCTGCTGCCATAGCCTGTAATTCTGGAAAATACACCTTTTTTAAATTCTGCCCCAATTGCAATCGCAAAGTCTTGTGGGTAGACAAACACTTTGTTTGTAACTTGTGTCTCCCAAGAGACCACGTTGAAACGTCTTGTCGAGTGTGCACGCTCTTCAAGCCAAAGACGTTAAAGGACAGCTCCACAAAACGCTGGACCCACTACGCCAGGCAGCTCGAGGCCATGGCGGTAGAAGGCACCTTTAGCGATGGAAGCGACGCTGCACTTTCAGTCAGCGATATATGATATGGTATTTATAACGCGCCTATACACAGGTGTTTCAAGGCGCGACGAGGCAGGGAGGGGAGGAACAAGGGGAGACAGACAACGATCCTACTAGGCCAGGTGTCATTCAGATCGCGCAAGTGCAGGGGTGGGGGAGGGGGAAAAGTGCGAGGGGGGGGGGGGAGTGCAGTACAAGGTAAGTGGCGAAAAGTAATAAATAAATAGGGCCAGCTGGTGGCAAGTGCAAGATAAGTGCAGAACAAGTGCTGGGGAAGGGGGGGGCTGTAGGGATACAGAGACAGTCCCGCAGTGCAGAAGGGTTCAAGGGCATCAGTGTAAGTGGAGAGTGGCTGGGCCCAGGACCGAGGCCGTTTAGAGTGGTCCAGTTTCAGGATCAGTGCAGTTTCAGTGAAGAATTAATTTGCTGTTCAGCAGGGGAGAGGGAGAGAGAAAGCAGAAGCAAAGAGGAAGGTTTTGAGGTGCTTCCGGAACCGGAGATGGTTCTCCTCAAGTTTCAGGGAGGCAGGAAGGCTGTTCCAGAGGGAGGCCCCTGCCGCGGAGAGAGATCTACCCCCAGCTCGTTGCTTCGAGAAGCGGCTAACCATGAGGGAGTTGGAGGCGGATGAGCGAGGGCCACATGGTAGCTACAGCTACCCAAGTGCAGGACCCTGACCCCGTAGGACAGGCCGGTGGTCATGTTGGGACTACACCCGGCGGCGGTAGCGCTACAAAGACATACACACCACTAAGCACATAAGCCCAGTTTGAGACTCGACACATGGGTTGAGTGATCGACAGTGTTTGACACCCAGGGAAGGGTCCACTGAGTCCCGGTCCTCTGGGCAATCTCGCTCGATCCCCACATGACGGGGCCCAACTGTCGAAAGACGGCAAGGGTGTTGCTAATAAAACTCCCGAGTGTCGATTGTCCACAGACGAAGCCTCGGCCCTTCCTGCATCCGAAAATTGACGCTCTACGTCGGATATAGTAGTAGGCCCCAAAAAGGCAGTTAAACACACCTCTGGGCCCCTGGGGGGGGGTGGGAATCATAAAAAATCCTCAAACTCCAAGGACAAGAGCCCTCCTAGGGATAAGACCCATCAGAAGGAAAAACCTAGGGAATACAGGCCTATATCTCTGAAGGAAAAATCTAACGTGGTACCTCCCACAGATGAGGACTTGGGTCTTTCCCATCAACCTGTGGTTATCCCAAGGTCCAAAGAATGGTCTTCTCAAGTCCTAGAGCGTGATGAGAAGAATGACCTTTTATGGCCAATTTCCTTTTTAGAAGAACCCTGATTACCTTCAGAGTTTCAACTCCACTCCCCCCACCTCTGCTCCCTCTGGTTCCCAAGCCTCTGCTATACCTACTCAACCCCCTTCTAAGAGGGCTTGTACTGATGTTCCTTTACAAATAAGTCATAGACCCAGAATCAGACCACGAAGATGATCTCTCCTTTGTAGAGGCAACTGACCCTCATTTTGATGATACAGTGGACTCTTATTATGGGAATGACGAGGACCAAGAGGCTGACCAAGAAGCCAATATGTACTCTGTAGATTCCCCATTGACCACGACACTCCAGTTGGCGATTCTCCTATTGATGATCAACCCCATCCCCTCAATTAAGTACTAGCCAAAGCAGCTGAGCACTTTCATATTGACAGAACAAATACTTGGGGACAAAGACAGTGGGCCAGTTTATCCCACTACTGAGATCTGTGCAGAATTCAGCCATCTTTAGAAGCCCCTAATCTCACATGGGCCGTAAACCCACGTGTAGACATTCAGATCTGCACCTTCAGACCCATTCTATATTAGAGGGCAACTGAAACCACACGCTTGGTTGTGACAACTAGAAAAAGAGCGGGCACACCTTTCTTTCCACCCAATAAGGAGAGCAAAAAGATTTACACCATGGGCGGAAAGGTCGCCTCTGCGGCCTATTAACCCAGAATAGTGCACAATGCTACTCTTGGCTAGTTGGAACTGCTACAAGTGGGAGGAAATGTCTGCTTTACTTTCGTCTGCCCCAGAGCCAGTCACATCCCAACTTGCAAAGGTGGCTGCAGATGGGAGGGCAGTGTCTAGCTGTCTCCTTAAAACCAATTTTGACGCTGCGGACAATGCCGGAAGAGTCATTGTGCAAGGGACCGTTCTTAAAAGGCATGCATGGCTGGGCCAGTCTGGGTTTAGACCAGAAACGCAGGCCACTCTAATAAACATGCCGGTTGAACCGAAAGTGCTCTTCGGTAAGGGTGTAGAAGACACCCTTAAAACAGCGAAGGACGAGTATGTCCTGCTTAAATCTTTAGGTCAACTCACCAACAAGCCTTCCGGACAGAGGTAATGGCAATTTTAGCTGTTTTCAAGGCCAAAACTTGCAACGAGGATCCATCTACAATCAAGGTCGGGGTTCCTCCTGGGGAAATGGAGGCCAATCCTCCCAGGGCTATCCCAGAGGACAACGCAGAGGTCGTTATTCAGGCAGACTCCCTGCTCGAGGTTGCACACCACCTCCGAGCAAGTGACATTCCACTTCAGGTGCCCTCCCATGCTTCTCCAGTAGGATGCATTTCCAACTTCACCCATGCATGGGAGGGAATCGCCTCAGACAGATGGGTCCTGTCCACAGTAGCAGACGGATACTGTATAGAACTACTTCAACGTCCCCAAGACCACCCCCCCACGGCAGAAGATCCACCCAGAAGAACACCAGCGTATCCTTCTCGAAGAGATAGCCACACTTCTATTAAAGGACACCATCGAAATCGTCCAGGCCAAACAGCTAAACGGGGGTATTTATTCAACTTCCTTGTGCCAAAGAAAGATCTGACAACGCACCCAGTATTTTACGCCCTGCAAACAAGTATGTCAAGCCACAAGTTCTGCATGACTACGCTACAAAAGGTAATCGCTCTACTAAAAAGGATTACATGGCAACACTGGATATGAAAGATGCCTATTTTCGTATTTCAATGTTCCCAGCGCGCACAAGATTCTTGCTTTTCAAGATGCCGAACCAGCACTACCAACTCAAGGTGCTGCCCTTCGGAATAGCCTCAGCTCCAAGGGTATTCAAAAAGGTACTGGCGGTGGTGGCAGCACACCTGTGCAGGGAGGCAATCCCAGTGTACCTTACCTGGATGACTGGCTCATTACAGGGGAATCATCCATGATTTGCAGACAAAACATTCAGAGAACAATCAACCTCCTTCAATTGGACTTCTGCATCCCTTCCTTGCTAACACCTTCACGGACCAGGGCTGTGAACCCATGGGTAAAGAAACATTTTGCCCCTCCCCTACTGACCCTCTCTATACTCAGGACATGCCACCCCAGATTCTCTTGTGGTCACTAGAAGGAAGAGGGTAGGGGTGCCCTTGTCCACAGGTAAGGCACCGCCGGACAAGGAATGCAAAAAACGATGCCCTAGGAAAGCAGGTCACTGCTGCGGCAGCATATTCCACCACACTGTTGGCCATCTATTGTGATGTTCAATGGTACCTGCTACAGGAGGGCCTGCAGGAGGTCCCCAAACCAGTACGTTCTCGCCTGCTCACAATTGTCGGAGGGTAAAGAAGTAAACATGACCATCTTAAACACCTTGGATGCTGCAGAGACAGCACAGAGGACCCTGGCCCAGAGTACCCTTTTGAAAAGACGCGCCTAGTTAAAGAAATTCGGTTTCAAACCGGAAACACAAGTGTCAACAAACCAGTGGAGTCTAACCTGTTTGGCAAGGCTGTAGATGAGGTGCTAAAAACTGCCAAGAAAGAACACGAGACTTTGAGTGATCTGGTTCAAAGATTTCAAAGGCCCCTTCAACAGAGGGGGAAGCTGTTGCTGCTCCTTTCGCGGACAGTCCTAGTCTTGTTGCCCACATAACAAATATGGAACGGGTAACACATGGTCCTCAGGACAAGGGTCTGCTGCCTCAATCAGTATCCACCTAGAGAAAAATGCCACGGGAAAGGAAGGGGTTGCAATAATACCCCTACAGGCTCCCCGGACTCCAGTCAGAAATGACTCCCATATCCAGTTCCCCTCCCATACCTCTCTGGTCGGGGGACGTTTAACATAATTCTTAAACGCATGGGCACAGACCAGTGGGTCCTCAAGAACATCACCCACGGTTACTGCATAGTTAAGCTGGCCACCTTGATTCAGAACACTGAAGTCCAGACGTCTAACACCAGAACACCTCAAAATCCTGCGGCAAGAGGTCAAGATTCTGCAGGAAAAGGGCACAATCCAAGGCGTCCCTGTTCTACAGGTAAACAAGGGTATTTATTCAGTGTACTTCCTTGTACCCAAAAGGATTTCACCATGGGCCCTGTGCTGGACTTGCACTCAGCGGACAAATTTGTCAAACCACAAACCTTTTGAATAACATTGCAAGAAGTAATCCCTTTAACACAAGGGATTACATGGCAACATTAGACATGAAAGATGCATACTTTCATATTTCAATGTTGCCGGCACAGAGGAAATACCCAAGGTTCATGATAGAAGACGAACACTATCAATTCAAGGTTCTTCCCTTCGGCATCGCCTCAGCACCGAGTTTACAAAGGTGCTGGCAATTGCAGCAGCTCACCTACACAGGCAATCCCTTCCAGTACATCCTTACCTCAACGACTGGCTAATAACAGGGGATTCGCAACATGCCTGTCAAACACCCAAAAGATTATAGACCTACTCTTCATTCTGGGATTCTCCAGAAACGAGAAGTCCAGCCTAGACCCCAGCCAAGTCAGTTTCTGGGGGCCCTAATTCAGACACAAGACGGCCTTGTCTTCCCTTCCAACAAGAGGGTTCAAAACATGCTGTTTCAGTTCCCTAGGTATGTTGCCAGATAAGAGGTGACTTTACGCAAGGCCATGCGACTGTTGGATTTGATAGCATCCTGCATTTATTTAGTCCCTCACGCACATTTGTGCATTCGCCCCATGCAAGAGTGGCTCACCGGCCAGTGGTGTCAGGCCAGCGGACAATGGGACGATCGAGTGGATGTCTCGGCAGCCCTCGTTCTCTCTGCAGTGGTGGTTGAGGGGAAAAACTCTTGAAAGGGAAAACCTTCACCAGCCCGCAGTAGAAGCCACTCTACACTAATTTGTCACAGGGTGGGGGGCGTGCCTCCATCAGCAGACGGCACACAGCGTTTGATCCCCAGCAGTAGCATCACACCACATAAGCCTGTTGGCGCTGTTAGCGGTGTTCAAAGCACTGAAGGCTTTTCAGGCACAGTTGCAGGGGACGACAGTTCTGATCCTCACGGACAGCACCACAGCCATGTGCTACCTGAACAAACGGGGGAGCACTCGCTCTCCAGGGCTATCCAAACTGTCTCGGAAGATTTGGAAGTGGGCTCTCAAACACAAGATATTCCTAATGTCCCAACATGTTCCAGGGGAACTATCTTCTGGCGGATGCGCTCAACAGAGACTTCCCACTATCCTTCCAGTATGAATGGAAACTACACGAAGACATAGTCTCCAACATTTTCACATATTGGGGCTTCCCAGAGAGACTTGTTCGCAACTCAGGAGAACTACAATGCCCAGATTACGCCTCCAGGTACCCTTGGAACAGATCTAAGGGGAACTGTCTCTGGATAACCTGGTCATGGAAATGTGTTTACACTTCCCATTCCCTCTGCCCCCGACTCCCCTACTCGGCAAGATTGTGCACAAGATGCACCAGGAACCAGTCGCCATGATACTGGTGGTCCTGATGTGGGCCTGCCAACCCTGGTTCTCCCATCTGATGGAGATGTCTCTCCTCTGAAACTGCCTTGCCCATACACCATGCTATCTCAGGACGGGGGGGGGGGGTTGTGGGAGAAACACTTCCTACATGGCTGCCGTCTCTCAACTTAGCGGCCTGTCTCCTGAGGTCGTAGAGTTCGGGCATCTCCCAACTTCCTCAGATATGCATGGACATACTTGGAGAAGCAAGAAAGCCTAACACCAGACATTGCTACTCCAATAAATGGAAACTTGGTCATCTGGTGCAATTCCAAAAGCATCGATCCAATCGATGCTCGCATACTCGTATTGTACTTTACCTGACTCGCCTACTAGTTTCTGGTCTAGTTTTTAACTCCCTGAAGGTCCACCTAGCTGCACTGTCAGCCTATACCACGTCCTAGCAAAAGGTGTTGTGGTGAAAGATTCCAGTAATTAAAGCTTTCATGGAAGGGGTTAAGAAAATGTATTCCCCTGTTTCTAACCCGGCTCGCGGATGGGACCTAATTGTGGTATTAACCAGACTTCAGGGTCTCCCTTTGAACCTATGCACAAAGCAAGCCTCAAAGCACGCACAAGACCGCCTTCCTAGTAGCAGACCCTTCTATAAGGAGTCGGTGAACTTCAAGCCCTTTCAATCCTAGAACCCTTAAAGTTCCATGTGAACCATTGAACTACCCACTAACGTGGCGGAAGAAAGCCTACACACACTGGATGTGCGCAGGGCAGTCATGTACTATTTGGAAAGAACTAAGCCACAAAGGAAAACCAGTTTTTCGTTTCAGTGGCGGCTGGTAGAAAAGGGGACCCTGTCTATAAATCAGCCATCTCAAGCTGGATTGTCAATTGCATCACACTCTGCTACATTCTTTCCAAGAGATCTGCCCTTCAAGCCTAGAGCACACTACTCTTGGCACTGGGGGCTTCCGTAGCATTCATTGCAAATGTTCCTCTCGTCCATTTGCAAAGCGGCAAACTGGGGTTCTGTACACACCGTTACAAAACACTATTGCCTAGACACTCCTAGGTCTGATTCTCGGGTGGGACCAACAGTACTAAGACACCTTTTCACTACGGTTCCTTCTCACATCCCACCACCAACTCCGGGTACTGCTCGCTAGTCTATGCACAGCATGTGATTCTAGGCAGATTCACAAGCATCAGAAGACCTACATTATTTACTGTATTAGCATTTCTGATTGTCTGCTTAAATTCACATGCGCCCACCCTTCCTCCCACTAGGATGGAAGGAACATAGACCTCTTACTACTAATTCTCTTTTTGTACTCGAGATATCCATAAGGCTCCCTCGTGGCAGAAAAAATACAATCGGAAGAACCTCGACGCGTGAGGGATTTTGGGTACACTACACGTCACATTAGGAATAGTGTAACAAGCACACCCATGTCGACCTCCTGTTTCAATACTCGAAAGACAAGATGCAATACTCCGGGTTACCACTAGATGTCGACTATATGCACAGCATGTGAATCTAAGCAGATAACATCAGAAATGTTATTACGGTAAGTAATGCATGTCATATAAATGCAAATACTATCCTTATAATTGAAGTCACCTCCGGGTGTAGGAGTAGTGTAGGAAGCGTATCCAAAGATTATCCACTGGCTTTATTTGACCCTGAAAAGTAATTTTAAAGTGTATTTGAATTGTTACAACAAATTGCCTTTTTTTTAAATTTCTTTTAAAGAATGCTTGTTTCTCCAGCATTGAGTCTGGCATGGATTCACATGCTCATGAATATTCCCCGTCAGGTTGGTTATCCTCTGTAAAAGAAATAAGTTTCACTTACAAACTGTAGTTCACCTTTAAACTGATCTCTGTACCGTGGGTCATACTGCCCCTAGCCAATGACTGCCCTCTCCCTAAGCCCCTCCTCTGGCAGCCTTCTTCAGATTTCTACCACACATTCAAGTATTGGGAGTCCTTGTGTTCTGCTCTGTGCTGATCTGTTTTTTCCCCCTTGCTTTTTCGGTGAAAAGTTTGGTTTTTGTCAGAGCCTGTGTGCTCTTTCGCTACATTGGCTGACAAGCAAGGATCCATTTGACTATGAATTTCAACACCCCTCAAGGGCAAGAATCGTCTTAGTTTCTTCGATTCCAGAAGGCCATCAGGCCTACTCCGCACTCCGGACCATGTTGGAGGAGGAGGGGAAGTTAACTTTTCAAGCTCTGCTCTAGCTGCGGGATGTTTGTAGAGGAAACACCTCGTGCCCCTACTGTCTCCATCCGTATCACAAGGAAGCGGATTGCGAAATCTGGCTCGGGTTCTCCAAGTGAACCGTGAAGGATCATCGCAGTAGGCTGGCGCTGTGGCTCAGCACCAAGGCCTCTGCGCTGTGCGGGAAGCAGGGGCATGCCTCACGTAGGACTGGCCGGTCCGAAGAGGGGGCTTCTAAGTCCTTTGAGGGCACGCCATCCGTGGAGGCCCAAGTCGAGGCCAAGCACCACCTGTCAGTTTCCGTCGCATTGTTACAGATTGTACATAAATAGGAAATCGGCTAACCCGGCGAAGCTGCGGGAAAAGCCAGAAAAGGCGCAGGAAAAGACGACCAACCTACCCTAGAATGCCCAGGCGGCTCAGGTGAAGTAGTCTATGATTGAGATGCTGGCGGCCGCCCTTTCGAAGGCCAAGGGGGATGACCCAGGTAAGGTAGCCCTGGCAGTGCCCAGAGTATCCCTGCCCCAAGACGGGAGGCATTGGCCAAGCTGGTGAAGAGGACACCAAAGAGGATGCCATCCCGGAGTCTGAACCAGACTCCCTGTGAAGCTAACAAGGGTGGGGGTTGGGGGGGTGGGGGGGGTGTCTCGAGGAGGCCTCAACCGTACTCCTCCATGGCACTGATATTTCTTCCTCGGATGATGAGAACCAGGTATCCGTCCACACGCTCTAGGACGTGCAAGACGGCGAAAATCCTGATGGGAACGATGACTGAGGTGACGGCAGATATGGAGTCGATGTATCTCTGGACATCCTTTCGACCTTGCACACCCTGGTGTCAGATGCAGAAACGGATGGCAACGACACTGCCGGCTCCGGACCAACCTCCAGCAAAAGAGGAACCGGCCTCCTACGCTGCTGCATCAACCGCCAGCCATACACCAGGAGGTGGGGGGGGGGGACTAGATTACGTATGCAAGACACAGGGGGTTGGGGGGGGAGATAGAGCAGGTTGTGATCACTGCAGCAAAGGGCCTCTCCCACCAGACAAGGTGGGGCTGTTACATGCCATGTACAGAGCGTCAGAACTCCTTCAACTGACACCAGAGGAGACAAAGGAATGTTTCTTACGTCGACACGCAGCCAAGATGAAGACATATTTGCAGTGCCTCTCCTGGACGATGTTTGGGAGGAAGGTCTGGCTTTGAGGAACCCGGCCACCGCCCCCAAGCCAAGAGGGATCAGACTAAGAAATACCAGGTGCCTGAGTCCACACCCAAGTGCCTACATTCACAGCCTTCCCTGGACTCTGTGGTCTCAGCGGCAGCAAGGAAGAAGTTGACTAACCCCTAGTTTTCATGTTCTGTTCCTCCTGGAGCGAGGGGGAAGAAGTTGGATGCCATGGGAAGAAAAGTAACCTACTCGGCAGCGTCAACAGTCAAGGTGGCCAACACCCTTGCTATCCTGGCCAGATACGACAGGGAGCTGTCGTATAAGATGGCCCCACTGCTGGAGTTCCTACGAGACAAGCAGGTTGAAGCACTTTCCATCCTCCAGGCGGGTAGGTGGCATCGGGCCATGCTATCAGTGGCCCTGGACATCGCAGACAGAGGGTTCTGACAGATTGGGACCAGTGTCTGCCTACATCGTGGCTGGCTGAAGGCCACCTACTTTCGTCAAAGTCCAGACAAGGGTGCTGGACATGCCTTTCAGGGGCAACCTCTTTGGGAAGGCCATCAACCAGTCATTGCAGGCCAGTCAGACTGTACACTGATATGGCCTGTGCCTTGGGCACTCTTCAACGCTGCCCGTCCTTTTGTGACTCCGGCAGGAAGTCTGGCAGATCTTCGAATGGTTTCGGCAGCGGGTCCTCTTCATACCGCCAACCCCAGTGAACGACCCACTAGGCCAATCCAAGGCATTCGGTGGAGGTGGTTGTTGCCACTTCCAAGGCGCCACGCAGGCCCTGAAGCAAGAATGAACCGGCCAGGACGTTGGGCCCCCACCCATGCACCCCGGTGGGAAGCCGGCTGGCGGGCTTCATCAGAGTGGAAGATCTACACTGACCGATGGATGCCTGGTGCTCTCGTCCATTGACACGAGTTCCAGCAGAAGTGTCTGCGGAACCACTGGTGGCCCGGCAGGACCAGCACATCCCTCAGCTCCTGCAGGAAGTCCGGGCCATGTTAAAAGGAGCAATAAAGCTAGTTTCAAAGTGACTCGGGCATCTACTCCAGATACTACTTGGTGAAGACCAGTGGCTGGAAGCCCATTCTAGATCTGCAGCGTCTCAACAAACTGCTCAAGGTCCAAATATTTAGGCTGGTTCTGATCCAGCATGTGCTCGGCCAACTGGAGGGAGGAGACTGCTTGACGTCGCTGGATCTAGGACACTTACTTCCACGGCCCCATTCACAAGACTCATCGGAAGTTGCTGCACTTCGGCAATACCAATTCAAGGCCTTCCCCTTCAGACTGAAGTCAGTGCCCAGGGTGTTCACGAAGTGCTTGGTACCAGTGGCGGCCCATCCGCATATACAGGGATACACGTGTACCATACCTCGATGACTGGCTCATCCAGGCCAAGGCAAGGCAGGTAGCTGTCGAGCACACGGAGAGGACCGTCCGGATGCTGACAGATCTGGGGGTTCTTCGTCAACTATCCAAATTCCTGCTTGATACCATCGTAGAACGTGCTGTTCCTGGGACCAAGCTCAACACCGTCTCCTGTCTGGTGGCCCCTTCAGAAGAGGCTAGCGTCCTTGCTGAGCAATGTGCAATGGCTGTTGGTATCGAAGACGGCCACAGTGCGGACCATCAAGTCACTGCTCGGAATGATGTCGTGCATCTACCTGATCCGGCTCTGCAGGTTGCGAATGTGACGCCTTCAAAAATTCCTAGATGCTCGGTGGATTCAGGTGTCCAGAAGCTTTGCAGAGTAGATTGCTCTCAAGAAGGTCCGTTGAGCAATAAGTGGGTGGGGTGTGTGCTCAACTTTGCCGGGGGCACAGGTTTCCCGAGCCCCCTGTACCAGGAGACAGTCACCACAGACTCTTCCCTGGATGACTGGGGAGCCCATACTGGACGTCATCGGCGAGGGAACTCCACATCAATGTCCTGGAGCTGCGGGCAGTGTTCTGGGCCCTCAAGTAGTTTCTTCTGTCCCTCAAAGGCAAAGTGGTGAGGGTCTCCATGGACAATACCACCACAATGTTCTAAATCGGGAAGCAGGGGGGGGGCACCAGTTGTTCAACGCTCTCCAGAGAGGCGCAGAACTTGGGGCACTGAGCCGTCACCCAGGAGATGTTCCTCATCATTTTTCACCTGGCGGGAGTGAAGAACACAATCGCTGATTCCCTCAGCAGGGAGCTGCGCTCCTGCCATGAGTGAGAACTTCGACAGGATCAAGTGGACCGCCTATTCCTCAAATGAGGCAGACCCCAGATCGATCTGTTTGCGACTGCAACGAATTCCAAATGTCAGAAATTCGCCAGCAGGAGCCACCAGCCAAGGAGCATGGGGGGGACGAGTTCTCCTTCCTGTGGGAAGGCCTCTTGCTGTATGTGTTTCCTGCCTCTCACAGCAGGAGAGGCAACAATCAACTCAACCGGTGCCGATGCAGGATGATCCTTGTCGCCCCAGCGTGGCTGAGGCAGATTTGGCACCCGGATCTTCTCAGCCTGTCAATGTCACTCCCAGTCAAGCTGCCAGTGGTCGCGGATCTGCTTGCCAGGGAAGGAGGCGCAATCCTACATCACGACCCAGAGATGCTGAACCCGAAGGCTTGGCTCCTGAAGCCTTAGAGTTCGCAGGGTACGAGTTTTCGGCAGAAGTCCTTGCCAGGGCCAAAGCGCTGTCAACTTAGTGCTACAGGCACAAGTGGAAGTGTTTCGTCACTTGGTGCGAGTCGCAGAATATCAACCCTCTGAGGGTCACAGCCACGCAGATTCTTCCTTATTTGTCCTTGGCCAAGGCGGGGCTGGCACACACCTCTATCAAGGTGCATCTGGCGGCCATCTCCCGCTACAACAGGTCTCCAGGATGGTCTTGGTCCCATCACATCAAGGAGTTCCTCCAAAGGACTGTTTAGACAATTGCTACCGGTGAAGGCGCCTGCCCCGGCGTGGGAACTCAACATGGTACTGACGAGGCTCATAGGTGGCGGGGGGCCCTTCGAGCCTATGCATCAAGCCTCTCTCCAGTTCCCATCGTGTAAATGTTAAAGCTATTTATATCGCGCACAGTCACCAACAGTTGGTCCCCCGGCGCTCTGGCATATCTGTAGCCAGACGGCGGGCGGGTTAGGTTAGTCTGGTGAGGAGGGAGTAGGAGAGAGAAAAGTGGTGTGCTGTTGGCGGCTTCAGTTTAGTTTCCACTGTGCGCTGAGCTTTGGTGTAAGTATTGGGGCGAGGCCGTGTGCTGTTGATGCAGTTTTTGTTGTGTTGAAGTGTGCTTTTTGCTGGTGGAGATGGTTGTGTGGGTTTTCGGGTGAATTAGATATGCAGAGATTTTGGGTTAGTGGGTTGTATGTATGCTTAGTAGCTGGTTACTTTTCTTGCCCATTAATCTGTTCGGTTAGGTGGCACAGCACATTCCTGGTTGTGTTGTATGGATCTAAGGCTGGTGTGGCCGGATATGTCTAGTCCACCCCCTCTGGTGTTGGTGCTGTGGACTGGCTGCCCCCTATTCCCTGGATGTTTATATTGACGGTTGTCCGGAGGGCTTGGGCGTGATTCGGGGCCATGGTAGTATTGATGAATCATCCTTGATCTTCCGTCTTGGTCCAACTATGTATTTGGTCATTAGTCGTCCTGTTATGGCTAGCTCTCAGTTTGTAGTTTGATACGTCATAGAAT
This sequence comes from Ambystoma mexicanum, assembly GCF_040938575.1. Classification (NCBI taxonomy): domain Eukaryota; kingdom Metazoa; phylum Chordata; class Amphibia; order Caudata; family Ambystomatidae; genus Ambystoma; species Ambystoma mexicanum. Next base: position 506,690,607 of record NC_090938.1, read on the forward strand.
GTCTTCCTTGGAGTCTGTAGTTGATAGTTGTGGTCTGGGATCGGTATCTTCACTCATCCATTGTTACCAGGTATCTGGGCCCCTTTGGGCGTTTGTCTAGTTATGCAGTGAAGAGCCAAGATTTGAGCAGTTTCCTGAATAGTAGGTGGTTTGTTTTGCGTATATTCTTCGGTAAGTCGTTCCACATTTTTGATGTGAGAAAGAGGATCCTCTGAGTTTTCTCTTGTGTAGGGTTTTGGTTCCAGGCGAATGTCATTGCTTGATCTGAGCGTTCTTATTGGGTGATGTAGGTGTAGTTTGTCTCTCAGGAATTCTGCGCCTTGGTTCTTGATTGCTCTGTGCTTGATGCACATTGATTTGAATTTGATTTGCTGTTTAATTGGTAGCCGATTAAGTGTTTTTTAGCACAGGTGGGATGTGTTCTCTTCGGGGTAGTTTGAGGAGTAGTCTGGCTGCCACATTTTGTATGCATTGTAGTTTTTTTACAAGTAGTTCAGGCATACCCAGGTATAGGCTATTTTCATATTCTACTCTGGACATGACAAGTGTTTTGGCAAATGATAGGAACGGTAGGAGCCTTTTTGCTGCTTGCAGTAGAAGGAAGCATTTCTTGAGTATAGCGTTTTCTTGTGGCTCTAGGGTAAGTTGGTTGTCCAGGACTCCCAGGTTTTTTTACAGTCGACGATGGGGCTGGAGTTGTAGTGTTCCCTTGGTCAGGGGATGTGGTGGTTGTCTCCCCTGTTTTTTGTTATCATTATTTCTGTTTTGCCTGGGTTGAGTTTGAGGTAGTTGGCGTTCATCCAGTTGAATACATCACAAGGGGCAGTTCCCAAGTGTTTTTCTTTTTGAGGGTCTTGTATTTTGAATACTATTTGCATCGTCAGCGTAGTTGTAGCAGGTGAGGCTGTGTCTTTTGATGATTTTGATCAACAGAGAAAGGTGGATGTTGAATAATAGTGCGGAGGATGAAACTTGTGGTACTCCGCATGTGGATTCTCTTGTGTTGGATTTGAAAGGTTTCATCCATCTCATTTCTGTTCTGTTTTGTTTCGAAGGATTAGATCCACTGTAGGGCCGTGTCTATTCCCAATCCTTTTAGTCTCGTGATGAGGATGTCATGGTTGACTGTCAAATGCGGCCGAGAGGTCTAGAAGTATCCAGGCCAAACTGTTGTCGAGTCTGCGTTTGCTTTTAGGTCATCCCATATTGAGGGCTGATTCCTTTCCTCTTGTGCCTGGTCTACTAGGCAGGGCTCCTCTAAGAATTCTTGATGCATATGTATGTTTCAAGCAATTTAGCTGTATATGGGATGTTGGCGATGGGTCTGCAGTTGGGAAGGTCCTCTATTTCCAGCTGTATCTTTTGAGTAGCGGCCTGATGTATGCTGATTTGAAAGATTGTGGCTCTTTCCATGTTGAGATTGAAAGGTTGAGGACATTGCTGTGGTATTCCATGGGAGCTCTTTGTGTGAGGATTGATTTGTATGTCTGGGGGGGGCAAAGATCCTCAGCCTGTTTTGTTACTTTGATATACCAGTTTGATGAAAGTCTCCACTGATATTCCGTGGAAGTTTCGTAGTTTGTTCAGGTATTCCTTGTAAGGGTGGGTGGTTCTGTAGTCCGATCACAAGGTGTTTTGTATGGCTTGTTTGAGGGTGATTTTGTTTTTGAAGTGGACTGCTAGGTCATTGCAGTTTGATCGATTGTATTGGCGTGTTGCTGCCGGGTGGATTGTTTATTTCATTTATGATTTTGAAGTTCTTTTTGGGTGTTTGGTCCTGTGAGGATTAGTTTGTCGTAATATTTCCTTTTTGCTTTTTGTATTTCCTTTTTGTAGGAGCGGATATGTTGAAATTTAAATGCATTTCCCGTGTCATTTGTGGTCCTAGTTTTAGTTTTTTTTTTCATGGCGCCAAGTAGTGGGGTAAGCCATTTTGCTGTTGCTCTTTTACATGAAGGGGTGAAAGGTTTTTCTTTGACTTCGTTGATGTGATCCATTGGTGGAGTAGAGCTGATTTTTTCGTCCAGGTTGGCTTCTTCCATAATTGTTGCTTGTGGTTGGAGTTCCAGAAGTTCAGTTAGGTTGGAGTTTGTTTCTCCCTTTTTCTTTTCATGGTGATCGGTGGTTTGTCTTGTCGCTTGTTTGTCTTGTCGCTTGTTTGTCTTGTCGCTTGTTTGTCTTGTCGCTTGTTTGTCTTGTCGCTTGTTTGTCTTGTCGCTTGTTTGTCTTGTCGCTTGTTTGTCTTGTCGCTTGTTTGTCTTGTCGCTTGTTTGTCTTGTCGCTTGTTTGTCTTGTCGCTTGTTTGTCTTGTCGCTTGTTTGTCTTGTCGCTTGTTTGTCTTGTCGCTTGTTTGTCTTGTCGCTTGTTTGTCTTGTCGCTTGTTTGTCTTGTCGCTTGTTTGTCTTGTCGCTTGTTTGTCTTGTCGCTTGTTTGTCTTGTCGCTTGTTTGTCTTGTCGCTTGTTTGTCTTGTCGCTTGTTTGTCTTGTCGCTTGTTTGTCTTGTCGCTTGTTTGTCTTGTCGCTTGTTTGTCTTGTCGCTTGTTTGTCTTGTCGCTTGTTTGTCTTGTCGCTTGTTTGTCTTGTCGCTTGTTTGTCTTGTCGCTTGTTTGTTGGTATGGTTAGTGTGATTACGAAGGGAATGAGGTGGTCTCTCCAGAGTATTTGGATTGGGGGTGCTGTTTTTCATTGGCGATAATTGTGTAAAGTGTGTGCCCAGCCGAGTGGGTTGCTCCTTTGACTAGTTGTTGTAGATTTATTGCTGCTAGTTGGTAGGCTAGAGATTTTTGTGTGGTTCTTTCTTTCATCGCACCAGATATTGAAATCTCCAAGGACGATCAGATGATTGTGCTCGAGGCTAGGGTTGTGATTGCTTCTATGATGAAGGCATCCACGAAGGTTGTATTGTGGCGGTCTGTATCATTATGAATTTCAGGTTTGTTTTGGGGTTTACTGATAGGCGTAGGAGCACGGATTTGCATTTATCAATGTTTAATGGGTCTTCCAGTTTGATAGCCAGGTGTTCCTTGTGGATGATTGCCAGTGCCCCCCGCCCCCTTTTGGTTTTTCAGTTTGCTTGGACGCATTTGAAGTTATCAGGCAGGCAGTTGATGGTGACCTTGTAATTGTCGTCTAGCCATGTTTGTTATGTAGATACCCCATCACATAGATGGTCTTAGATTTCGGTGGCATGTTTGGACATTGACGTTGAATAAATTGCAGTCGATCTTTTGGGTGTCGTTTTGTATATTAGTTCCTTGTGTTGGTTTATAATTCAGCCGGGGTGTTTCTGTATTGGCGTTGATTGGATGAAAATCAGCGAAGGCTGCTTCTGGTAGCTGCTAGATTGGTAGCTTGGCTATTTAATCGTGGAACTTCTCTAGTGATGGCGATTGGTTGAAGATCAGTCAAAGCTTCATGACTCTGTCCATTAAGTTAGTGGTTGCATTGTTTACTAGAGCTTCGTCTTGTGTGGTCTGTTGTGGCTATCGATGGTACTCTTCTGTTCTTTTGATGAATGGTGTGAGGGTGTTGGGGGTCTTCACTCTTGTAGGGTACTCCTGTCCGTTTAGGGTGATTCTTTGCTTGTCTCGAGGTGTCATTGTTTAGGTATGGTGTAAGATATATTTCCCCTATGGTGTTTGTTCTGATGGTATTTGATGTTGCTTCTACTGGGTACAGTTTGTTTTGTCTGTGTTTATTCCATGATCCTGCTCTTTCGCTGCGTCCATTTCTGCGTTGTGGCATTTTGGTTCTCGTTGCAGTTAGAAGGGCAAGTGGTCGTCAGTAATGTCTTGTTATTGGAGAGTATTGGTATTTCCTCTAATGATTATAGTAGGGTTCTTTCGGGTGCTATCTGTCCTTTTGCCAGTGGTTTGGGTGTTTGCCTAACCTAGGCACTGTCTGGGGATTGTGGGGGGAGGTATTGGGTATTTGGTTGTCGGGTGGTATAGGACTCAATAGGGATATCGATGGGGTGCTTGGCTAGTAGTCAAAGCTATCGCAATATGCAGCTGCCCAGTGATGACAATACTATCTTATTGTGGAGCAGGCTAGCAATCGCAGCACTATCACAATGTGGATCAGACAAGCGATCAAGTACTATCACTGTGTGGAGCAGGCTAGCAATTGCGATACTATCACTTAAAGGAGCAGGCTAGCAATCACGGTGATGGCACAGTGCAGGACCTTCCAGATGGATGTGAATCAGGTCAGTCATCAAATTCTCTGGGGTGCGATACAGTTAGCGTACTATCGGTGTGGAGCGGGCTAATAGTCAAATATTATCGCAATGAGGAGCAGGCTAGTCTTGACTATCTCAGTGGAGCAGCCTAGCAATTGCAATACTATCACAATGTGGAGCAGGCCTGTAATCGCAGTACCATCCCGATGGGGAGCAAGCTAGCATTCAAATACTATCAGTGTGGAGCAGGCTAGCAATCAAAGTGGTGAATCGGGTCAGTATCAACAAATTCTCAAATTCTCTGTACTACCAGTGTGCAGCAGCGTAGCAATCAAATATCACATTAAACTGCTGTCCTCCTGGCCAACACATCTGCCAGGAGGGTGGTTGACTTCCAGGCCCTATTCTGCAAACAGCCGTATGACTTTTCACAGCTTGAGGTTGATGCTGCAGGCGCACCGCTCCATGCCAAAGGTTTCATCGGAATGCCACCTCAATGAACCTTTTGTGTTGCCTGTGTTCTATCCGAAACCTGCGGCGGCTAAAAGGGCTTTGCACTTGCTGGATGTGGCTCGTTCTCTGAAGTTCTACCCGGCTCGCTCAGTTTCCAGAAGACATCTCAACTATATGTGGACTCTGGTGCTGTGAACTATGGGGAAGGCCTTGTCCAAGGCTTCCATCTCCAGGTGGCTCTCCGACGGTATCTCACACTATCACCGGTTGGGAAACCGACCGATGCACGGCCGTCCAAGAGCCCATTCCATCAGATTGATCGCTGTGACGGCATTGCTGTCTAGTGTGCCCCTGCTGGACATCTGCAGGGCTGCTGCATGGAGGTCTACGCACACATTCACTAGATTCTACTGCATTGACGGGATTCCAGAGAAGTGTAGGGTCAGCCAAGCAGTGCTACACAACCTGTTTGCTTGAAGGTAAGCCTGTTCCAGAGGTAAAAGCAGTTGCCTCTGAGCCTTGCCACCTCCTATGGTTGTGTAATGTTGTACTGCTATGTATTCTTTATTCAGGAGTATGTGAATCCATGCCAGACTCCATGCTGGAGAAGGAAGTTTCTTACCTGTAACTATTCTCCAGCATGGGTCTGGCATGGATTCACATGCATATCCTCCCTCCTACCCCTCTGCGTTTGTGATGTGCCCATTCCTTAAGATGTATGTAGGCAAAACCACCAGACCTATCGGAACCAGAATTAGAGTGCCAGTTCAAAAATAAAACCAAAACCATATCTGCTCCCCTAGTGGAACATTTTCTACTGATGGCACATAGTGAGGACGACATGGTATGGTGGGTTAATGATGTGGTTCTTGGAGGGGACAGAAGGAGCACGGAACAGCTAGCATGGGAAGAACAATTTTGGATTTACTCTGGATAGCTACAGATCTGAGTTAAATCCACATGAGTGGCAGCCTTTGGGTTTGTCTTAGTACTCTTGTGCCCCTGTTTCTCTTTGATTGGCTGTCTGTTAGATACATGTGCCGTTTTTACAACATTGTTTGCTTTTGTCAGAGCTACATTGATTAGATGATTTGACCCTGATCATCTCTGCTACATGTTATCTTTTGACAAGTTTATCTTTTTTTCTAGTTAACTATACTGATTGAATGATTTGACCTTTTTAGAACGGTTTTCTGGTGACTGTGTATTCTATTGTGACGGTTTCCATTTGTTTACAATATGTATGCACTTTAAATGATCCTTATTCTACTTCCATTATACCTATAAGTGTGTATTTAACTATGCTGCATGTCCCCCAAGGATTACACTACAAATGCACTCATACGTGTAAGGGGCATAATGATATGGTCTGAATTGAACCTTCATGCTTCATGTATGTGTAATCTTGGGGGCCTATGAGTAATATTACGACAGTTTGTCACACAGATTTTTTATCAAACACCCCTGTTTGGTTTCCTTTATTCAGCTCTAATGCGCCCAATAGAGCGACTTAGTTAATATCCGGCAAAGTGTTAAAAGGCTTGATATGGCATTTATAATGGGCCTATACACAAGTGTTTCAAGGCACGACGAGGCAAAGGAGTGGGAACGGAAGACTAGGACAACTATCTTACTAGGCCAGGTGAAATTGAGATTGTGCAGGGGAGGTGGGTCAGGGTAAATGTAGGTGTGAAAGGGGGGGGCTGGGGCAGTGCAATACATATGATCAACAATAAGAATAAAATAAATATAATACGTAAGTGTGGCCAGCTAGTGCAGGAGTAAGTGCGGATATCAAGTGTCGAGAGCTGGTGGACTTTAGGGATACACTGACAGCCCCAAAGTGCAGGGGTTGCCCAGGAAGCAGTGCAGCTGGCAGGGAGGGGACCTGGGCCTGAGCAGAGGGTAACTAGGTGACCAGTGCACTTTCAGTTAGGAGTTCAGCAGGGGAGAGGAAGCAGAAGCAAAGAGGAAGGTCTTGAGGTTCTCCAGAACCGGAGATGGTTCTCCACAAGTTTCAGGGAGGCATGGAAGCTGTTCCAGAGGTAGGCCCCAGCCGAAGAAAGGCATCTTTCACCAACTCAATGCTTGGAGAAGCGACTGACCCTGAGGGAGTTGGAGGCGGATGAGCGAAGAGCTCGAAAAGGAAGATATTTAGCAAGAGAGTTTGAGGTATTGAGGCCCCAGAAGGCCTTGTGGCCAATGCAGAGGGTTTTGGATTTAATCCTTGCAGCCAGTGGGAGCCAGTGCAGAGATTTCAGTCCTGGAGATATACGATCCCTTGGCTTGAGGCCAAGGTCAAGTCTCAGTCCTATTCTGGATGAGTTTCAGAGGGCAGAGAGTAGATGCAGGCAGATTAAGGAGGAGGCTGTTGCAGCAGTCCAGCCTAGAGGAGCCAGAGCTGTGAAGACTGTGCTTCTGGGGGGAAATGAGACAAAAGTAAGAATACCTCTGAGGAGGTGCAGCTGGTAGTGACTTCTTGGAGATGTCGGGGGAGAGGAGAGCGTGGCTTCGCAGATGACCCTGAGGTTTTTAGCCTCACAGGTGGGAGAAGGAAGAGGGCCAAGAGAGGCCGGCCAGAGAGCGACAGGAAAGGAGGGAGCAGGTGTGCCGATGATAATCGGTCTTACTGGCATTTATGCAGATGATTGGCGGCACACCACAACGCTTCTATTTAGATGCGCCTTTTTGCTGCCATCTGTTTTTACAGGAATTCTCCCTTATCTCCCGATAGGCAGCTACAAACACTTAGCAGTTTAGTGTTTCCTAGATAGATCTGAGGGAAACACGTTTGTGCCTACATGTTAACGCATGTGACGGTAGTCAAATGATGCATACACTTACTATTCCGGGCTGCATTGTACACCGGAACAAACCTGCTGAGCACAATTGCAGTGCGGGGATGCACAGCATACACAGCAGCCTTGCCTTTGAGGTTGCGCAAGTTGTTTCTGGAACTTTGATGGGTCCTAATCACATTAAACCAGGCGGTAGGTGTTGGGCAAGATTTATGTATTAACCCTGTGGGAGACTACACCAGCCTTGTACACTTCGCAATAGGTAACCCAACCTTTGGTAAAGGCCTGTACTACACAAGTTGGCAGAGTGACTGAGCAGCCAGGTTTATTTCAAGAGGAGTCAATGTGAGCTTTGGGTTGTAACATAGATTCAGTGACTAGTGTTCAAATAACACTTGTACTCAAGGTTTCTTGATTTGAAATTAGTCAGTTTTAACCCCGTAACTACCAAGGGGTTTACTCCCAGTGCCATGGCCTTTTTGGTGATTTCAGTATGTCTCCATTCAATCCTTTGTAACTTTTTTGTTACAAGAGATATAATACAATGCAAAAGACACAATACAAAAAGATGCCTATGGCGTTTGACTCCAAAACCAAAGGAAAGGGTTCCAATCAAAGAAAAATACACGAGTTGGGGGGAGGGGGGGAGAAAAAGGTCTCGCTCTCCAGGATAAACATTAAAGTCCTGCAAAAGAGCTGGGGGTCTTTAGTCTTTAAGGTAGAATGAACACAAATGAGAAAGAAGGGAATGAACACAGAAATGAGAATTCTCCCCCAACAGTAGGTTGCAGATATTGTGGACAGCACCATCCTCTTTCTCAAACATGTCGGATTAGGTTTTATCCGGTTTTATTTCGATTTCTTTTAAAGTGTAAGAATATTAGGGTCCTTAACTTCATTAGTGGTCTTTTCTTTCTATTTAGTGATGTTTGGACTCCACTCAGTTTTGGGACATGGACTAACACGTATCCTTGACAAGTTTAGAGACTGTCACTATTGTCCAGTGGACAGGCGGCAGGTGCAGATATATACCACGTGTAGAAAGACAAGTAATACGTTTTTCTTTACCGTTTGGTTAGTTTTTATTGAGCGACTCTTTTAAGCCAATAACGCACTTCCAAAAGTTACTGGTAAGTGCCACTTTCATTTATTAAAATGTTTTTGGATTAAGTAATTCTAGTTTCCATTCATGGATACTTAGAAGTGTCCTGTTTTCTTAGACTTGGGCAGCTAGTCCTGAAGAAAACATTACCACACATTAATTGGTAAATGTTGAAACTAGGAAGGAGGGGGAAAAATAAAAGACCCTTTGCAAGTGCTTAACATATACCCAAAGACAATTTCACCTCATGGTATCACTTGGTAGACTCTGGCATAATTGAACATGCTATATGAATGCAGCATAATTGAATGCTTGTTTGTTTTGACCACTCAGGTGGCTCAGCAATGTTTATGTATTAGTTGGTGAATCTGTTTAGAAATCTTTTTTGAATGGATTGTGTCCTCCAGTCGAAAGAACGTTACCAGTTTGGTAAGTAACTTGTTCTTCTTTATTGATCAGGTGATTGCATTATTTGCCTTTTAGGTTCCAAGAACACTATTTGGACCATATCGATGGCAATTTAAGCACGTTGAACTTTATAAATATATTGTGTTGGCTTGTATGTATACAATAATGTACTGCTAATTCAAAAGCCAGCTGATGTGGCTTAAAAATGAAATGTTTAAATAAATTGTATATTTGTATTGATACCGTCATTCCTCCACTGTTCTTGGAGTTCAAAATTTTGTAGTATAACATGATGGGTGTCTTATTCGCCCATCTGCACCTGACACACAGCATGCCAACTCGCAAAAGACACATTCGGTATGCATGCTTTTTAAGTTTCACCTGGATGTAAAGTTACACATTGAAACCCTGGAGGATAGTTCAACGTTTGGTAGAAACTGCAAACCTATAAGTTACGAACCAATTTAGCACATATCCTGTGTAGAATGAAAAATGGCGATAGAGCACCACATATTGCAACCCAACTTGCATGCCGGCACCAAATGGATTCCACAAGGATCACTGAGCTGAAGTTGATTTGCAAAGTGGATGGAAGAGGAGCAAAAACCATGGCAAATGGATGATTTTGAATTCCTAGAGCAAGGTACAGTTACTGAGGAAGATGGATTCATTTGCTGTACTCCATCTTTATGGTCAGACATACTGGGATAAGAATCGATGAGGTGGAGTGCTGGAAGCACATGTTCGTTTGTTTAGGGTTTGAGGAAGGATGCAGAGACTGGACTGTTGGCGGTCAAGCACTGTTAGACCATCTTAGAAGGGCCCTTTCAGCTCGGGAGTTAAAAGCTAGGGCAAGCACACTACTGTAAGATGTGCCAAGTCGTGTGGTTTAAAACAATGTGCCATATTTGCTGATCAGCGCTTTACATAATAGTCGCGTCTTTGAGTTAGGTAACCAAACTTGGGTAGTGCTGATTACATTAAAACATGCTACAAGGCACTAGTAGGTGCTGGCAACCTTCTTTTCCCTGAATTAGGGTGCTGGTAGCCTTGTGGAGGAGGGATAGAGAGTTATAACTGCTAACCTACATTACTTTTGTTTTGCAAAAATAAAAGGAAAAGTTGTAAGAAGTTGGCTCGATTTTGTATTATTGGGAACAAGTAACTTCATTGATTCCAAGAAATGGACCCTTGTTTAAAGGGATGGCGCCTGGATTGAGCAAAATCCTTTTGCAATATGTTTTTGAGTAACCAGTCCTCCATTCTTTGAGTCTTTAGAAGCCATCTTGTACTTGTGATGAGACAATTTTAGGGTGGATTTATTTGTTCTCTTCACTGTAGAAGTTGACATCACAACTTTTAGTGTCAGTTTGCTGTTTGGCACATGTTTTACTTTGCGGTCTTATGACTCTTCTGTGATCTGTTTAGTTGATCAGACTTCACACTACCCTTTTAAAGACTTACAATTCTGCTCACTTTTTTTTCTAGGTAAAAATGTGGGTTCAACTTCTCATTCCAAGGATAGAAGATGGCAACAACTTCGGAGTTTCTATTCAGGTACAGGGCATCATGCTGGGTGTATAGTGAGTAATGAAGCAAATGCACAGTGCAGCTCTCCTGCTCAAGGTTTGTCGCTTTTAGTCCAGCATCATTGATGTAAAACACCTGCATATGTAGTAGGTTCTCATGTCGGATACATTTTTACAATGAGAATCCGTAGATGTAGCTTCTACTCGGATAGAAAATCTTATAGCTACTTTTTTCATATTCCTTCTGTGTGCCAATTCCTTTTAAGGAGAGATCACAACATGTAGGCGGCCTCTTTCCTTGCTCCAGTCTAATCTATTTAAAGCCAGTAGCGCTGTCTGATGTAAACCTGTTTCTGGAACTTGTGAATCTGCTTAGATCGACATGCTTTGCATAGGGCACCATTTGGAGGTTTATGCAGCTTTAAATGGCTGAAGGATTGACCTAAACTGGGGGTGAGGGGGGGTAGTGTTTGTTTTCTTTGGAGACCTGAGGGGGGGGGGTCACGCGATTGCTTCCCTCTCTGTGGTAGGGAGTAACCATCTTGGGCCACTTGGTGCTTTTATCCAAGGACTGAAGGCTATGGTTTGTCTGAAAGCAGTTCTGGCATTGGCAGATGCTGCCAGGGACAGTGCACTCATTCCTTTGTTGATGGTCTGCATTGGCTGACCCACGCCTCTGTTTGATTTGTGGTGTAAGATGGCCCTGGGTTCACTCATTGACTCAGAAGGGGTAAAATACCGGAACCCCACCACTCCCACCCCCCCCCGCCGTCCTTCTCCACTCTGTTTACCTGTGCTCCTGGAATACCAGCTGCTCTATGGACCAGCACTGCACGAGTATCCTTAATGCCCCAATCTGGCAGAGCTCTGGTCTCTAGATGACCAGAAGGTGCACTGCAACATGCCTTTCCACTATCCTGGTGGGGGGGGGGTAACTGGCTCACATGTCCTGCCCTGAATCTCCTGTGCCTACATTGCCGGATCCCGAGATTGCCCCTTTACTGCCAGGACTTCAAGGCACCCTGTGCTGAACCACCCAGAGAATTTTAATTCCAGGAAATTGGGCAAGTTCCCGGATTCATCGCACCTGAGGGGGATGTTCCAGGGGCCTGTGCGGCCTTATCCCTGCAACCGCACCACTGAACTACCATCATGGTCCTTCTGTAATCCTCTCTCGTCTAATTTCATCAACCTTTGTTTTGATTCTCAATCTGAGAATCAACAAGTGTTCAATAATCGCCCTCCCAAAGTCTTGTGGTCCCTCCTGCACTGGTTTTATCGCAGGAACCCTTGGTCACAAACATGCACAGCAACTGCCTCTAGAAACTGCCAAATGCCTGCTATTGAAGTAATGTTTCTTTCCCAGGGTATTTGCTCTCCTAACTCTAGACAATGCTGGTGAGGTTTTTTCTTCATGCCTTAACTCATCCCATGATCTCTTAATTCCCCAGTGTGTCTCGAGGGCCTATCCTCGAACTACAGAAACATCTCCTGAGATTACTTTCACACAAGGTAACACTTTGCAATTAAATACTGCTTGGAATCCACACTTATGGTCTCCCTTGGTGTTGACCTTCTGGCCTAGATGGTGTATTGCTTGCTACTGCATTTTCCTTTCCAGGAAAGACTTAACTATTTTTGAAGGTGGTAATGCATTGTGGCCTCATTTTACAAAGTTTATTCACCTCGAAGTCTAGTGATTTATTGTTGCTGTTTCGTATATAACGATTAAAAGAAAACTGTGTGGACGTTCACTATTTAGGTATAAATTAAGTGTTCTGTACCACCCCCTGAGAATTTGGCAAGGGCTGTCCACTTGGAGAGCCTGGTGATCTTGAGGCAATATCTTGCAAGTTCTAATACCTCACCCCAGGGCTTAAGGAAAATCTTGAACGGCTCCTAGTGTAGCAGTGATTTTCCATCTCCCTATTTTGGTCCTAAGGTGATGTCCCTCGGTAGGCGTACAAGACTGGGATGTGTTGCAAATCAGCCCTTAGAATATTTTGCACAGGCATGCTCTGCTGTGTCCCGCCCAACCGTCTGTCCCTTTATCCGTATCCGATGGATAGAGGATCATGTGAGCAGCTATGCTGGTTGTGCTCCACAGCACATGCATGCTTTGTGCTTACTCTTTTTGGGAGAAGTGTACAGGTGATGTACTTGCAACATGTGGATCCTTTTTCACGTGGTGCACTCCAAATCAGACATACCTTGTGGGATACAGTATTCAGAAGACAGCCTGGCATGATTTCATAGTGTGGTGTACTGTATTTCTAATCTCCGGCCTGGTGGACAGTTTAGGAGGCCAACCTAATTCTAGTGAACAGGGACACCTCTGGGAGCTGTAGCCAAACCAATAAAGGTAGCATGGAGTGAGGTCCAGGCTACGTTTAGGAGTTGAGCAATATAGGATTACAATTAGAAAATCTGTTATATTAGATACTATATATTTTAGAAACCACAATGAAAATGACTGAACAGGAAATACAACACTCATGCCTAATAAAATACATATACAGCCACGGTAGCCAGCGCAATAAAAATCACAATCCCTTCCCGCAATACTGAAAGGGAAGGCAGTGGTTGTTTGCAATGGCAATCTACAAGAATACAACACAGCTTGGGAAGTCCAACACTAAGTTAACTGGGGTCTTAAGTTCAGTGTCCAGAAGTATTGGGAGCTGAGAGTTAGGAGAAAGATCCTGTGGGTGGCAAATGGTTCGAGAAGATGGATGAAGTTGTATCCTGGTAAGACTGTTGCTCGCTTTTGGCAACCGCGTTTGCCGAAGCCAATAAATAGTAAAACTTTTGCAGGTGGAGATGAGGGTGCAGGTAAGTACTGTTGTGACTTACACCCTGTACTTCAGTTTTTCCCCCCGACTGTCTAGTCTGTTTTCCTATTGTCTGTTCCAGTCGAAGAAGCCCATGAGCTGTGGGTGCAGGACAAAGTACTACTCTGGTCCAGGAGCGGGTGCTACTTCTTCCAGTGGATGAATTCAGACCACACCAATGCAGCACTCTACGTACTGGACCAGACGCAGGAAAGCTGATTTCAACAAAAGTCACCAATGCACAGCGACCGAACGGGACACAGATGTCACGGTCAGTGAGCCTCTTAGCTCTGGTCCTGTTGATACTGGAATGCCAACATTTTGCAGGAGGGACTTTTGTAGGACAGGTTGAGGGTCCCCAAAGTTCCAAGGTGGTACAGCTGCACCTGCGGCAGCCCAAACTGGAGTTGGTCAGTTCACAGTATGGGCCGGGGACAACACCAGATGGCAGGGAACTGCACAGACGTCTGGCATTGTTGGTCCCACCACTCCAAGGGTTAAAGTTGCACTGAAGGCCTTCTAAAGATAGCCAGACGGGGACTCCACTGGGGCTGCAGCAAAGGTTGGTTGCCAGGCCTCATAAGACAGGTTCATGGGTCTTCCAACATCTTCACAGCCTGGCAGGATACTTGGCTCCTTGCAGGTTGTCTGGGGAATGACTGCAGGAATCAACTTGTTATCCTGAAACTCTGGTAAGACTAACTCTGCTCACCCATTGGAAGATCTGCCCATCACACACCCCAGCAGTGGTCCAATCGGGACCACTGATGGTGAATCTCATGCATACTTTCTAGACCTTAACCTCTTAAGTGCCATTGAGGTTCCCCCCCAGTGCCAATGGTTTTTTTTTTTAAAATCTCGGTATTCACCACCCAAACCCGCCAACATTTCCCCCCCTCATTAACCCCTTAAGTGCCACCGACGAGCTGGCTCGTCGGTGGCAACCTGGAGCGGTTTTTACCGACGAGCCGGCTCGTCGCTGGCATTTAAAGGGTTAAACAACTTTGTGGTTTGGGACCCGACAGTCCCAACCCACTTCATGTGAATACACACATGACACTGCACTATCCCTCATAAAAAGCACAGCTTTCCAGGGCAGTGCATGACAATAAAGGAATTTCCTGACCTTGCAAGGCAGGAAGAAGGTAACGGACAAGATGGCCAAGGAACAAACTAAGCCTTGCGGCATGGCCATGTTGGGACTCTAGCCACCGTTGGTAGCCAAAGGCGTACAAAGTACAGTAAAAATGATGAAAAGTAACTGCTGCCCCCATTTGTCCTTGTGCACATCTAAAGTGACTAAAGAATACCTTGGGGGTCATATAAAGGAAACAACATTGCACTGCATTGTAAGATGTATTGTGCAATGATAAAGGTTGCCCAAAAAATAGATGACATGTAAAAAGAAAAGGATACCTAGTTTCCCAGTCCTGACATTCTGAAGGGCTGGTCCATTTTCCCCTAATGAGTAAGTGCAGTGAAAATGAAGGCTTCACCTCGCTGGAAATAATCAGGACAGAGTACAAAAACTAAGTTTTTGGGGGGGGGGGGGGGTGTAGAAATGAAGGAAAGTTGCTGAAAGGAGAACTTCACTAACATTTACCACCCCGTCCCCAGACTAGGGATGGGGGGAACTAATTCACCCCTTGATGGATCTCCTGTTCATTAGTTGGCCCAGTTGGACATCTCATCAGTATTGCAATGTTGGGGACCTGGCCTAGGCTCAATGGTGGAGTCTGACATGAAGACTAATGGACCACCTGAGCAACTTTGAATTCTCTCCCTGAATGTCCATCAACCACTTTATAGTCTTGGGGCCAGTAGACTCAGTGAAGGGAGTCACATGGAGGTAGGAATGGCTCCATACAATAGATTTATTTTCCACATGTGACCATCTGGGTTCTGCTACTAAACTGTTAGCTGAGGTAACATGTAGGTAGGTCCTCACCTTTTTCATCCGGCTGTGATAGTTTTGCTCCTATCCTAGTGCCCCATGCATCTGCCTGCACAATGAATGGTCCCTTAAAGTTGGGTGCCCTGAGAACAGGGGCCTGGTAAAGTCATCAGCTATATGGTAAGTCTACCACACAATTCCTGTATTTCTCTGTGACGCTGGGGTAAGTCTTCACTTGGGTTTGAGTAGTGGGGGTTGGCCAGCTCTGTATAAGCTGTCCTTCACTGACAAGAGACTAAGTCTTGGCTCCTCTCACACCAACCTCATGCTCAAGGTCAGCCACTGAGTCCAATCCAATCTGTCACTTGATTACCTTCATAGAAAGTTGGGTCTGATTAAGGCTCTGCAACACAGGGCTCTGTTGTGTTCCTGCCAAGTGGGGCTGAAGAATCTCATCCAGAGATATGATGCATAAAGCATCTGTCCCATTAAGAACATATTTGATCATCTTGTGGAAAGTGGCAGGTACAGTCTCCAATTCAGAAAGCATTACCCTGTGGTAAGGTTCTGCAGATGTCGAAACTGCTGTCTCCTCCTATTTTGCTATACCCTGCAGAGATCAATAAGGCTAATGCACTTGGGAGTACTTAGCTGTACCACCAGTTTGGTTATTTTTGGCAGGGGGCGGGGGGGGGGGGGTAAAACACCTGCCATGGCAACAGCATCCAGAGATTTGAAGTACATGCAGAATCTGAAACAAGACGTGCACTCCATCTCAAAAGGGAAAGTGCCACAATCCTTCAAATCCGCATACATCAAACCGCTCCTCAAAGACACAGCAGGAAACGTGGAGGACCTCTCCAACTTCAGACCTATCTCCCAACATACCCTACCCTGCTGGAAACATACGTATATAAAACTACCCAAGATTTCATAGAAGAGCACTGCCTACTGGACCAGGCACAAGTAGGCTTTAGACCCAGGAGGAATGGAAACAGCACTTCTCCAGCATTGGATCTTTCATGGATTCACATGCTTAGAATATTCCCCGTCGACAGACTGGGAACCCTCGGTAAGCTTATAAAGCCGTTTCCCATAGGAAAACGTTTAACACTTGTGTCCTATCTATGTCGTTTTGGGCCGCGCACGCACGCCCCACTAGGATGTAGTGTTATAAATGCCCGCCCCCACAGTTCCCTTCAGATTTCAACCGTCTCCAAAGTGGGAGCACCTCATGTAATTTCTACTTGGTTAGGTTGTGTTGCAGTTTTTCTCCTGATGTCGGGGGGGGAAAAGCACTTTTCCGCCCGTGCGCTACGTGTGGACTAAAGGTGTACGAGGGGGACGGACATATGGACTGCATATACTGTCTCCACCCTAATCACTCGGCTGACAAGTGCGACATATGTAAGGGCTTCTCCCAGAACACTCTTAAAGATCGGAGTCGCAGACTTGTAGCATGGTTGAACGACGGAGCGGGGGGCATACCCGCCTTCGGAGGTGGGCTCCACACACAGCGCGGCCTCAGTGTCAAATCTTCAGGGGCCCCGTGCCGCTCATCGTCAGAACCTCTGGTAAAGAAATCTCGACCGGTGGACAAGGAATCGTCGGTCGGCCATTCCAGGCCGCCTTCTTCGTAGAAGGCCTCTTCGTCCTCCTCCAGCGAGGAAAGACAAAGAAAAATCGAAATCCTCCTCGGGCGATAGTCCTAGATCAGCCTCGAGTCGAGAGGCAGAGAAACGCAGGTAGAGTTCAGAAAAGGCGGGAACAACGCATAAACTTGCACCACCACCACCATCGACGGTCGGGCAGTCATCAACTACTTCTCTGCCGCAGACGTAGTTGAAACAACCGTTCCTGGACCGCAGGCGACGATGTCGATGACGGGGCCGACTATCGCTTTGTCGACGGAAATCCCGCAAGAGGCCTGGCGTCCAGAGGTCTTCGACCCAATTTTGCCAGAGGCACTTCTACAGCAAGAGGCCTTGTCGGTGTCCTCGGGAGACGAGGGTGAGCGAATAGCTACCCCTGCAGACCTGGGGTTACAACTTACCACACCTCTCTCCGGGAGCATTCCGGGTTCTGCCCCCATGCTCAATCCGCAATAGTTTGTCATTGGAGGTCTTGTCCATGTTGCAAACGTTGCTGAAGACACTGGATGAGACTACCTCGAACAACTCTGGCCAGGTCGGTCGTCGACGACCTGGGCCCGTCTCGCCGCCCACCACCTTCAACCCCCGCGACAGTGCTGCCGGAAGCGAACCTCTCGCCCCCACGCCGCGAGGAAGTGGTCTCCCTTTCCCCCTCCAGGGATCCGACCTGGGAGTCCGATGTAGAATTGGAAGCCCCGAGGAGCCCGGCTCAGCCGTCTCCCCCAGACGATATCGGGTCATTTCACAACTTGATGGCCAGGGCTTGTACGGAATTCGGGCTGGGCCAAGAAGAAAAAAAATATCTTTTCGACCACATGCGCTGGGGGGTGGGGCTGCGGGGGGGGAGGGGAAGGAGAAGGTCAGTGCTTTCAGTGGCCATCCTGGATCATGTGTGGAAGGAAGGACTTCAAACCATGCGTCACCCTTTCTCAGAGCCAGCGATAAAGGGTCATCTAGAGAAAAAATTCAAAGCCCCCCGGACTGTACTCCCAAGTGCCTTTCCTCACAACCAACTCCTGACTCTGTGATATCGGCGGCGAGAAAGGCAAGGGCTCAACATAAGTGTACGACCCTCCCCCCCCGGAAAGTGATGCCAGACAGGATGCTTTTGACAAAGTCCTGTCGGTAGATGCTACAACAGTGAAGGCGGCCAATTCTCTAGCCATAGTTGCTAGATACGACAGGGAGATGTGGCATCGGCTGGCTCCTATACTGGAACACCTTCCGGATAAACATCGCAAAGCAGCTATGTTGCTGGTCAGGGAAGGTGAAGAGGCTTCAAATCATGCCATAAACATTGCAGTAGACCTTGCGGAGTCGGGGTTTAAGCAGGTGAACAATGGTGTGGTTCTCCGACGGCAAGCATGGCTAAAATGCACCAACTTCCGACCGGAGGTGCAGTACAAGGTACTGGATATGCCTTTTGAAGGAGACCTCTTCGGCGAGAGGTCGTCGAAGCCCTGAAGGGCATGACGGAGGACTCGGACATGCCCCTTGGGGGCCCTCCAGAGTGGTCGGATTTTCCTGTCTTTTCGTCCCTTCAGGGGAGCATCAGGGAATTCCAGATTCTCGACATCGAGGGACAGACCCTTCGGTAGGCCAGCATATTCCTCTCTGGGATACAAGCGAGCTTCGCAAGCGGCTAAACGTCGCTGGGACTACCAGGCCCCAAAGAAGAGAGCAGGTTACTCGTCGACTAGGGATAAGCAGAACAAGGACCAGCAATGTCGGGCATCGGAACGTTCTGGGGGGCAGAGTATCATGTTACATCAACGAATGGGAGCTAATAACAGATCAATGGGTGTTGGACACAGTAAAATACGGACATTCCCTGCAATTCAAAAGCAACCCTCCGCACATTCCACCAGCATGTGTAGCTCAATCCCATCTGAGCGTGTTGCTGCAGGAAGTAGCACTTATGCTACAAAAAGGGGCTATAGAACTAGTCCCGTCGTCAGAAAAGGGTCAAGGGGTTTATTCCCGATACTTTGTGGTGAAAAAGCCAAATGGAAAGTGGCGTCCCATCCTAGACCTGCGCAAGCTAAACAAATCGTTGAAAAACAAAGTTCAAGATGCACATGCTCGAGGAGGTGATCCTGTCAGTTCAAGAAGGGGATTTTCTGGCATCTCTGGACCTGCAGGACGCGTACTTCCACATACCGATGTGTCGGCGACACAAGAAGTACCTAAGGTTTGTGGTAGGTCGGACTCCCTACCAGTTCGCAGTTCTTTCCTTTGGACTGAAATCTTCCCCCAGAACGTTCACGAAATGCTTGGCTCCGGTGGCAGCCTGGCTGAGAAGGCAAGGCCGCCATGTATACCCGTATCTCGACTGGTTGGTGAGGGGGTCCTCCCCTATGTCGACGCACAGGAGTCTACAGGACACCATGAGCCTCTTGCAACGGTTGGGGTTTGCGATAAACTTCGAAAAATCCTCGTTAACGCCGTCAAGAAGCTTGGTGTTTCTGGGTGCACAGTTCGAGACCCAGTTAGGGTTAGTCAGACCATCCCTCGACAGGATCACCAGGTTCAGTCGATTGGCAAGTCAGTTGAAAATCAATTCCAGACTGTCGGTGAGAAAATATACATCAATCCTGGGGGCTATGGCGTCCTGGATTCCTCTGGTGCCCAACTGCCGCCTGTTCATGAGGCCAGTGCAACAGTTTTTAGCGGATCGTTGGACGCAGGCTCAGGGCCTCTGGTCAGACAGGCTGACCGTCGACGACGAGCTCCTGTTAGCTCTTCGGTGGTGGAAAAGAGTTCAGAATATATCCAAAGGAGTACCCCTAAAGGAGCCGGAGTTCCGGTTCACCGTAGTGACGGATGCGTCCCTAACTGGCTGGGGAGCGCACATGGGCACTCTGCAGACACAAGGCCGTTGGTCTCAGAAGGAATCTCTCCTGCACATCAACGTTCTGGAATTGAGAGCAGTACGCTGGGCCCTGAGGGCGTTCCTGCCTCGCATCAGGGGATCCACAGTGAGTTTTGACGGACAACACCACGGCGATGTTTTACTTAAGGCGGCACACGATCCAGAACCCTCTCCTTCGAGGCTCAGGTGTGGCACTGGGCTCTAAAACACAATATATCCATCGTAGCCCATCACCTTCCAGGAGTAAGGAACGAGCAGGCGGACTCGCTCAGCAGAAATATGGACCAGATTCACGAGTGGGAAATCGACCCCGATCAATTGTCGAAGGTCTTCGAGAAATGGGGGCGGCCTCCGCTGGATCTCTTCGCCACAAAAACGAACAAGTGCGAGATGTACGCCAGCAGGTGGCCACAGGAAGATTCGGTGGGAGAAGCGTTTTCCTTCCCGTGGACGGGCAAGTTCCTCTACGCCTTCCCTCCGTTTCCTCTGATACAGAGAACTCTGCAGTGGATACGCAGGTACAGGTGCCGAGTCATCCTGGTGGCGCCGTGTTGGCCGAGACAGCCATGGTTTTCCGACCTGCTTCACCGGTCAGCGGATCATCCGATAATGTTCCCGAAGGTTCCAACCTCTTGTCCCAGGACGAAGGAACAGTGTGGCATCTAAATCCGAGCAGTTTCAACCTCACAGCTTGGCTCCTGACTTTTCAGAATTTGGTGCCTTGAACATTCCCTCGGACTGTCGAAGATCTTACAGGCTGCGCGGGCCCCTTCCACCAAGTCCTACAGGTGTAAGTGGAGAAGATTCTGTACGTGGTGTCAAGGACAGGCAGGAGTGGAACCTGAGGGTTACTCCGGAACAGCTTCTTCCGTATCTACTACATTTGGCGAAGAGTGGATTGTCCTTTTCATCACTAAAGGTTCACCTGGCGGCCATCTCTAGGTTCACAAGAGGGAGGAAATCAACGCCCTTGTTTAGCGACAGGTTAGTGAAGCACTTCATGAGAGGTTGGTTCCGGACGTTATCTCCGGTTAAGCGTTTTCCACCGACGTGGAGCCTGAACATGGTACTGGCAGGGTTAATGAACCAACCTTTGAGCCAATGGCCACATCGTTGATGTAGTTTTTATCATGGAAGGTGGCTTTTCTAATCACTATAACATCGGCTAGACTGATCTCAGAGTTGCAAGCATTGGTCATAGACCCTCCGTATCTCAGATTTTTCAAAGACAAGGTGATTTTGTCACGTCCTCGTTTCATCCCGAAAGTTCCTACGACTTATCATAAACACTCATCCATTGTCCTGCCCACCTTCTTCGCGACCCCCTCATCAGCTGCGGAAAAGGTTTTGCATACCTTGGATGTCGAGAGCTCTAAAATTTTACCTTCATCGAACTCAACTTCGATCTACACAGCAACTCTTCGTTGCATATAGGCCTTCGGCAAAGGGGAAAGCAATTTCAAAACAAGGACTGGCCCGATGGGTCTCTTCGACGATTGCCTTCTGTCATTCTGTGGGGAAACCGCTACAAGGATGTCCGAGAGCTCACTCAACCAGGACGACTTCGTCGGCGACGGCATTGTGGGCGGGGATTCCACTGACAGACATTTGCAGGGCGGCAGCATGGTCAGTGCCTCATACATTCACCCGTCACTACTGCCTCGAACGACAGCATGCGGACGAGATACAAATGGGACGAGCAGTCTTGCGACATCTTTTTCAGTAAGTTAAGCCCTTTTCTTCGAGAAGGGTCTATGCTGGTTTGGATATGCATTTGTGTATGTGTGTATATATGTATGTGTATATATGTAAACGCGTGTGTTTTATGTATGCTTTTATGGCTTATATGAATATTACTTGGTGCAGTACTATAGCACGTTTTAATTTCGAATCTTATGTGATCGTGATTCGCCTTTTGCAGGATGGGGTGGGTGCCGGATTGCATTCACACCTCCTCCCTTGTTTCAGGTTCACTGCTGTGCATTCTATTCTAAGCATGTGAATCCATTATTTATTTATTTATTTGCACTTATAAAAGCGCGCTTGCAGCCCATAAGGCATCGAGGCGCTGTTACAGAAAATGTGAAGTTAATTTACAGGGGGTGCCCAGTGGGCTCTTGGTTGCAGGCAATGGAACAAACATGCAAAGCATTGTTAAACGGATCCATGAAAGATCCAATGCTGGAGAAGGGAATAGGTTCTTACCTGTAACTCCATTTCTCCAGCATTGGTATCTTTCATGCTGGCCTCCCCTACATGCAATCGTCTTGTAGTTCTTGTTTCACCCCGTTCTACTTTGGAGTGGTTGAAATCTGAAGGGAGGGGCGGGGCATTTATACCACTACGTCCTAGTGGGGCGTGCATGCGTGGCCCAGAATGACGTAGATGGGACACAAGTGTTGAACGTTTTCCTATGGGAAACGGCTTTATAAGCTTAGCGAGGGTTCCCAGTCTGTCGACGGGGAATATTCTAAACATGTGAATCCATGAAAGATACCAATGCAGGAGAAATGGAGTTACAGGTAAGAAACTATTCCCTTCTCTCACTTTGCGATGATCTAAAGACAAACGCAGACTCGGACCCGAGTACCGTGCTGACACTTCTGGACCTCTCGGCAGCATTCAACAGTTAACCCTGATATCCTCATGAGATTGGAAGAAATTGGAATCGCTGATCTCGCCTTACTATAGATCAAATCCTTCCCAACAAACCGAACAGAAACATAGGGATCAAACCTTTCAAATCCAGCCCAAGAGCCAAAATATTCCTGAGTCTTGATGGACAACATGCCCTAGAGCCACAGGTAAACGCTCTAATCAAGAAATGCTTCTTTCTCCTGCGAGCAGTAAAAAGGATACTACCATTCCTGTCATTCACTTACAAAACAATTGCCATCATCGCTCTCGCCATGTCCAGCGTAACTATACCAGTAGCCTATATCTGGGCATGCCAGAACACCACCAAAAAAAACTCCACCGCATACAAAATGCAGCAGCTGGACTGCTCCTCCAAATTACCTCGAAGATAACACATCACACCAGCACTGAAAACACTACACTGGCTACCAATAAAACAGCGAATCAAGATCAAATCAATGTGCATAACGCACATAGCAATCCACGGCCAAGGCGCAGAGTTCTTAAGAGAAAAATTAAAAGTACACTGCCCAACAAGGCCACTTGGATCCAGCAGCGACATCAGTTTGGAACCAAAACCTTACAACAAAAGAACATTCGGAGGATCCTCCTTTTCCCACCTTGCCCCAAAAACCTGGAATGATCTACCAAAGAACAGGCATAAGACAAGAGATCATCTCCTATTCAGAAAACGCCTGAAATCTTGGCTCTTTAACCCAGAACTAGGATGTAGCCTACGGGCTACCAAAGATGAGGATACCAAACCACCTGTCTCCCTAAGCTACCACTCATCCACATAAGTAAGGGAAGACAATGCACGGCATATCGTAGCAATTGAAAGACAAAGCTAGAATCATACCACAGAACGAGCAGGAATAGCTCCGGATGGAAGGGGAAGGGTCAATAATATCTTGGCCTGCAAAGTAAATGTAGGTGGTAATGGATCACAGACAAGGAATAGATATGAAGAGAACCAGGGTTAGTTAATAACATACTAACCCAAAAACTCAAACTTCAGCATACTGATCTCACCCAAAAATCCACACAATCGCCCTCTCGCACAGCGAACCGCACACACTTCACTGCATCGCAGAAACAATCAATCGACACAAGCCACGCCACAGCACACAATGTCTCACATCGGATATTCTCACCCAAGCTTGGCCCCAACAAACCCCCCCCAATATCGTCTTGTTTGCAGATCCGCCTAAGCGCCTGGGGACCAATTCCGTTGGTGATGGTGTGCGGTATAAATACCTTTTTAACATTCGCTTGCATGCAGTGCACAAGGGCTCAATTGCCCCATGATATAGCAGTTAATTGATCTCCTGAATGTCAGATTTAGTTTGTTCTGAACAATCACGCCTACACCTGGTAGGTCCACAAACTCCAATGGCAGAGTCTGGCTCACACCAATATTTGGCCCTGGATGTAGGCAACGCAAGTGGGGAAATTGCTTCAGCTAAGTTGCCACCTCACCTTGGTGTTGTAGGGCCATCAAGGGATGGGATATTTAATAAATATACATAACATGTTCTCCCTTGTAAGCACATCTGTTTTACATGCTTGCCTACCTGACTGTCCTATTTTATTTGAACTACGTACTGAATATATATATTTCTGATGTTTGTTAATCTGCTTAGAATCACATGCTGTGCATAGGTCCGACATCCAGTGGTCACTGCGGAGTATTGCATTTTGTTTTTCGTAGTCGAAAAGGGGACGTCGACTAGGCGTGTCTGAAACACTATCCCTATAGTGACGTGCGTTGTACCCACAATCCCTCACGCGTCGAGGTCCCTCAGATTGTTTTTTTCCGCCCAGCTTCTGGTCGCCTTCACGCGGAGCTCCTCAAGAGACATTGCAACCCTCGACCTTTGGTCGTTTCTTCTACGAAGATTAATACAGCACTCCCTCGACGCAGTGTAGCTGTTCTCCGCCGAGCAAAATCGTCGACGGAGGGTCGAGCGGAGGAAATCTTCGGCGCTGCCGAACACGTGGCCTGGCCTCGCTGGCCACATACAGTAGGGAGAGTGGGGTCGTGGGACATCTCTGGGTCTTTCTGAGAATGCCTTTCCCTTTCCCCTTCCTTTCCCTGGGGGTGTTTATCGCGATTTATTGCCTCTGCTATGGAGAGGACACCATTTAGGTTTTGCCCACTTTGTAAAGGCAAATTCACTTGGAAGGACAAGCACTCACGGTGTAACCGCTGCTTGCCCCTCGATCACAAAGAGGAAGGGTGCGCGGCTTGTCGGCTTCTGAAGCCTAAAACTCTAAAAGACCGTAGGGTTAAAAGGTGGGTGGCCTACGCGATGTCGAAGGCCGAAGGTTCACCCGCCGCTGCTACCACCGACAGTGACGAGGAACGCGATGACACGACCTCCGCCACGGAAGTCGAAACCCCCACTAAGGAGCGCTTACGCGCTTCGTCGTCTGTCCCCGGCCCCGACGGGCTCGGCTCACGCCCTGCTTATGGGGATGAACACCCCGGCGACACTGACGCACACAAAGATTCACATAAAGATAAGCACACAACCCATGGCTCTTCTTCGTCTAAGTCGAAGAGAGCTTCGGCGCCCAAGGAGACGCAGGTTCCACCGGCGGCCTCCTCGGACCGTTCGGGTTCGAAGCCCCTCTCGCAACCGCAGCCGCGACCTGCGACTGGGCTTTCGGCAAACAAGGGCGCTACCACCAAACCATCGGCCGGTGCGCATCAACAGAAGGCGCAGACCGCCGTACAGCGCTCGATACCCATAGCGTCGAAAACTCAAGCTTCCGCCGACAAGAATGTCGCCGATAGCTTAGCCAGGATCGTTGTAGCCGACGCCCAAAAGCGTACGCCGAAGATTTCGTCGAGCGTTACGCATAGATCAAAGGATACGCCGAAAACACCCGAAGGAAAGCAGGGACTACCCCCTTCAGTCAGGGAGTCTCCCGACACACCTGAGGGTTTTGAGGAGGGCGACGGGACACTTTCCTCGACGCTTTGGGAGAGGTCGAGCCATTTCGAGGTAGACAACTCGAGTTTTCCCCCGCTAGACCGCTCTGGGGTACCCCATGAAACTATGGAGAGACTCCACCTCTGTATGGAGAGGATGGAAAAGTTTATGAGTACCCAAGCCCCTCTAACTCTCAGAAGAACTAGAGAAGGGCCTCAAGACGACCCCAGAGCCAAAAAACCGAGGCTGGTCGATCCCCTGCTGGACACAGCCTCAGACTTCCAAGATGTATATGACCTCACTGGGGAGGAACAATACTTCGAGGAAGAAGATGATTTCATGGACAACGAAGGACAGAACCAGGAGGAATGTCTAGAAGACAGAACAGACATTATAGAAGAAGGCTTCGGGATTAGCCCAGGAGAAGGACCTTCGCACCCCTGGCAATCACCATCGGTGTGTTCCGACACTGATGCCCTAAATCTAACTCCTCCAGATAATTCTCCAGTTAGGAACACGTCTCCAATTGACGATCAGCCTACTTTCAATGCACTGTTGCGCAGAGCAGCAGCGCATTTCGAACTGGACACGGGAGAACTCTCTCCAGAATTAGACTTTGTAGAAAGAGTCATTAAAGAAAAACCCCCGGTCAGCCAGACCATTCCACTCCTCGCCTCAGTTAAAAGGAGGATCACCCCGTCGCTGTCCACTCCCGCATTGATCAGAGGGGTCAATCCACGGATTGAGAAACTTTTCGCTCCTTCACCCTCAGACCCGCTCTACATTAGGGGACATTCCATACCGGACTCCCTAGTTGTGTCTAATACTAGAAAGAGGGCAGGGGTACCACTTTCCACCAGTGAGGCACCCCCTGACAAGGAGGGCAAGAGGCTATATGCCCTTGCAAAAAGAGTTACTTCCTCGGCTGCCTTCTCAGCAAGAATTGCCAACAACAATTCCTTGCTTGCGAGCTACGCAGACGCGCAGTGGACCAAACTGCGCAAAGACGCAGAGGAAGCACCGGAGCCTTTACGTACACGCCTACTGTCGACTATTGGCGAAGGAAAACACAAGTGAACCAGAGCATTGTAAAAAACTCTCTGGACGCGGCAGAAACAGCAGGACGTTCCCTGGTACAAGGAATACTCCTAAAGCGCCATGTATGGCTGCGCAACTCAGGCTTTAAACCGGAGACACAGGCGTCTTTAATAAATAAACCTGTCGAGGACGCCAACCTCTTCGGAAAAGCGGTAGATGAAGCCCTAGAGATGGCCAAAAAAGAGTTCGACACTATCAAGACTCTTGACCAGATCTCTAAGCCCACTACCAGACGCGGCTATGGCAACAAGCGCTTTTTTCGT
This sequence comes from Ambystoma mexicanum, assembly GCF_040938575.1. Classification (NCBI taxonomy): domain Eukaryota; kingdom Metazoa; phylum Chordata; class Amphibia; order Caudata; family Ambystomatidae; genus Ambystoma; species Ambystoma mexicanum. The sequence continues at coordinate 506,717,263 of NC_090938.1, forward strand.
GGCCAACGGCAACAACAACAAGGTCACAATCAGCAATACCCTGCCACCAATTACCAAGCCAATAGTGGGCAGTACAGCCAAAGAGGCCAACGCCGGGGCAAAGGGAGAGGTCGGGGATCCACCCCCAGAGGCTCCCAAGCCCCCAACATCTCCAAGTGACGCGAAGATTCGCGTCCCCTCCCATGCAACACCGGTCGGGGGCCGGATAACATCCTTTCTTCCTGCATGGGAGGAGATAACGTCAGACCGTTGGGTACTTTCCACCGTAGCCCACGGATACTGTATCGAATTCAACAGTTCCCCATCCTACAGACCCCCGAGGGGACGGCGGTTGACGCCGGAACATCTTGCCATCCTTCTTCAAGAAGTACAACAACTGCTGGAAAAAGGAGCCATAGAGGTCGTGCCTCTATCTCAGGTAACGGAAGGTATTTATTCAGTGTACTTCCTTGTACCCAAAAAGGATCTAACCATGCGCCCTGTATTAGATCTGCGCCCAGCGAACAAGTTTATCAAACCCCAAAAGTTTCGTATGGTGACCTTACAGGAGGTGATCCCGCTGCTTTCACAGGGAGATTACATGACAACATTGGACATGAAAGATGCATACTTTCATATTTCAATGTTGCCAGCGCACAGAAAATACCTAAGGTTCATGATAGAGGGCAAACACTACCAGTTCAAGGTGCTACCCTTCGGTATAGCTTCAGCACCAAGGGTATTCACAAAGGTACTGGCAGTGGCTGCGGCCCACCTGCGCAGGTTGTCCATCCCAGTTTACCCTTACCTCGACGACTGGCTCATAACAGGGGACTCCTACGAAACATGTTTCTCCAATACCCAAAAGACGGTAGACCTTTTGTTCCAACTGGGCTTCTCCATCAACGAAAAGAAGTCCAGTCTAGACCCCAGTCTAATCAAACAATTTCTAGGGGCTCTAATTCAAACAAGGGACGGCCTCGTCTTCCCCTCCAAAGAGAGGGTCCAAAACATGCTGTTTCAGATCCCCCAATATGTGACCGGCCGAGAGGTGACGGTACGCAAAGCAATGCGCTTGCTAGGAATGATGGCGTCGTGTATTTATTTGGTACCTCACGCGCGCCTGCGCATGCGCCCTATGCAAGAGTGGCTCAACAGCCAGTGGTGTCAGGCCAGCGGACAATGGGACGATCTAGTGGTGGTCTCGCAGGCCTTGGTTCTCTCGCTACAGTGGTGGACAAAGGGGAACATGGAAAAAGGAAAACCCTTTGCCACACCCGCGGCGGAAGCCACTCTAACCACAGACGCATCCCTCACAGGATGGGGTGCTCACCTATCCCATCAGACTGCTCACGGAGTGTGGACTCCGAACGTAGCATCCAAACACATCAATCTACTGGAGCTACTAGCGGTATTCAAGGCGCTAAAAGCCTTCCAAGAACACCTACAAGGCAAGACAGTAATTGTCCTTACGGACAGCACTACAGCCATGTACTACATCAACAAGCAGGGGGGCACCCACTCTCCAGGCTTGTCCAAACTGGCCCAGAATATATGGAAGTGGGCTCTCAAACAGGACATGTTCCTACTATCACTACATGTACCCGGGGAACTCAATCTGCTGGCAGACAGACTCAGCAGAGATTTCCCCCTGCCCGAAGAGTACGAATGGCGTCTGCACGAAGACATCGTCTCCGACGTCTTCACACAATGGGGATTCCCAGAAATAGACCTGTTCGCAACCCTGGAGAACTCTCAATGCCTAAGTTACGCCTCCAGGTACCCCCAGAACCAATCCAAGGGGAACGGTCTATCGATGCAATGGTCAGGGAAATTTGTTTACGCTTTTCCCCCGACTCCCCTTCTCAACAAGGTGGTGCACAAGATGCACCAGGAACAAGTGACCATGATACTGGTGGCCCCAATGTGGGCCCGACAGCCATGGTTCGCTCACTTGATGGAGATGTCTCTATCTCCCCCAGTAAAACTCCCCTGCCCGTACAACATGCTATCTCAGAACAAGGGCAGGACTCTGCACCCATGCCCCCAGAACATGAACTTAGCAGCTTGGCTCCTGAGGTCATAGAGTTCGGACATCTACAACTCCCGCAAAGATGCATGGACATCCTCAGGGAAGCCAGAAAACCGAACACTCGCCACTGCTATTCTAGCAAGTGGAAGAGATTTGTCATCTGGTGCAGGAGTAAAAGCATCAACCCTATTGACTGCTCTCCCACACATGTGGTACTATACCTGACCCATCTCTTGGATTCAGGCCTAGTGTTTAACTCCATTAAAGTCCACCTAGCGGCACTTTCTGCATACACCACCTCCCAACTCAAAGTGTCGTGGTGGAGGATCCCAGTTATAAAGGCATTCATGGAGGGAGTAAAAGGAATACACCCCCCGATAGCTGACCCTGCTCCCGGATGGGACCTTAATGTGGTACTTACCAGACTCATGGGCTCTCCATTCGAACCCATGCACAAAGCATCCCTTAAACATCTTACTCTTAAGACTGCTTTTTTAATAGCTATCACCTCCATCAGGAGAGTAAGTGAACTTCAGGCTCTTTCTATTCTAGACCCCTTTGTTACAGTTCACAAAGATAAAGTGGTTCTACGCACTCACCCTAGGTTTGCTCCGAAATTTATTTCTAAATTCCACGTAAACCAGTCTATAGAACTACCAACGTTCTTTCAAAATCCTTCCAATTTGGGAGAAAGGACTCTGCACACACTTGATGTACGCAGGGCGGTCATGTTCTACATGGAAAGAACCAGACCATTGAGGAAGACTAATCAGTTCTTCGTCTCGGTGGCAGCAGGAAGAGAAGGAGATGCGGTTTCAAAATCCACTATTTCTAGATGGATTGTTCAATGCATCACTCTCTGCTATACTCTTGCTAAGAGAGAACTACCCTTTAAGCCAAGAGCACACTCTACTCGAGGCACGGGGGCATCCATAGCATTCATTGCAAATGTTCCCCTTGAGTCCATCTGCAAAGCGGCTACCTGGAGTTCTGTGCACACCTTTACAAAACACTACTGTCTAGATACACACTCTAGATCTGACTCCCAGGTGGGACAGGCAGTATTACGACACCTTTTCTCTACTGTTCCTTCTCATAACCCACCGCCAACTCCGGGTACTGCTCGCTAGTCTATGCACAGCATGTGATTCTAAGCAGATTAACAAACATCAGAAGAGAATGCATTACTTACCATAAAAGCATTTCTGATGGTTGTATCTGCTTAGATTCACATGCGCCCACCCTTCCTCCCCGCTCGGATGGAAGGAACATAGACTTCCTTTATATATCTCTCTCTCTTTCTGTACTCACTCACGTCTAGAAGGCTCCCTCAGGGCAGAAAAAATACAAACAGAGGGACCTCGACGCGTGAGGGATTGTGGGTACAACGCACGTCACTATAGGGATAGTGTTTCAGACACGCCTAGTCGACGTCCCCTTTTCGACTACGAAAAACAAAATGCAATACTCCGCAGTGACCACTGGATGTCGGACCTATGCACAGCATGTGAATCTAAGCAGATACAACCATCAGAAATGCTTTTACGGTAAGTAATGCATTCTCATATACACGTCATTCAAAACAATTATCTTTCTAGTCTATTTTTACAAAACACCAAATGAAACACTAAAATTCTGTTAAAGTCACTTAACAAAAATGATCAGCAGTTACAGTAAAACACAACATTTTCCGTGACATGTTGGTTTCAGTTCGGAAGAATCACAGTAATTGTACCGGTGCGATATATATTGACGTTTTCCAACACACCGCGTTCAGTTCCGCTACGAACATTGCACATAGATGTGAATGTCTGAATACCTGTCGCTTCTGCCGGAATGCTGACGGGAAGAGAAGCCCCTACAACTGGTTTCTCCTGCAACCCCCATCTTGGGTCAGCAATAATGCATGGGAGACCATTCGAGTCATCCTGAAATCAGAAGGAACTACAGGTGGAATGTTATGCTTCAACTGTAAGGAAGGTCCCTGCATCCTGAGGAACCAGCAACCTTGTGGTTTCCTCTGATGGGCTCTGTGGCCTTACTCACTAGTAACCCACCTTCCTTTTGTACCTTTTGCTTCACTGGAGGCTCACAATCTCAGGCCTTTCTCCAGAGGCTTAGTAAATGTCTTGCTTGGCCTATACCAATCTCTTCCCTATGGACCGCCTCTACTACCAGCAAGCTTGCTGGTTCCGGAGCCCCATAGGATCCAAGATGTTCTGGCAGTCCCTCTTCTAGGCCTGGTTCAGGGACTTGGCTAACTACCTCCACAGAGGTTGAACGTAGGAGAATGCTTTCCTTCCCTCTGCCTATTTTTCTGACTCCTAGCCTTGGGTTTCTCCTTTGGCTTCGGCTTACACTTGGCTAAGGCAGTCTGATCCAGAGACCTAGTACTGATGTCTGCCTGCTACCGATTGGCTCACACCTCTGCCTTCCCAGCCAATCGCTCGCCAGAAGGCGATCGCCGGACCAGCCCCCAAAAGTCCAGAAGCAGGTCCTGGGCCAAGCATCTACATACCAGCCCATCCCCTCCCAAGGAGCAGGAGCTCCTCCACTGCGGGAGCAGTGATCCCGCTCCGGATTCGTGCTGGGATATCAGCTGTAGCGCAAGGTAGGATTGCTGACATCCATGCCACACCTGCGCTCGTTCCGGCAATAATCTTCAAAAATCAAATCGCTGCCTCAGAATATTGGGCATGCGACTGCAAGTATTGTAAAATACTTTTTAGCGCCTAGAAACTGCCCTAAGTGCCCGCATTGTGCACAGCTTTTCGTGCCTTCATTGCCTTACACGAGGCTGCCCCATCCCAAGATGGCCGCCGGGCTCTGCAAAGCTGCTGCCTGACTCTCCAATTTCTTTGATGCCTGCCTGGTACCGAGTGGCTCACACCTCTGCCTTCCCAGCCAATCGCTCGCCGGAAGGCGAACGCCAGACCAGCCCATGAAGGAGCACACACAAAGGAGCAGGTCCTGTCCCGAGCCTGTCCAGAGAATGGCTAGAGGCTAGACTGGGACCATTGCCCCTCGAATCTCCCACTGTTTGAGCATTGAACTGCAAACCTGACATTAACATAGGTAAGCGTCATCAACACGCTCCATAGTTGGCAAATGCCACCACTGTCTAGCTAAGCCTGCAGTACAGCTGCACTGTAACACTTACTGCTTCAAATTGTGCATGAGCAACTTCGCATACATTTATACGCATGTACATGTTGCTAACTTCAATTTTGGGTGACCTACTGCACCCATCTACTAAACTTAAAACTTAGTCCTTCCGCCCGGTATTGTGCACCATGTATGCTGCCCTGTTCCATATGTATTGCATTCTCTCTGGCTGCTAGCCCTAGCATTTCTGCCTCCTTCCAAATGCCTACGCTGATTGACCACATGGTTGACCACACGTGCCCAAAGCACCCCTATCGGCACATTTTTCCATTCATTCCTAAACACTCAGACCACTGTATTTAGCCTAATCTTCACCCATTATTTGATTGATGCATTTAGCCCAGTATTTGACTGCTGCATTTAGCCCAGTATTTGACTGCTGCATTTAGCCCAGTATTTGACTGCTGCATTTAGCCCAGTATTTGACTGCTGCATTTAGCCCAGTATTTGACTGTTGCATTTAGCCCAGTATTTGACTGTTGCATTTAGCCCAGTATTTGACTGCTGCATTTAGCCCAGTATTTGACTGTTGCCTTTAACCCAATGTTTGATTACTACATTCATCCTGCCTAGTATTTGATGACCGTACTTAGCCTACTCTGCCCAGTATCCAACCACAGCATTTAAGTCTAGTCCCCTTAGCTTAACTAGAAGTAACACTATGTACTCTTACCTGCCTAACCTAGTCCACCAAGCATTACTCACCAATCTGATAGCTATACTTACTATCGTCTATATGACCATGCCTACATTTCTGCCCATAGAGGGCTCAGGAGCCTACATACAACCTACTTCCAAACCTTGCAACCTAGCACAGAGGAACCTTAGACTCCGGGCTCGACTACCCAAAATATTCGAACCCATCATCAAATACAATATCAACCTGGAACACCTCCGACCCAAATTACTCCCACCATTGGAAACTACCGCCCCTCTCGGGCGCAAACTCCACCATAAAATTAATAAACATATAGCCAACCTCCCTCTCACAGTGCAGCCAGAACCAGAATTAAAAGCTGCATTGATCAATGCCAGATCTTTAGTCGCTCATGCTACTGACATAGCAGATGTCATACGCGAAAACGACCTTGATTTCATCGCCATTACTGAATCGTGGCTCCATGAGGCAGCAGGTCCTGCACTCAGTCTAGCAGTCCCAGAAACGTATACCATCCTTAGAGCTGACAGACCAGACGCACGAGGTGGAGGAATAGCAATTATCGCCAAATCCAACCTCTCCGAGAATCACCTCCACACCCTACCTTAAATCCTGTGAGCTTCTTTCTATCAAACTACCCACCGCCAACTCCCAAACACTTAATATTTACCTCCTCTATAGACCCCCAGGCCCCACCAATACCTTCAACGAAGATATCACCTCTGTTATCTCTGAGAAGCTAAATTCCTCTCAAACCTTACATTTGGGAGACTTCAACCTAGGGTACAACGATATCAATGACCTCCAGGCTACTGCCACAGCTAATAGGCTTCACGCAGATTGTGAATATTCCCACACATACCAAAGGGAGAACTCTAGACTGGATTGCCAGTCATAACTGTAACCCCTCTATAACAGCCATTGCCCCCCAAATATGGTCAGACCATCACCTTATTTCCTTTACCCTCAACACTAAAAGAACCACAGTTCTCACACCCACCCCCGCCATACCCACTTTAACCAGAAATAAGAAAAATATCACAGCGGATAATATTCTGCCTCACATCCTACCCAAACTTAATTCTCTACCTGACCATACAGACCCAGGCATCCTAGTGGAGGAATTCAATAACGCTATGTCCACTGCCCTTGACAGAGTTGCTCTGCTTAAACTTAGAAACAGTAAACCAAAAAAGCATCTAAACTCCTGGTTTACACCCCATTTGAAAAACTTAAGATTACAGAAGAGAAAATGTGAAACAGCATGGAACCGGCATCCTACCGCTGAAAATAAAACCAACCTAATAAACATCTCCTCGCAATACAAAAAAGATATCCTGACCAAACAGGAAACCTATAATAATAGGATCACCCAAGCCAACTCCAGTATGGAGGAGCTATTCTCCATCCTAAAAGAACTGGAAACTCCTATCGCAGCACAGGACGACTCCATCAAAGAAAACTCGGTGTACTGACATACAACTGGCACTAACCAACAAAGTGGCCAACCTCCAAACTAAAATTGCCCTAAAGAAAGCCTCATTACCAACCCAACCTCCCGTGGACAAAACTCCCAAACCTAAAGAATCTACCCAATTCCACTTCTCCAAGGTCTCAGTAATTGAGGTAGAAAAGACTATTCTGACTCTTAAACAGTCTAATTGCAAAGGTGACCAATGCCCAGCACAACTGATAAAAGACGCGGCTAGAGATCTAGCCCCCTTCATCACAAAACTTAATGCCTCCTTCACTACGGGCACCATCCCTCGCAACCTAAAAGAATCTTGGATACTCCCCCCTCCTGAAAAAACAAACCTTGGACCCCAACATCCCCACAAATTATAGACCCATCACCACAGTGCCTTTCTTACTAAAATTTTTAGACAAGGTAGCGTACACCCAAATCCAGAACTTCCTTGAGATAAACCATCTCCTTGGAACACGCCAATCCGGTTTCCGTCCGCAACACGGCACAGAAACAGCCCTGATTGACCTAAAGGCCCAAATAGACTCACTCAGACAAGGGCAAACTAGCTCTCCTTCTCCTTCTGGACCTCTCAGCCGCCTTTGATTTGGTGGACCACAGAGTCCTATGCAAGCACTTGGACTCGGCGGCCCACTTCTCAGGGGAGGCTATAGTCTGGATACAGTCATTCCTTAGTGACAGGACCATGAGGGTGTTCTCCCCCGCAGCGGCAGCAGACCAGATTCCTATCACCTGCGGAGTGCCACAGGGATCCTGTGTCTCGCCAACACTCTATAACATCTTCACCAAGCCACTCTTCGACGATCTCGATAATCTGGGTGTCACCTATACCAGCTACGCAGACGATACCCAGATTCTCCTACCACTTACTGGGGATTATGTTGAAGACCTGGCACTGGTGAACAGAGTCTATAGCATCGTTCAAGCATGGATGGCCAACCATGGCCTATGCTTGAACGATGACAAAACAGAGCTTATCATCCTGGGCACTGCAGCCCGCATCTCCAAACTCAACCAAAACTACTCAGCCTTCATCATCGATGGCAACACTATCAAGGTCGCCAGAGAAGTAAAAACCTTAGGTTTCTACCTTGATGCAACACTATCCTTAACCAAACAGGTGAACTCACTGGCCTCATCCACTGCCTATACATGTAAATTAATACGCGCTGGGAAACATTTCTTATCAGATGACAGTTGTCTTATCCTAGCCAGAGCCCTCATCTTATCAAAATTAGATTACTGTAACGCCCTTTACATAGGGACAACAAACAAATCAATAGAATTCAATTGCTCCAAAATAATGCACTTAGAGCGGCCTTAAGCATCCCTAGAAGAGCACATCTCAGAAATAAGACGTAAACACAAATGGCTTTCTACTCAAGAAAAAATCCACCTTAAATCTGCCTCCATCATCCACAAATGTTTAAACAACAAAGCCCCCAGCTACCTTTCAGAACGCTTCAATAGGAAAAATCCCTCCAGACTACAAGGACAGTCAGCCCTAACTGCCTCCTAGTGCCCAGATTTAAATTTACCACTATTGGAGGATCCAGCTTCCCAGTCAAGGCAGCTCAGTGATGGAACGCCCCACCTCTTGCACTTGGATCCGACCAAACGTTCAACAACTTCAGAAAGAATACCATAAAATGGCTCACCGAGAATGCAACTTAAATGGCACTCTACCTCTCACACCTCCACTTGTACTCTACCTGGCTTGCTATTTTGTTCGCCATTGTTTGGTGGCGCTATATCTGCACTTGTACTTGTCTCACCTGTAGAGCCAAAAAAACTGTCTACTCTGTAACTTGAGTGTTCTGTAACTTGTAACTTCTGTAACCAAGCTGTAAACTTCCTTGTCTCTTGCGCCCTGCTACCCCAGGGTCCGGTGCGCATAACAAATAAACAAACAAACTCTGGAGAGTGCATCAGGACTGAAGTCTTGAAGATTGATCTCACCCAGGACTCTTGTAAGAACCATTCTACTTATGCCCAGACCATATAACTACTCGCAGCTCTAATGCCCAGCAGTTCTGGGAAGTTGCAAGAGGGCCTCCCTGCCAACTGAGTATGTCCTGCAGGAGCCTGTGCATTGACCACAAGGGAAGCTACTACAGTAGGACTGGGCCCAGTGTTCCCAAAGGTAGAGGCACTTGCACCTTTGTCATGATCTCTGCTTCCAAAAGATCAGGACTTGCCCGACTCCCTTGGAAGCAGACCCATAACCCCGGTTCCGAGTGCCAGCCAGTCCCAATTGGGACCTTTTGGACCCTGTCCTGGAGCCAGTGGCACCAGGCTCATAAAGATGCCCAGTCCCAGCGCTGGAAGCGCCGGGCTCATAATGCTTGGGTGGACTTACCTGCTGCAGACCATGCTGCTTACTTACCTGCCAGTTGAACCCCTGATCCTCTTCTGTTTGGGACTACTTTTCCTGTTGGGTGGGGCAGGAGCCACTCCCTAGGTTCAGAACACTGGAACTCTTCTGGAAAGCAGGAACTTTTCTTACCTAGGCGTGGCTGTGGAAGGAGACACCTAAGCACTACAGGAGGCTATTTAAACCACACCCGATGGATGAATCTTGCTTTGCGTTATTCTGCATTCTCTGCAGCAGAACGCTCATCGTGTCTTCTGCTTCTGATCCTGGGCCTAAGGGAACAAAGGCTTACCATCCTGGAATCCAGTCTTCAGCAGCACCTGTAAAGACAAAGAAAGAACAGGTTAGCACTACGGTCTTCAGTGGCAGCGCATCTCTTACCTGGTCCATCGGCTGTCACCAACGCCTAGCGCTGCATTCCGGCATCTGAAAGACAAAGGCTTACCTACTCTTCGCATGCTCCGGAGGTCTTCGCACTGCATTCCGGCATCTGAAAGACAAAAGCTTACCAGCTCTTCGCACGCTCCGGAGGCCTTCGGCGCTGCATCCCGCATCTGAAAGACAAAAGGTGCGTTTAAAGACATTGGGCAACTTTATTACTCACGTGCCATTACTCCTTCCCACGCCGAATCCAGTGGGTATTCCAGCACCCTTCAGCTTCTCTAAAGCTCCGAACTTGTACCTGCAAGATAAAAGGGACAGTTAGTGCGCATCGTGAAGCAGGCTACAAGCGCTTACTTACATGCTTCCAGGCGCTTCTATTCCTCACGCGGGTTCGATCCTCAACTCTCATCAGCCCGCCATCCGCCATCGCCGGAACCCTGCAAAACAAGAGATATCATTACAAAAGACTTTTGACATTTGAGGTGCCCAGAACTTACCGTTCGTGCAGTTAACGACGGACAGCAGTCCTCTGAGGTCAAGAGGCCTGCATCCTTATCCAGTGAAGAAACTGGTTACGGCACCCTGCCCCGAGGCAGATTGAGAGCGCGGCGTTCATTTACCTAAGGTGAGGGCGTTAACCTTTGGGGTTCTACAGGAGAAGAGAAAGGGAAGAGGAGAGAGGCACCCAATAACCCCAGTTCATTAATCCCATATTTTCTATCTGCAGACATGTTACTCTTCGAGTCAGACATACAGTGCAGAGGTCCAGCCCAAAGAGCCAACCGTGTGTTACACATCACCTTTGGAGATACGGCATTCACCCAGTCAAGACCGGCGCCTCTGCGGGAATCAGGTGAGCGTTACAACCTTCTACCTGAACACTATCCTCAGGAGAAAAGTAACTTTGGGACAGAACGGGTATGGGAGCAGAAGCTCCAGCATTGCTAGGTTCCAAGGCATCTAAGCTAACTTCGGATCCTCCAAAGAGGACACCCCTGTAAGAGTCTTCCTCATAATTCAAAAAGGCTTGACTTGGAGTGGACCCGCAAGGTCTTAACGTTTCATTTGGGGTCCCCTTCACATGGTTGTTGGGTAAGAATTAGTGCAGTCCAACTGGTGTGGGACCACAAGTCTAATCTCCTTGGTATTAGACCCACCTTTTAATATAGACCTGTACTCCACAAGTTGGTAGTGTGAATGAGCAGCCAGACTTTTCTTAAGAGGGGTAATGTGAGACGTAGAGCTGTGCAATGAAACCATTAAATAGAGGCATCCAAGTAAGCACACTTAAATCATTTATTTATACACAAAGATATTTAAAGCTTTCTTTGAAAAGCAGCAATTGGCTGTAACGCCTGAAAATGCGAAGGAGTTTGTCGGATATCGCCCATCAGTCCTTTCCTCGTTCGATCGGGGCCAGACGCACTTGCATCCTCTGAGTTTTTCTTCCCTTTTTTCCTCTCTGGCTCTCGCTAGCGTTCGTTTACTAGTCTGTCTCAAGTTAGACTTTTCAGATTGTTCATCGTGTCACTGTCGCTTCGTGAGGGCTGATCCCCATCCTTTGTTTAGAGTGTTTGGGTCCGGAACACCTTTGGGACTCCTGTTTTGACTGTGACTCCGTTTCGGTCCGGGCACTTCAACGTCGATGGGAGTAGGAGTTCCGACGAACTCCTCCTCCGCATTTTATGGTGTTCAGTGACAAGAAGAAACGCCCGGTAAGTTCTATACATTTCAGAGTACCCCGGCCAGGGGATACCTTCCCAGGTTCCTCTCGGTCCGGGAGGGGCATTGATCGCTCTATCACCGGTGTTCGATCGGAGGTGCCCGTTGGGCCGAATAATTCTACCAGAGTTTTCTCTGAGGGTCTCCGTAAGGTGCCTGTGAATACCAGAGTACGCTTCGAGGCCTCTCCTGTGGGGGCTGTTTGTAGAACAAGCTCTACTGAATCGTGAGGTACCGGAGCTTGCTCTGAGGCCTTTGTTGGCTTCCCTCAAAAACAAGACCGGGGTGCGCCCCGAGGCCTTGGCTGGGCTTGTTACCAAACAGATGTTCGAGGCCTGCGCAGGTAAGGCTGTTACCGGGCCTGGGTCTGAGGTCCTTCGTTCAGAGGCTAAAGCTACCAACAGTTCTGAGAGGCCGGTCAAGGCTTTGTCGGTGAAAGCGGTTGCTCACCGTTCCCGCTCTTGTGGTGACACCAGACCTGTTGAGGGGGCAAAGAAGCAAAGTTATTTTACCGGCAGTGCCGAGGTCCTTCCTTGGAAGGCTCAGTTGGCGGTTGGTATGTCTCAAAAACATTCCAGGCCTCATAGTACCGGCTCTGCCGAGGTTCCTTATGTTAAGGCTAAGATTAAGACCCCTGATCAATCGACGGGGACCCCTGGCTCACTTCCTCACGTGCCGCAGTTCCCCTCAGATGAGGACAAAATGGCGCCCGTTCCGCCACAACCGCGGCGGCCATTTTAGGTGCTACCCCTACAACTACGCCATTGGCCTCTGGTGTAGGGTTTGGTCCCTTGGGTGAACCTAAGGTCCCTTGTGCGCATTCTTACTGGCCGGTTTATGATTGGAACGCCCGGATGCCTCTTCCGCACAATGTGTCGTCGCCCGCGGGGGCGGCACCTCTGATTTATGTGGATACGTTGGTGGAGGGGCCGGTGTGGCACCCTTCCCCGTTGCGTCCCTGGATTTGTCAACCTCATGAGAGGCCTCAGGTTCCGAAACAGTCTCCGGAGGATGCCTTTTTCGGTAAATTTCAAGCGCTTATGCGCACAGACCCCACGAGCGAATATTTCAAAGGGCTTTTCAAGGAGAGATGTCCACCTGCGCCTCCGGCTCCACCCGTTCCTCCGGTGGTTCCGGTGGCGCCCTCCTTGCCCGTTGTGCCTCCCCCGGCTCTTCCGCCTTTGCCTCCATTGTCCCCAGAAACAAGGCAGTGCCTGACACGGCTCAGCAGATCCTGACCTGTCAGATGTCGCTCAAGGCGATCAGGACAACTAGCAACTTCCCCACTCTATCAGAGCCTTTCATGACCGGGTACTGGACATGAGTTTTAGATGTTCCGGTGCCCGAGGCACCCGCTCCGCAGGAGGGCGTGCTTTCTGGGGCATTCACCCTGTCTACTTTGGAGCATACAGGCCTGTTCCTGCAGAAGGACGTTCTGGCCGAGGTCCGAAGAGTCTGGGGAAAGCCACACTCTTGACTTTTTGTCAAGAAGATTGAAGCGAGGTACAGGCTACATTCTTCGGAAGAGGTAGCCCTGTCGTCTTGTCCGCCTCCTTCCTCCACAGTGGTGGCTGCTGCCACTTTGCAATCCAGACCTGCAGCACCCTCTTCCACGACAGCTACTCAGGTCCTGGGTAAGGAGGACAAGCTCCTTGACTCCCTAGGGAGGAAAATCTTTGCCAACTTGGCCTTGCCGCTCAGGCAGGCCAATGCTGAGTTGATATTAGCGGGAGCTAACATGCGGATGTGGAAAGGTCTGTCGGAGTTTGAGGAGTACATCCCGGTCGAGAAGTTGGAAGACTTCAAGTGTGGCCTATCTGACGCCAGGGTCTTGGCCCAGGATCTCCTGGAGGCTGCGGCTCATCTAGACAACTCGGCTCGGGGCCTTAAGCTGGGGGTTGATGCCTGACGCAGGCGTGGCTGCATGCCACAATTTTCAAAAGAAGTGCAGGACAAGGTGTTGGACCTCCCGTTCGATGGTAAGGAGCTCTTTCATTCTACAACAGATTTAGAGCTCACCAAGACGAAGGATAGCATGCAGACAGCTAAGTCATTGTCTGTCCTGGTTAAGGCTTCCTTCAAAACCCAGAGACCGTTGACACAGTCGACCCTCTGGCTTTAGGGGCTTCCTCGACCGCAAATCTCGCAGAGGGGATACCCCTGCGGGGAATAACCGCTGTAGGCAACAACGGACAGTGTTTTTCTCCTGCTCCTCAGCCTCCTCCTCAGGTTCAGGTGGCACTGCCACCGATAAACCTACTAAATGAGGGTTTTCCGTGCGCGCACGAGACCCCGGTGGGAGGAAGCATTGCGTCTCATTGGGAGGCGTGGCAGACCATCACAGAAGACAGATGGGTCTCGTCAGTCGCTCGAGCGGGCTTCCGCTTACCTCTACCCCCCACCCCACCCCGCAACCCTCCTTTTCAGCTGTCACTCGCCCTGCCTCAAAGCTGAGGTTCAGAAACTTCACCACCCCCCCCCCTCTCGTGGACCTGTCTATCCAGATATGGGAGTGGGCCATGCTTCATGGTGTCTGGCTACTTGCAGTACACATCCTGGGCCAGCTGAATGTCACAGCGGATGCCCTCAGCCGGCAAACAGTAGTCAGCTACGAGTGGGAGTTGAAGGCGGAGGTCCTCTCATGGATTTTCTCGCGTTGGGGCACACTGGAGGTGGACCTCTTCACGACGGCGGTAAACAAGAAGCTTCCTCAGTATGCCTCCCAAGGGGGGCTGGGAGCCTCCTCTCTGGGGGATGCTCTCGAGATTCCATGGCACAACATGAGTTTACGCCTTCCCGCCTCTCCCTCTGGTTCACCGGGCAATTTGGAAGTTGAATTCGGTGAACTGTTCCCTTCTGCTCATAGCCCTGTAGTGGCCGACCAGGTTTTGGTTCTCAGAGCTTCAACACCTGTTGGTGTATCCTCCGATCAGGTTACCAGTAACTCCCGATCTTCTTCTCCAAGGGGAACAGCTGTGGCACCCCTCCCCTCAATTGCTCAGCTTGGCGGCATGGTGCCTGAGTTAAAGTCTTTAGAGCATCTGAATTTGTCTACGGATAACATGCGTATTATCCAGGCAGCCAGGAAACCCTCGGCCAGATCCCAATACAGGAGTAAATGACTCAGGTTCTATGATTGGTGTTTGGAGAAGAAGTTGGATCCAAGGGTGGCCACGATTGACACGGTGCTGTCCTTGTCCTCCCTAGCAGAGTCAGGGGTTCATGTGCTGTCATGCAAGACTTATCTCTCAGCGGTTTCTGCTTATCTTTCTACAGACCAGTGCTGGACCTACAAAGAGAAAAGGAAAGTAAAGTCAATTTCACTTTACTATTCTTGGGAACAGTAGTTCACACAAGAAAAGGTATTTAAAAAAAATCTAAAGGATTTCTGACACTGCACTGAAGGTGCTTTCGCCATACCAAAAGTAGATGCCCATGTAGTTTGTCAGACTCCAAACTCCAAATCAGATCAAAATACATGAGTGAGAAAAAGATCTCACTCCAGGATAAAAATTCAAAGTCTTCAAGTCCAGCCAAAGAGCTGGGGTTCAGGGGAGGTCTCTAAGGTTGAAGGGAATTAGCACAGAAATGAGTTCTCCCAAACACTCATCCCCCCCGCCCCCCCAGACTAAGGGACAGGAGGAAATCCACTCCTGGATGAATCTCCTAATGTAGTCGGTCATACTTTCTGGAGAGAGCATTGGTCTTTTGGGTGATTATTGACGTGTTGTATGGTGAAATCAAACCCTTGGATGCTGATTGAACATCTCAACAATGTTGGATTCCCTGCCCCAATCTGCATTAACCATCTCAACAGTTGGTTGTCTGAATAACAAAAGTAGAAACATACACTTGTGTCCTAAACTACTCCAGAGACCACACAATGGCAAAACATTCACTTTCCATTGTTGCCCACTTTGTCTCTCGGTCCTTCAGTTTCCTACTGATGAAGCAGATGGGGTGTTCCCTGCCTTTCTTATCCAGTTGGCGCAAAACTGCACCGGTCCCTGTGTTGGAAGCATCTGTCTGTACAATGAAGGATTGGTTGTAGTCGGGAGCTCACACGACTAGCTTGACAAAGGGCTTTCTTCAGTGCTTCAAAAGCCTTGGTGCGCTCCTCATTCCACCCGACCACCTTGTGGAATTTGGCTGAGGAGAGCACTTTCAAGGGAGAAGCTATGGTGCCAAAGTTATCTATGAAGTTCCTGTATTACCCAGTGAGACCTAGGAAGGCTCTCACTTGGGTCTTAGTAGGGGTGACCTGGTATTGTACAGTTTGTACTTTGGTAGGCAATGGACTTATTTCACCTCTTATCTCATGTCCAAGGTCCACTTTGCTCTGACCAATTTATTTATTAGTCTTCATGGTCCGATGGGCCTGTTCCAGAGCCTGCAAAACATATCCTAAGTGGTGAAGATGCTATTCCCAAGTGGGGCTGAACACTGAAATGGCATCCATGTATGCCATGAAGTCCTCTAACCCAACCAGAACTTGATTCACCATCCTCTGAAATGTAGCACATGCATTCTTAAGTCCAAAAGGCATAACCTTAAACTGGTAGAGGTCTTGTGGAGTGGAAAATGTAGTTCTCCTTGGCATGGTCTGTCAGAGCTATTTCCCATTAGCCTGAGGTCTGGTCAAATGTACTAAGGAATTTGGCTGAACCAAGTTTGTCATCCAACTCATCCATCCTGGGTAAAGGATGGTCCTCAGTCGTGGTGACGGCATTAGGAGCTCTATAGTCCACACAATCAACTCTTTGGTTCCTGCTTTTGGCACTAGTACAACTGCCCTAGCCCATGACTTGTAGATGGCTCAACCCCAAGATAAAGCATTGTCTTGACATCTTCCTTTATGTGAGATCTTACATGATCTGCATTCTGTAACACCTGCTTTTGACAGGGAGAATGTCGCCAGTATCCTGCTGACCCCAAGGGGTCAAGCACGGTGTCAGTGAGAACGGGATCCCAACTGATTCAACAGAGCCTTGCACTCCTCCTGTTGCAGAGTTAAATCTGAAGAGTTTTACTCCTTCAATTGTCTCGTCTGAGGGTTGTCCCCTGAGATTAGGAAGAGGCTCACTCTCGTCCTCTTGATCAGTGGCTAGAAGCAAAGCTCCTTCACACGGTTAGTGCAATATAGACCCTAGGGGCCTCCTTGGGATTGCCCAAGTCCACTAAATAATTGACCTCCAAGTTTATCCACAACTTTGAAAGGTTCAATCAATTTGTCCTGTAAGGCGCTCTGCCTTCTAGGTACCATTACCAAAACAAGCTGGTCTGGAGTAAACTCCACCATGTTGGACTTCTGGTCATGCCAATGTTTGACCAGAGCCTGACCTGCTTTCATGTTGTCTGAAGCTTCTGTGATCATGAGTGCCACCCTCTTCCTGAGGCCTAGCACAGTCTGTGACGCTCACTGGTTGTAGGGAGGGAGCACTATCTGACCATTCCTTGATCAGGGCCAAAGGGCCTCTGACTGAATGCCCATAAAGTTGAGGGGCTGAACCAAACCCCCACTTGAGGGACTTCTCTATAAGCAAAAAGACGGCATGGAAGTAGGTCCCACTGTCTTATAAGGGGTTCCTCTAAAGCACCCATCATGCTATGCATAGTTCTATTAAACCTAGCCACCAACCATTGGTTTGGGGATGGTAGGCTGTTGAGAACTTGTAGGTCACTCCAGTTTTTCCACATGGTCTGCATGTAGTGGGACATATTTTTTTTAAAACCTTTTCTTTATTGATTTTGAAAAGTTAAACCAGTCAACTCATCCAGGTATAACCACCCCACCCATACTTAACTTGACACATTGGGCCATACACACTTATGTACAGCCGGATTACCAATTTTCATAGTTTTTGTGACTACCTTTTCCAGACTCGGATCCCACTCTCTTCTCCCGATTGCTTACTGCCAGGTCTTTCCTAGGTAGGTTATTTCAGGTCCAAGGCAGTACTTGTGATCACCGCAGCAATTCCCAGGGTCCGGGCGCTTCCACTTGTTGTAGGGTGGACCCCCTTTTACCCCCACCCAGTGTTTTTGTTTAGGACGACCCCTCTTCCTCTGCCATGGGGGCACGTTTCCAGTCTGCATAGTCTGAAGGGGGGAGGGGGGGTGGCAGTAGTCAATGGGTCGACTGAGTGGTAGAGACTGAGCAAATCTGTTTTCCCTTTGTTCACAGGAGTTCATAAACTCTAGCCATCTAGGGAGTGCAGGGGCGGTTAGTTTACCCCATGATCTGGCTGAGGTATCTTGCTGTCAACAAAGCCTTCCCTAGGAGTTTCTTTTCACGTCTGAGGCCTTTACCAATCAGTGCTAGGAGCCACAGTTCTGGAGTATAAGCCCACTTTGTCGGTATCATTGCGGCCATGGCTTCCTCTATCCCTCCACGGAACGGACAAATTCGGACATTCCCACACCACGTGATATAAGATGGCGGCCTCAGCGTTGCATCGATTACATGCAGAGGATCTAGCTGAGTATTTATTGTGTAATTTGGCTGGGGAGTAGTAGGCTTGGTGAGGGAATTTGGAATGCCTGAGGTGGTTATTCAAGGATGGCTTGCGTGTCTGCATGTCCGAGTCTCCAATTCTCTTCGCTAATCATCCCGCCCAGTGCCTCATCCCAGCGAGCCATGTGCCTCCGGTCATATGCCTTTTTACTCCTGGCCATTTTGTATATGGTGGAGACCAGTTTCTTGGGATGGTGGTTGTAGCACATAATGTAGAATGGGATGGGTGTTGGGCGCCACCGGGAATTCGGACCATTTGGATCTTAGTACTGCCCTGATCCTATAGTACATAAGCAGGGTTACCACGGTCTAGTCTCACCTGGCTCACAGGGCATCCCAAGTGACAAACCTTCCTCCTTTTACCAAGTCACCCAGTGATTGTGTCCCCAGCTTCTGAAAGTAGAATGTCCTCATATTTTAGCGAGATCCCTTGTATATTGGGAGGGCTTGGGTGTATGCTACCTCTGGGTTGGTCAATTTGATCAACTGTTCCCGTGCTCTGCATGTCACCACCTTGGGCTGTACTTCCGACCGCTGCACTCTTGCAGGAGTACCCCACCACTTCCCTATTAAGTCATGTGGGGAAACCGGGATAGAGGGACTCCAACTCGCTATGTACTGTATCTGGGCTACTAGGAAGTACAGGAATAGGTCCGAGTATTCCACCTCGCCCTGTTTGTACGGGCTGGTGAGGGTGTCCTATGATATCATAGCGTGTCTGCCTGCCCATGCCAGTAAAACTTTTGATACAGGACCAGTAGTTTTGAGGTGGTCAAATGGGTATATCATTGAATATGTAGAGTAATTTAAGGAGAATGACAATTTTGGTCAAAGCCAAATGTGCCGCTTGAGATGGGGGGGGGGGGGGAATAGTAATATCCAGGATTTAACTTTGTTTTCTAGTTGCCTCAGTGTTTTTGTGTAACTGCCCGCGGACTGTTCCCCTATTGAGGTAGTTACTGTGACTCCTAGATAGCGCATACCCTGGGGGCACCAACTGAAATTTGAGCCGATAACAGCTTGTTGCACCCCAGGGATCGGGGGTAGAACCTCAGATTTGTGACAATCTGTAGTCCAGAGAGTTCTCCGAATTTGCCTATCTCTAGTGTCAGAGGGGAGAGATTTTACCTGGAGTGTTTAATATAGAACAGGATATCATCCGCGTATAGAGAGATAATAAGTTGTGATTGTATTCTCACTCCGCGGTGGGCATGTAGCTCCCTAATGTGACAGGCGAGTGGTTCCATGACAAGGGCAAACAATATCTGAGAAGGGGCAGCCCTGCTGCGTGCCTCTGGTTGGGTAAATATACTCCGACGGTATCCCGTTCGTGTACACCGTGGCCCTGGGGGCTGTATACAGGAATCGAATCCATCTAATAAACGTTAGTCCCAGCTGTGAGAATCGGAGCACCTCGAACAGGAAGGGCCTCTCGACTGAGTCAAAGGCGCTTTCAGCATCCAGCACTACTATTGCTTTGGGGACGTCAGGGTTTACATTATGCCTTTCCGGCAGAATTTTTGCAAGGATTTTGTCGATGTTAATTAGGGACAATGGGCAGTATGATGTGCATTTGTGGGGGGCTTTCTCTGGTTTGAGATGTACTGTAACGCTTTTCTCATGGATTCCGAGAGGATACCGGTTCTTAAGGTGTTCTCATACATGCCTCGTAGGGAGGGGAGGATCTAGTCTATGTAGGCCTTATAGAATTGTGCATTGATACCATCATTTCCAGGGGCTGCTTCATTCGGAAGGGGAGAAACCACCCTCCGGATCTTAGTTTGCGATGAAGGGATTTGGCTCCCCCCCCCCGCTCGGGGTCTAACCATCCCAGGGCCACCTCGTCTAGGCATTGCATCGTCGTGTCATGCCCCGCTTTCACCTTGGAGTATAACTGCTCGTAATATCCCCTGAAGGTATTATTGATCCCCAGTAGGTCTTTGAGCCGGCCTGAGTGACCCTCGACTTCCATTATAGGGGAGAGCTGACGTTTGACCAGACCTCAGGCTAATGGGAAATAGCTCTGACAGACCATGCCAAGGAGAACTACATTTTCCACTCCACAAGACCTTTATTGCCCAGGCTAGTGTTTTACTGGGGTGGTCTTCCTCAACGTACCTTGTAGCAGCTATCGGGTCCCCTCTGAATCTTTCTTCTCTGATTGCCAGTTGTTGCATTGCTTCCCTCTGCTTCCTTATTGATTCACGTGTGTCCTCTGCGTTCACGGACCCTTGTCTGTTTTCTAGGTCTTTAATAGTACCCTCTGTTTACTGATGGATTCACATAGCAATTTTAATACCCCCTCCTTAGATATACAGCAAACTTTTTATACCCTTAAACTTCTCCATATTGTCTATCTGCGTGGATTCCAGAACCCTTAGGATGCAGATGTTGCGTCTAGAGCATCCCTCCAGGTCCTTGTTCTTTCGATCACTTTGACAGTTTGT
Organism: Ambystoma mexicanum; assembly: GCF_040938575.1. NCBI lineage: Eukaryota > Metazoa > Chordata > Amphibia > Caudata > Ambystomatidae > Ambystoma > Ambystoma mexicanum. The sequence goes on from NC_090938.1 coordinate 506,738,024, forward strand.
TGCAGATCAATCATTTCGCGTTGTAGTACAGCTACCTTGTCCTCGCTCTCTCAGATTCTCTGTTCTGCATCGGTTATCCGCCCCCAGAGCATCAATTTGTATCACGGATATGTAGACCTTGCATGTGAGGGAATCAATCTTTGCTCCTAAGTTGTCTGTGCTTCTCTTCAGTGCAAGGGGCTGTTGATTGGGGCTAAGGGCCTGCGCTGGATCGGCCAGGGCGTACTGGTCCATTTTAGCTTGTTTTTTTGGGTTGACCATTCTATAGCTGCAATTGTGCGTCAGGCTCTTCCCAATGTGACGACTTGGACTTGTGGCGTGCTGTGGTAGGTGGTGCTAGCGCCTCTCGGACTGTCCAGGAGTGCTGTTCACTCCTGCGGGCAAAGTGTTCCAGGTAGTGCTGGGCGTCGCTGTTCCAGGTGTTCGTCGCCGTTTACATGCCCAGTGCTCCAAGCCCCGCCTCAGCGGTGTTTCCTGGTTTGGTCTGGAGAGGATCCGTTACCTGGGCTCGACTTGATGCTATTGCGCCTCCGGAGGCCCCAGCTTTTCCTAGTGTTGCCCCGAAACTGTAAAGTCAGTAATGAGGGGTTGCCCGGCTTCGAGTAGTTTTTTTTTTTTTCCCCCCGCACTGTTCAGTACACAGTATAGGGTGAGCCTGGCTGTGGGAGCTCAGAGTCCGGTTCCGGGGGCAGGCCTGATATTCTGCTGTTCCCAGCTAGTGTTGGTTACTCACTGCCGTCTTCTCCTCACTGACCCCGTTTGTAATTGTCCGATACGGGCGGGTCAGATCATCCTGGTCACGCTCTGGGGGCACTCCTAGGCTGGGGAGAGGCAGGAGCTGTTACTACTTGGGAGAGCAGGCGACCTGGATGCATATTACAACTCCCCTACAGGTAAGGTCTTGAGGGGGTGCGGTGCCTATGATGGAGCCTCCTCGGCTTTGAGTGGGGTCAGAGGGATGCAGCACTTCTTGGTCTGCCTCAGGAAGCATCAGGGCAGACAGTTGTACGTGATACTGCTCAGGCACCTTCCCATTCCGTACCTGTGCGGTGATCCTAGTGGACAGGTCTTCTCAGTGCAGAGGCACTGCAGCGTAATCCTTTCTTACTGCGCCAGAGAAGAGTTTAATTGAATCCACCTGGTTTCCATGCAAGTGTTCCTTTAGAACGGTGGGACTTCGGTAGGAGGATCAAGAGTTGGGCTGTACCACAGGTTCCCCTGTCAATATGCGGCTTTTGGCATTTTAGGAGGTGTCTGTGCTGTTGGGATGTTTATGATGTCAGTCGCTGGAGGCGGCTCCCGGCTCAGAGGGTTGCTCCAGTGCTTTCTTGGAGTGCCCCCTCCCTCCCTTGTATGCAGAGATCAGACTCTCTCATCTGCTTCCCACAATGGGATGGAGGGGGGCGGGGGGGGGGGGCACCTACCTTCGTGGACACGAAGCTGCTAGGTCCGGTACACAGCTTGCGGTCTGACAGGATCCCGGGTGGGGCAGCCCAGGCGTGTGTGGAGGCTTCGCCCCCGTTGCCATTGCTGGTGTGATCATCCCTCACCTTCAGCCTCAGTACCTGCTGTTATTCAGGGAGACATCACAAGTCACCTTCGATACCATCCCATTGCCAGGACCACATGAGGGACACCGTTAGTCACTCCTGCGGGGAGTGCGGTCACTGGGTGCATCACCCCACCCCCTCCCCCACCCTCCTTCTCACGGCCATCCACGAGGGACGCTGTTGTACTAAGGGTGTAACGCCACGCCAGGAGCTCAAATAGTCGCCAATTCTCCCTGGGGTGCACTCAGTCTTTATGAGCACACCATCGCTGTTCAGGGGTGAACGGGATCATGGAACAGAGGACTTTGGTGAGGATTTTTCAGTTGCCGCCAGAGATTGTCAAGTGGCAGCTATCTTGGACCATTGCGCAACAGGGCCCGCCCATTGGACAGAACATTTGATCCCGTCGGATGACTTCCTTAGGAAAACCGACCCTGGTAAAGATACCGAGAGCCTTAGCCACTGCCTGAGCAGTACCAGTTCTCATAGGTATGGCTTCAGGATACCTGGTAGCATGGTCTACCACAACAATATAAATCAGTTGCCTGAAGAAGTTGGAGGGTATGGGGGACCAACCATGTCAATCCCCCACCTTCTCAAAAGGAGTCGCACCACAGGGAGGGGCACTAAAGGTGCCACATTCTTGGGTCCACTCTTGCCACAAGTCTGACAAGTGTGGCAGCTTTCTCTTGATCAGCCCCCATCTTCGGCCAGTAGAAAGAGCCTCTTTGGTCCTCTTGAAACTCAGGTGGCCAGAGTAATCATGTGCCAACTATAAAAACTTCTGCCTTACCTCCTGGGGCACTACCAGTCTACTGGGGTGGTCTTGATAGGTTCACTGTTTAGACCATCCTCCCAGTAAAGCCTATGCTTCCCTGACTCTTGCCCTTCCAGCTGGGAAGCTGTCTGCTGGCGCAGACCTTCGAGAGGTACAGTCTTTGTCCTCTGCTGAAGTCTGCTCTAGAGGTTCCATATTCTGCAAGTATAATCTGCAGCTCAGGATGGTGTTTAGGATCCAGATCTCCAATGCAGGGAAGGGTTTCTTCCAGCTCTGTAACCAGTAGCTGTTTCTATAGTTTGGTTGGTCCGCCCACTTAGCCTCAGCTGGGAAAGGGGTCACTGGGGTGACCTGGGACAGTCCTCTCGGGAATGTCCTTGTCCTATGAACAGGTTTATGTTTGAGACCTGTTTCACCCAGAGACCTTGGATTTGTCCTTCGTCTTTTTTCTTTTTTCTTGGGAATAGAAGGGTGGGCTTCCTGTGGACTGGAGGTTTTGGAAATCTGTGTGTCTCAAGGTTGCCTCTCTGGCCAATCTTGTTTGCTCCTGCTTCTTTTTTCTGGGAGGCCTCAGGGTACTAGATACAACTCCCAAGAGTTTCCAAATCATTTCCCAACAGGGCTCTCCCTGGCACTTCATTCTGGCTCCAGCGTGTCTGGCAGGGCAGGAAGCAAGGGAGGTGCTGAAATTCCTTTCTTACTCTCCTTGGTTACAGGAATGCACCCAAGTGTGATTGGCTGGAGAGCTGTCCTCGGAGGACAAGTCAACCTGCTGTGATTGACAGCTAGGCTGCAAATGAATGGGAGAAACCTGCATAAAAGGCTAGGCTTTTTGCTTGGAAGGCAGAGTCGAGCAGTGGACGAAGGAGTCTGGAGAACTTGGAAGAGAAGCCTGCTGCAACTCCTGGACCATTAGTTTGTCCAGAGAAGCCCTGCTGCAGTGCTGAAGCTCTGAATTCACCTAAACTAGAGAAAACCTGCAAAAGACTATTTCTCCCCTTGGGTTGGTGGAACCAGTCGACACCCAAGACAATTTATCTGGTAATCCTCTTGGAGCTGGCTGTACTTCTGCTGCTGCAGGAACAGATTGCCAGGGAGAGGAATACCAGAATCGAGTGAGTGCCTTTAAGTCAGACCCGAGCTCCAGGAAGATCCTGCAGACTCCCATGATCAAGCCTGAGCCACCTCAACAGAGTACTGGACCCCAAATGTGAGGAAAGTCCTTTAAGGTATCCGAGAACTGCAGTGGTGCTATTTGCAAGGGTCACGAGAAGCTGAAACCGCAAAGTGACGCTGATCTGAAGTATTCCCATTGCTGCTGCCGACCTTCGAACCATAGTGCAGGAGTACCCAGACGTCCTCCCTCTTGTCTCCAAGACTGAGGCCCAGGAACAGGATCTGCGGACATGCACAGGAACAGAAGCCAGCTGGAACACATTTCTTCTAACCAAAGGTACTGTAAAACTAAGGGGACCTAGCTATTTTTATGTAGCCTTACTAGTTCTCAGGAGACTTGTCTTTTGCAGAGTTGCTTGAAGCTTCGCTGCTCACAAGCCTCCCAGCTTGTGGCCCTACAGTGATTTCATTTTATACAAAAACATCTAAAACATTGTGCCAGACTTTTTACCTACCTGCAAGAAGTGCTTCAGCTCACCTAGACTTTTGCTCAATTAACATTGGCTGTCCCTGAAACTCTTCTTACCTCTTACTGTGCGCTTTGCCTTTCCATTGGAAAGGGTTAATTTACTTTCCATTGGAGGGTTCCGAAAGTGCTTAAGAATATTTTTTCTAACAATTATTATTCCCTCATCGTCTACTTTAGACACTAACATCATTATTGCTTTAAATGTACCAGTGATGTATTGATGTCCAGTGTCCTAGTTATTTAAGTCACCTCAGGGTGTAGGAAGAATCGGTGTGCCATCCCAAATGGGTATTTACTGATTTAAAGAGTATTTTGAAGTATGTTTTTGTTACATATATTGCCCCCTTCTAAAGAAGCTTATTCAAATGACTGTTAAATTAATAGTTTAATCAATCCTTGATTGTAAGTGTTGATTTGGATACTTGTCACTGTGAATCTGTGTAATAACCCTACAGCTCACATTGACCCCTCCTTTAGATAACCCTGGCTGCTCAGTCACTCTACCAACTTGTGTGGTACATGCTTATACCAAAGGTTGGGTTAACTATTGCCAAGAGGCCATGGCTGGTGCAGTCTCCCACAGGGTACTGCATACAATATTGCCTAACACTCAGGTTTGAAACTCATCTACCACTGTAATGCTTGCCCCAGTGTCTCTGATGGCTGTGGTCTCCTGACCATTTACAAGTACTGTCCTTATCTTTTGTTTTATCTGGTATGGAGTTGTACACATCCACATTCTGTTCCCACAGACCCAGGGACACGAATACATTGGCTTGAACTCCAATGGGGTCTTCAGCCAGTAATTGAAAGTTGGCATTTACCATTTGAACTTCTCCGTCGGGGATGAAAGCTAAGGGGGCAGTGTGGACCCCTGAAGGTTTACCCTTGCACCTGGGATCCCCTTTCACATGATCTACAGACCCACGTACAAAACATTTCCCAAAAGTTCTCTGGAATGGGGGTTTCTGTTGACCTCCCTCTGGTTCGGCAGCAGAGGTTTCACTAGACCTACCAGGTTTCCCATGGAATGTACCTTTGCTATGTCTGTGGCCCTCTTTTGGATGGTTAGAATTAAGACTTGGGAGGATAGCTCGGGGCAACGCACTCGCCTCGGAAGCAGGACAAGGAGCAACTGTTTTGATTCCTGGGTCTGCACTTAGAAACCTCTGGGTATAAAAGCATGTTATAAATCTGATCGTATCATAATTCTATTTTCCTTCTGGCTGCTTCCTCGCTTCCTTTTTGCGAGTTGCCCCATGTTCCTTATGAGTGACCCTATTGGCTACCCACAAGTCAGAAGCCTATGCAACTTTTTGGGATCAATCTCTTCTGAGTCAGCCAAGTGTTGTCTCCGCTCAGGAGAGCAGGCATCAAAAATAGATTCTAACAAAGATGCCTCATTCCTTCAAATTAGTTCTCTGTACCCCTTAACCCAACCATCTAAGTTTTCCAAACCTTGACATACCCAGGTAGCCCAATGGGTACCATTTTTTTTTTTTTTAAGGGTCCTAAACCTCTTGTACTGTGAAGGGTTTTTCCCAAATCTGGAATGCCAGCTTCACTGATTCATAATCCTTTCTCTCAATGGCACCAAACTCCATTACAGCATCACAGCCATTCAGGGGGAGCCTAGACATGAGTCATGGAATTAAATCATTCCCACTGATCCCTTGAAGACATGGGTGTGTTCAAACGTACCCAGCCAATCCATCACATCAAGTTTAGGTTCATACATACTTGCTGCTTCTTTGCGCAGGTGAGGCCTCTTGAGACTAGCAGACATAGAGGACCCTGAAAGGGAAGCAGACTCAAGGGACATTCTTCTATCCATTTCATGTTGCATCTTTCTTAGTTTCACCTCTTGATGTTTGGCTTCAGCTTGGGCATGTTATTTCTTGAATTCCAACTCTAATCTCAGTCTTTCAAGAGAAATATATTCTTCGCTTAACTGGGGACCTTGTGGGGTCCCAATGGAAATTGACTGGCATAAGTGCAGGCTGTGGCATAGAGGGTCTCTTCCTGAGACTCTTCTACCTCCTTGGACATATTTGGAGAATCACATAAGCTTAACACCAGACATTGCTACGCTTTCATCTGGTGCAATTCCAAGAGCATCAATCCCATTGACTGCTCACCTACACATATTGTCCTGTACCTGACTCGCCTATTGGATTCAGGTCTGGTTTTCAATTCCCTAAAGGACCACTTAGCTGGACTTTCAGCTTACACCACGTCTCAGAAAAAGGTTTGGTGGTGGAAAATGTCAGTGATGAAGGCTTTTATGGAACGGGTTAAGACTTCATCCCCCTATTTCCAACCCAGCTCCTGGATGGTACCTGAATGTGGTACTGACTAGACTAGTAGGACATCCCTTTGAACCTATGCATAAGGCTGGCCTTGAATCACTCACAAGACCGCCTTCCTGGTGTCAGTCACCGCAATAAGAAGAGTTGGTGAACTACAGGCTTTCAGTTAAAGACCCATTTGTCATGATTCACAAGGAAAAGGTGCTCCTGCGCACTCCCAGTTTGTGCCTAAATTCATTTCAGTGCCATGTGAACCAATCAATTGAACTACCCACCTTTTTCCAGAACCCCACTAACGTGGCAGAAAGCCTCCACACACTTGATATGAGGAGAGCAGTGATGTATTATCTGGAAAAGACAAAACCACTGAGAAGGACGCTCCTCTTTTCGTTTCAGTGGTGGATGGTAGAGAAGGGGGACCCTGTCTCTAAATCAGCAATCTCAAAGTGCATCGTAAACTGCATTACACTGCTACTCTTGCCAAGAGATTTGCCCCTTCAAGCCTAGAGCACACTCTACTCAGGGCACTGGGGCTTCTATATCATTCATTGCAAATGTTACTCTTGAGTCCATTTGTAAAGCAGCAACCTGGAGTGCTGTACACACCTTTACACAACACTGCTTCCTAGATACTCACTCTAGGTCTGACTCAGGTCGGACAAATCATACTAAGACACCTCTTCTATTCCTTCACACATCCCACCTCCATCTCTGGGTACTGCTTGCGAGTCTATGCACAGCATGTGATTCTAAGCAGATTAACAAGCATCAGAAGACATGTCTTAACGTAATAGCATTCCTGATGTTTGTATCTGCTTAGATTCACATGCGCCCACCCTTCCTCCCCTCTTGGAGTAGAAGGAACATGGACATCTTACCCCTTACCCTTTCCTCCATACTGCATGGCGTCCCTTGCGAGGGACGGGAGTTGAACCTTTTTCACCAGAAAAACCCTTCGCCTTTAAATTGAGGTGCGCAGGGGTGCGGCCCTGGGAGCATGCGCTGCCCTGACTCCCCCTTCTGTTACACCTCTGCCCCCTTTTCCGCATCGACGGGAACGGGCCGAATTCACCAGTGCTTCTGGGTTGGCTTCGGACATGTAATGCCACGTGCGGATACTTCTATCTTTTTTTGTCTTTTCATTGTTCAGGTTCTCGGTCCTCGGGCGTCGCGCTCCTCCCCAGCGCATGTCGACTTATACAGGTTTCTGCCGGTGTCCATCCTGCGACAGGCTTTTCCCAACTAAAGACCCCCCCCCCCACGCCCTCTGCCTATGGTCCCTTGGCCCTGACCACAGCTGGAAAGCTTGTGCCGCGTGCAACACTTTCCTCAAGGTCTTTGAAAAATAGACTGGCCAGGTGGAGGGAGCTCTGCCACAGATCGCCTCCAGAGGACCTAAAGGACGTCGTCCATCGATCCAAGCCCAAGGTAGGGCCCCTCTTTTCCAGTGCACCCCCGCAAGGGAGACTCCTTCCCAAGGACTTGCACGCATGGGAGGGACTGCACAGGTCCTCGTACCAGCACAAGTACCGAGGCTGTATCAGCTAAGGGGCGAGAGGCAGAGGGATCTGAAGACCCGCCTGGTGAGGGTACTGAGGGACTGGAAGGTTCTTTTACCGGGGCTATGCCTTAGTACCGGCAGCATGTCCGAGGGGGCACCTTCACGCAGTTCTACCAGCAGATCTGCCGAGGGCGTAACACCTACCGGGCCTAGGCCTGAGGAACAGGGTAGGCCCCATGATCCAATCAAGAGTCCTGGGCGGGGCCCAGGGAGCCTAGAAACATGACGCAGGCACGTGGAAGGCAGCTCGACATGATGGCCGCGTGCCAAACATCTGGCCAACGTCACTCTAGGAACGGCAGGCGGAGGACCGTATGTTGAGGTGGGACTGGTGTCAACCAGGTATGTGGCCTACAGCGTATCCTTTTGTGCAAGACAGGTTCCCTCTGCGTCCATATGGACAGGGCACGCAACGGCTCCAGCAGCCACCCGCTTACCCCATCAGTATCGCCTTCCTCCAATCCAACATGTGAGGACAGGTTCTTCAAAGAATTTCTCTGGCTCATGAAATCTCCATAGACGGGTGGAGTGGGGTCGGGGGGGGGGGGGGTTTAGGGGTAGCGTTTGGGGGGTCATCCTCAGGGAGACCATCAGGGACTTGATCCCGCCAATTGTCCTGCCGGCGCCTCAGGCCCCAGCGAAGGCTCCTCCTGTCCCTGTTCAGCCTCAGCAGCCCGCTCCGCCCCCCAGCTGATCGCGCAGGTGGTTCCGCACCAGCCTCTGGCTCCAGTCCCTGTACCGCAGCCCCTGGCTCCTAGCACTCCCCCTCCGGTGCCAGACCCTCCAAATCTGCAGGTGGACTCGGACGAAGAGGACCCAACACGCCGTCTTCAGCCAAGGCCTTCCACGAGCGACTGGCAGGGCTGGCAGAGTACTTCGGCCTTCCTCAGCCCGAGCAACCAGCAGAAGGGGGTCTTTGCAGAAGTAGTCATGCTACGTTCCACTGCCCGAATGGGGATCCTGATGCAGGAGGACATACATGCCTTGGCCAGAAGGGTTGGCTCAAGCCCCACTCAGCCCTGCAGGTGAATAAACATGTGGATGCCAAGTACAGGCAGATGGAGGGGGATACACTCTTGACATCAGCCCATCCTCAGCCACACTCCTGTGATCACTGCGGCATCGCTGTACTCCAAGCCTCAGTCGTCCTCGGCCGCCTCCTCTATGGGTCTGCTAGGCAAGGAGATCTTGCAGGTGTGCAGGAAGAAGCTGTATTTCAAGGCGTCCTTACACCTGCGTCAAGCCAACGCGGATGCCAGGCTTACAGCAGTTAACGAGAGGCTGACGGGAAATTGCTGTTTTCCTCCCAGAGCTTCTGGTGCAGAGCCAATCGCAATTCAAGGTGGGATTGGGGGAGGCCAAAATCGTGGTGCAGGACATCATGGAGTCCTCCATGGCCCACATTGACACCTCCTTGCTGTGCCATCTGTATTGCCACAGACATGAGGAACAGATACTGGATCTTCCGTTCGAAGGGGGTGACCTCTTCCACGCCACAACAGACGAGGCGCTGGATAAAAAGAAAAACCGGTCCCAAACGGTCAAGTCTTTATCCAGTCTTACAAAGGCAACGCCCAAACCATACTCCCGATCCTAGCAACGCTTTAAGCGGCGTACATACGGAGGTTTCCGCGGCTTCCAAGAGCGGAGGTCCAGGCAACCTGACAGTTTGCCATCCCAGCATCGGCGCAAACAAAAAGGAGGGGAGGAGTAAGGGCTTTTTCTAGTCCCCCCCTCCACCGCAGCAGCCTCAGAGGGAAAGAAGGCATGACACACACCTCTGGGTCCACGTGTCTCCAGTGGGGGGGGGGGGGGCAGACTTGCTCTCATGCACATTTTTAGCACCAGAATGTTGTGGACCCCTGTAGTCTCCACGGGATACCGCCTCCCTATCCCAGCCTTTCCTCCCCTCCCACAGGCTGGGACAGCAACTCTTTTGGCAGAGATCCAGTCGCTCGTCGAGAGCCAGGTAGTGGAGGAAGGCCCAGTCTTCCAGCAAGGCTTGGGCTTCTACCCCATGATTTTTCCTATTCAGAAGAACCAGGTGGGCCTGAGAGTTGTGCTGGCCTTTTCCACCCTAAACCTCTCCCTAATTCTACAAAAATTCAAGATGGTTACGCCAGCTTTGATGGTGGAGACATTGTGCAAGGGAGACTGTGGATGTGCTCCCTAGATCTGAAGGACGCGTACCTGCACTTCCGGATCTGGCAGCCTCATCATTTCTTTCTACGATTCAGGATCACAGGCTAGCTACCATTTCCAATACAATGTGCTCTTTTTTGGCTTTAACTCTTCCCGCAGGGTCTTTACCAGGCTGAACACAGTGGCCACCCTCCTCAGGTTGCAAGGCCACCATTTACCTGTACCTGGACGACTGGCTCGTCAGGGCTACATCTCTGGAAGCGGTGCACCATACCTCCCACGCTCTTATGAGCACACGGCACAAGCTGGGTTTTTCACTCGACCTCAAGAAGTCACAGCTGCAGCCCATGCAGACACTGACCACCTTGGGTCTCATTTGGGACACGTGCTCCAAGAAAGTTTTCCCCTCTGAGGACAAGATCACGGCACTCAAGAGAGCAATGGCGCACTTCCTCAGCAGAGAGGTGACCTCTGCCTAGTGGTAGCAACACCTACTGGGTCTCATGGCAGCAGTCCCCTTGGCCGTCTCCCACATGCTCCAGGATGAGGATGATACAGCTGCACTTTGTAGTTTCTTGGAACCTGGAACGGGGCCGTCAGTCAGATAAATGTTCCTCAGTCGCTTCACCCAGACCTCACATGGTGGTCCAGGGACTGCAACCTGCGGACGGGCAAGCCTTTCCAGCAACCTACACCACAGGTCACCATCACCAGACTCCTCGAGGGTTGGGTGGGGGCCACCTTGGACAACCACTGCGTCCATGGCACCTGGACCCAGCAGGAGTACCACATAAATTGGGTGGAACTGAAGGCCATCTGGCTGGTGCTCAGGGCCTTCCTTCTAGTTATTGAGGGCAAGGTCCAGCATGTTCTATGTCAACAAGCAAGTGAACGTCAAGGGGGGGAGAGGGGGGTCATGTCAAGCGGAACTCGGCAATAAATTAATCAACAGACTTCAAATGAACGGCTGTAGGAAGGTTTAATCAGAACAGAACTAGAAAAATATATATTTAGATATACCACATTTTATTAATAGCAAATGGATAAAAACATTAAGTCTGCAAATACCCATAATGCATATTGAGTTTTCATAATTAAGATGAAATGCACATGATTAAAGTGCTAATACATCCCTCGTGAGACCCACTTTTTCTGGTCAACACAATGAGGCAAGACTGGGAGGTCAAAACTTCTACCAAGTGAAGGGAGTCACATGGGGTGGGGGGAGGAGGCTGGTACTCCCAAATCTGCCAACAATAGAACTTCCACAAGCATTCATGAATAATACTCAATTGTTTCATAAGCTCAGTTGTAGAGATATTTAAAATAGTTAAATTGGGGTGCAATTAGTCAACTACAACGTCCTAGGGACCACAAGAAATAATACCGAGTGTCAACCTATTGGGACTTTATTATAGAATTAGTAGTTTTGAGGGATAGTGCTTCTAACTGGAAACCAGCTGATGCCAGTCTTCAGGGCAACACACTAAGATGTACTGAAAACCACACTGTGGCTGGTTCCATGCGTTTGTGGTTTATTTCTAAAACCAACACAACTCTAAAGTTTTTACAATTGGAAATATTTGATTTTACAATCCGTGTTCTCGATCCTACATTGGAATTGATTCGTATGATGGAGTCCTATATCCTGGTCGAGAACAAGGATTCTAAAATCAAATTTCGATTGTAAAAACTTTTTTAGAGTTGTGTTGGTTTTAGAAATCAACCACAAACGCATGGAACCATCCAGAGTGTGGTTTTCAGTACATCGGAGTGTGTTGTCCTGAAGAAGACGGGCATCAGCTGATTTCCAGTTAGAAGCACTATTCCGTCAACTACTAATTCTATAATGTAGTAACAATAGGTTGACACTTGGTATTATTTCTTGTTTTTCCCTAGGACGTTGTAATTGACTAATTGCACCCCAATTTAACTATGTTGTGTATCTCTACAATTGAGATTATGAAACAATTGATTGAATATTATTCATGTATGTTTGTGAAAGTTATATTGTTGGCAGATTTGGGAGTGCCAGCCTTCCCCCACGTGATTCCCTTCACTTGGTAGAAGTTCTGACCTCCCTGTCTTGCCTCTTTCTGTTGACCAGAAAAAGTGGGTCTACACGAGGGATGTATTAGCAGTTTAATCATGTGCATTTCGTCTTAATTATGAAAACACAATATGCATGTCATGGTCATGAAGTCAGGGGCACAGGCATGCAGTGGTCGTATGCACAGGAGACCTGGGTGGGCACTGTCCTGGTGCCAGGCTCATGAACAAAGAACATCCAATTAACACCAAAAAGCTTTTATTATGGACATAGCACTTCACATGCATTAACCTTGAACATTCCATCCATTAAGCAGCCCCAAGTGTATTCGGTTCTACGTTATTTCGCCGAATGATTTTACATCGTGGAACTTCATCGCCACCCTTTCATCGCCAAAAACTTTTAATTTTTTTATTTATGGGATGGCTTCGCCCCCTCAAACCCCCTTACTTAAATAATCATACCTCAAAGTGCACCAAACACCCCCCCCCCCCACCCCCCACATAAAGTTTAAAAAAAAGTTTTTGGCGATGAAAAGTCCCACGATGTAAAATCATTCAACGAAATGCATGTATACTTGGGTGTGGCTGCTAATGGATTGCCTTCGCACGTGCTCACTCTCTAGGAGTGGCAGGGTGTGGCTGGTAAATCTGCCCTAATGGGTGTGCCCACGATCTCCGCTATATAAGCTGCCCCGCTCGACAGACGCTTCGCGTTATTCTGCACTTGCAAGCAGCGTAACGCTCGCCATCGCCTGACGTCAGACATACCTTTTTTGAAGATCCTGCTTCCTGCTAGCATACTTACCAACTGGGGGAAGCTGTTCTTACCTGTATATCTCTTTGACGAACCAAGTATTCATCTTTACACTTTCCGGAACGCCGAAATCTTCATCTTGGCACCGCAGCACGACCCGCTCCATTGACAGCAGCGCCTGCAAGGAAAAACGGAAGACTAGGTTAGACATTGAAAAAGACAGTCAGTTTAAGGTTGCGCTTCGCCATACTTCGTGCTTTTCCTTAAACCATCACTTACCTGATGTCGAACATTGCAGTAGCATCCATCTTCCATCCGGCTGCGTCTCACAGCTGCATTGAGTCCGCATTTCCATCTAAGGGAAGAAAACAGAAGAGACATTATTGCGGGCATAAATAGGAGCAACATATAAAGCCATTAAACGGAACGAACAGCATCACAAGAGTTCAAGAAAGACCAATCATAAGGAGGAGCATAGTCGCAGCTGGATTGGACTAATCCTTATCGGGGATCAGTGAAGGAACTAGATCCCATTTGACACGCCCCTGCCAGAAGTAGCAGAACGGAAACTTATCTTCCAAAATTCACAGGAGCAGTATCACCACGTACCACCGCTCACAGCTTTTCGACTGAGGGAGAGGCCTGAAGGGGTGACTCAAGTTCAGGGAGGGCTGCAACCATGCCCCAAAGTCTCCGCAGAGACCAGGTGACCGTAACAATGCATTATGGGTATTTTCAGATTTTAATATTGATCTACTTGATATTAATAAAATGTGGTAAATGTTTATTTTGTTCTGATTAAGCAATCCTACAGCCGTTCATTTGAAGTCTGAACATTATTTAATTTATTGCTGAGTTCAACTTGACAGGACCCACCTTTTGAAGTTAGTGCTAGTTTTTCCACTCTGTCAGCAATGAAGGGAACACCCCTGTCTCTTGTTCTTGTAACAAGCAAGGAGGTAACCGATCCCCTCCACTGTGCAGGCTGGCAGTCAGCATGTGGGAGCGGGCCCTGGAGAACATATACCTCAGGGCTGTCCACCTGCCGGGGAATCCAACCGGGAGGCAGACGGGCTCAGCAGACTGGGAGCGGACCACTAGGAGTGGCAAACTAGGAGTGGCAGTTGAACGACTTAGTGCTGCAGGAGATCTTTCACAAGTGGGGCCACCTTCAGGTGGACCTCTTTGACTCTTGGGGCAACAGGAAGTGCCAATTCTTCGCCTCCTGGCAGGGTCAGAGCCCTCGCTCGCTGGGCAATGCCTTTCAGATCAGGTGGGATGGAATGACCCCATACGCATTTCCACCCACACCTGATTCACAGGGTGATGTGCAAGATCAAGGAGTCTTGCCTCCTCGGCATCATCCCGATAGCTCCATGGTGGCCAGCCAGGCCATGGTTTTCGGAGCTGCTCAGCCTCCCATTCGCCTGCCGACGGGCCCAGCACATCTTCTGGCACAGCAGGGGGCAGGGTCATTCACCCCGCACCAGAGAAATTAGCTCAATACTGTTCCTCTCACAACCCACCTTCAACTCCGGGTACTGCTTGCTAGTCTATGACCAGCATGTGACACTAAGCAGATTAACAAGCACCAGAAGACATGCATTACTCACCGTAATAGCATTTCTGATGATTGTATCTGCTTAGATTCACATGCGCCCACCCTTCCTCCCCTCTCGGGTGGAAGGAACTTTGACATCTTACAACTTTCTCTTATGTACTCACTCACGATAGTCATTGGGCTCCCTCATGGCAGAAAAAATACAATCTGAGGGACCTCAACGCGTGAGGGATTTTGGGTACACTACACATCGCATTGGATAGTGTTACAGGCACGCCAATGTCGACGACCCATTTCGATTCTCGAAAGACGAGATGCAATACTCTGCTGTTACCGTTGGATGTCGGACTTTATGCACAGCATGTGAATCTACGCAGATACAATCATCAGAAATGCTATTACGGTGAGCAATACATGTCTTGTCCATCTAGTTGGCAGATATGATGGGGTTGCAATTTTCCTCTGCTACTTTAGTGGTTTGGTTTGTGTACCTGGTTGAAGCAGGCTTGTTCCTCCACCCTGGTGTTTGCGATTCATAGTTTACAGGATGCAGCTCCCTTACTGCCCATTTCCATGTTAGTCCTTACCTGCCTATGGGCTACCAGTATGTGGATATGGTGGACACCTCCCACCCGCCTTCTGCTCCCTCGCCAATTTCCCAAGTGAGCTCCTAACCTACCTACATTGCCTCTTTTATGTAGAGGTATAGGGTAATGGCATTCTCCCCCACCCTCTGGTTAGGGAAAATAAGTTGGGGAGGATGAATTCCCTCTCTGGGATTCTTGTTTCCTGCTGCATATATGCTTCCTTCTGGTTCTGTGGCAAAGAGCCAGGTTTTGAGTAGTTTTCTGAATTGAAGATCTCTTGTTATGTTTTTTGGTAGCTCATTGGTGCCAGGTGAGGGAAAGATGATCCTCCAAATTGTCTTTTGTTGTATGATTTTGGTTCTTGGTGGATGCCATTGCTTAATCAGTGTGGTCTTGTGGGTGGTAGACGTTTATTTTTTCTTTTAGGAACTCTGCTCCTTGCCCGTGGATTGCTGTGTTCTGCACATTGATTTGTTGAACTTTATTCATTGTTTTATTGGTTGCCAGTGTAGCAGTTTCAGTGCTGGTGTAATGTGTTCTCTTCGTGGTAGTTAAAGCAGGAGTCTGGCCACAGCGTTTTGGATGCGCTTGAGTTTTGACATTTTTTTTAGAGTTCTGGCATTCCTAGGTATAGGCTGTTGGCCTAGTCTACTCTGGACATGAGCGATGATGGTGAGCGTTTTTGTGGGTGAAAGAGGAGTGATGGGATTATTTTTTACAGCGCATAGGAGGAAGCGTTTCTTGATTATGGCATTTACATGTGGCTCTAGGGTTAGTTTGTCCATCAGCACTCCCAGGTTCTTTACTATCGTCGATGGAGCTGGCGCTGTACCAAGTTCAGTCAGCCATGGGATGTTTGTTTTCTCTGCTTTTGGGTATGATCATTATTTGTTTTGACAAGGTTGAGTTCATCCAGCCGTAAAGTTCTTGGAGGCAGCCTCGAGTAGTTTCCTCGTGTGTCTTGTATTTTGTAGACTATTTGTGTCAGCCTAGTTGTAGCATGTGAGGCCGTGTCTTTTAATGAGCTTTATTAGTGGAGCCAGGTATATGTTGAAGAGCAATGGGGAGAAGGATGATCCTTGTGTGTTGGGCAAGATTTGGTGCAGTACCCTTAGGGCACATTACAACAACCTTGACCACCTGGCAATAGTAACCCAACCTTTGGTAGAAGTCTGTACTACTCAGGTTGTTGGTGTGGTTGAGCAGCTAGGCTTATCTCAAGAGGGGTCAATGTGAGCATTAGTGGAGTTAGAGATTCTCAGTGATTTGTATCCAAATAAACACGTATACCCACGTTTCTTGATTTAAACAATTGTTAATTTGTCAGTTTGAATAAGCCTTCTTCAGAAGGGGCAATAGAATAGTAACACAAATACACTCCAAAATACACCCTCTTGGTTTCTCTTAATGAGTAAGTACCCATTTAGGATGGCAGACACTTCCTACACTCTCAGGGTGACTTAAATAGCTAGGACACTGTGGACATTAATATATCGCTGTTGCATTTTGAGCAATACTGAGATGAGTGTCAAAAGGGTTATCAGAATAAATCGAGGATCACACACATTCTGAAGCAGGTAATACTTTTGAAACCCCCAATGCAAAGTAAGTTAACCCCTTCCTGGAAGTAAGACCACACAGTCCAGAGGCAAGTTGTCATTCAGGGAGCCAGGCCATTGTCAATTGGGCAAAGGTCTAGGTGGGCTGAAGCAATTCTTGCAGGTAGGTAAAAGTCTTGCACAATGTTTTAGAAGTCTTTGTAGAAAAGAATCCAGGAAGGCCACAAGCTGTTGAGCTTGTGAGTAGAAAGATACAAGCAACTCTACAGAAGCAACCAAAACAAGTCTCAACTGAGAACAAGCACGGCTACGCAACAAGAGCCAAGTTCTCTTAGACTGTACAGTACCGTTGGTTAGAAGAAATTGTTCCAGCTGGCTTCTGTTCCTGTGCAGCTCTGCAGATCCTGTTCCTGGGCCTCAGTCGTGGGGACATGAGGACGTCTGGGGACTCCTGCACTGCAATGGGAAGGTCCGCAGCATCAAAGGGCAAACTTCAATTCAGTGGCACTTTGCGGTTTCAGCTCCTCGCGTCTCAGCAAATGGCACCACCGCAGTTCTTGTATGTCGAGCTGGGCTTTCCTTGCATCTGGGGTCCAGCACTCTGTTGAGGTGGCTCAGCCTCGGTCAGTCCTGCTTCCTAGGAGTCCAGAGGATCTTCCTGGAGCTCTCGGCCAACTTACGTGATGCACTCCAATCTGGTTTTCTTCTCCCTGGCACTTTCGGTACCTGCAGCAGCAAGGAAGTACAGCCAGCTCGGAGAGTATGTCCAGACGAGTTCACTTTGGAGTTGATTGGTCCCACCAACTCAAGGGGAGAAGTCGTCCTTGCAGGGCTTCTCTAGTCGAGGTAAATTCAGAGCTTCAGCACAGCAGCAGGGCTTCACAGAGCAAACCATTGTGCCAGGAGTTGCAACAGGCGTCTCTTCCAAGTTATTCTTTGGATTCCTTCGTCCAGTGGTAGTCTCTCCTTCCAAGCTAAAAGCCTCACTTTTATGCAGGTTTCTCCCATTCATTCCAGTCTTGCTGGCAGTCAAACAGCAGGGTGGCTGTCCTTGCCCGACAGTCAGCCGGCCAATCACCTTTTGGGTGCATTCCTGTAACCAAAGGCATTAAGCACAGAGTTTCAGGCACCTCCCTCAAGTCCTACCCCTGCCAGACACACTGGAGCCAGAGGTGGGCTTCACTCATGAATCCCACCAAAGACAAAACTAACACAGGGACCAAACCTGGTTTGGCGCGCAAAGTAAATCCCAAAAAGGACCTTTCCACAAACGGCAAAAAGACTGGGGCCATTTTGACAAACATGGCACTCTTAGGTGCTTTACTGCAGCTGCAAACGCAGCCTGCGGTAAAAACACACCACGGTAGCTAAAAGTAAACCACTGCCACCAGCCATTAATCTTAGAACGGGTAACATAAAAAAGTTACATGAGAAACTAGACCAAGGGGATACTAAGTAACCCCTCAAGCACCCTATGGTAAAATGGTGGGTGTTGGGTCTAGAAAGTTACAAATGTAAGTAAAGACAATTGCACTTCAATGCTTTTGGAAACAGTAGTTTCTCCAAGAGAAGGTATTTTGAACCTTTGGGAAATCTGAAAGACTTCCCTGTGCCACTGATGCCTATGCAGTTTGTCAGACTGCACAACTAAATGAAACGCAGAGTTCAAATCACAGAAAAATACAAGAGTGGGATAAAGGGTCTCGCTCTCTCCAGGTAAAAAACTAAAGTCCTCAAAATCCCGCAAAGGTGCTGGGGGGTCCTCTAAGCTAGAGAGGAATTGGCACATTTCTGAGAATTCTCCCTAACAGTACTCCACAGGTGGATTCTCTTGAAGGGTATTTGAAAGGTTTGATCCATATGGTTTCTATTCTGTTAGGAAGGATTTAATCCATAGCTATGTCTGATGCACATTTCTTCCGATCTCCTGATGAGCATGTCTTGGTTGATTGTCCTCATATATGGCATAAAGAATTGAGTACTGTAATCGCCACAGTGAATCACTTTCTCGTACTTGGTCTACCTCCACGCTAACAGAGCTTACATAAACCCATTGCTTTCAATAACTAAAGGTTGTAGCCTTTCAAGGTCTCAAATGTGTTTTGGAGTTTAGAGCCATAATAGTTGAGGAGGAACTGTTGTAGATAAAAATGCTTGTGTGGATATTTTGGAAAATGCACCCCCTAATCTAGTTGTATACAACCAGCAAGGATCAGTGGTGGTGTTTTTATGGTATCACTTCCTCATTGTTTTGCCATATTCCGCCCTGCCCTCAGTCCCAGGTATTTTTGCTTCCAAATCCTTTAAAAAAAGAGTAATGCCCTTACCAATAGTAAACAAAAACATAACTGTCTTTTTGTAATTGGCTTTGCACCTAGTAACGTCTACAAACACATTTGGTATTTAGAGTTCCTGCGGATCCAAACTTATGCTTGGCACAGTGGGTAGACGGGCATGGTTCACATGACTATTTGAGGGTTTGCATTCCCTATTTTTCTTTGATCTGCCGCCTCTTGGGTAGTTGAAGCAACATACTCTGTTGGTCCGTCTACATTCCTTTGTGGTTGTAAATTGGGCTTCTCTAGAACATTACAATGGTGTAATTGGCATGGACCTTTTTTGGCGTTTGGCATAGTATGCCTCATATGGTGGGGGTGGAAGGGGGCAGAATTGGTACTAAGTGACCTGCATATGGCTGGCTGATCAGATTTCTAAAGGTTCAAATCGTACATTCCCTGATGCTTTACCCTAGCTCAGCACTTTATCCTATCAGAATGTACTGTGGCTTTGTTTGTAGAACAGTGGCTCTGGTAGGGAGACAATGGTGGGCAGAATAGCTTTTATTAATGCTACATACAATTAGTGCAGACTAATATGGCACAAGTTTATGGATTGTTGACTAAATTATTGCATGTTCAAGTCGAAGTCGCCTTTCTTGGAGGTGCCAGAGGATAGGGTGAGTGTACTATATAATTTTTCTGAAATCTTCATGCTGTCTTGCAGAAATGTAGGTAACTTTATGGTACTTATGCACGTCAGTTAAATTTGCACTGTGACATAAGCTTTTTGCAAGGCAGATTGGTTTGTGTATCTTTCTTTTCAGCAGCAGCTACTTGTGGTTTTAATGGGCCAGTGGCCCTAAAGCAAGCCACACCATTGTAAGCTTTGTGGAAACGTCGCTCACCTTGTTAGGACTCCTGTCTTTACCGAAGTATGATCAGATTTTTTTTTTTTTTTTTTGAAGGAAGAAACAGTGGCTGAACTCCGGACAGTTGAAAGTGAAGCTGCATCGTATTTGGACCAAATTTCAAGGTGAGGGTTTGAAAATTAACTTTTTGTCTTTAATAGCTATAGACCCCAGTTTGTTCAACATCTGCTTTCTTTCCTCTGTTTTGCATTAGATATTATATCACAAGAGCAAAGTTGGTATCAAAGATAGCAAAATATCCGCACGTGGTAAGTAATCAACATTTGCTGCTAATGTATTCCTAGATAGTTGGGGCCTTCTGGCTGAGGCAGTGGCTTTTGGGCCCATCAAACCTGCATTCCTGTCTAAATATCCCCACCCGACACTGGTGGTTGACCATTTCCAATCGCTGCTTCGTAAATGGTCTTGTTAAATTGTATGTTCTGGTTATGCTAATTTGAAGTTGATCTGCATTTTAGCTGTTATTGAAGTATTGAATTCATGACCTCTAAAGGTGGAAGACTAACTGTAAACAGCAGAAGTTTCTGCTTTCGGCGTGTTTTTTCCAGTCTCCACTTGAGACATCCAAGGCATTAAATCACAAGCACTTGGCAAACCAAACGAAGTGAGATGGAGGTTGTCCTGATCTGAAGCCCTCCCCCATGAATATATGTAATGTGAAACATTGTACGTTTTGTGCTTGCCAGGAAGTAATAGATGAAATGTCTGTTGTCCCCACACATTAAGTAGCATGTTGATTGTGGATGGCAGACATTTGCAACAGGGTGGGATGGAGCTGCTTGGAGCATAGGAAAGGTTTAACCACTTTTCCAACAGATTCAATCTCTGCTTTTTTTAATATACAGAACAAAGTACATTCAATGCTTTTCAATTTTGCTTTACTCTTTCCACCATGGGTTTATGATCTTCTCGGGACCATCCCTAGGCTAGAGTGAAGTTCAAATGTGCAACTGACTTGATGTAAGGACCCAACACCCCCCTCCCTACCCCCAAATTCAGGGTCTGACTGGCGAGGTAACTCTGTAATGTGTACCCCAGAGTTGATGACTCACCCAAGGCAGGATTGCCCAAAAGTCACCCTGTAGCACGTTTCCCTGAGCAAGCAGCTTTGCTTGGCTCCTCTGGTAACTCATTGGCTGGTGGATGTATCCTGATACTTTAGAAGGCTTCACACTGCTGCAGCCATTATTCCTACAGCCTGACACCATCTCTGCATACTGTGTTTTCCAGTTAACAAAACAGAGAAACATTTAGCACAGTTAAAACCTTTTGGAAGCCAGCATGTGCTTTTATAGAATAAAGGACCTCCCCGCCATGCCTGGCCTTCTGGCTTCAACCGGCAGTCCTTTCCATAGTTTTGTTGGGGACTGTGCGCCTTGCATTCTTTGGTTCCTAATTTTTCCCTCCTGATTCTTCACTCCAAAACCTACCTGCCCGGCCAACGTGCAGCTATGTACTTGTCTTCCATCTCTTGAGCTTCCTCAACATCTTTCTGCAGGTCCTGCTGGCGCAAGTTCCCAACTGCAGATCCACACTTTTATCACTTCTGAGACTTTCAGAATGGCAGATGCCAGATTTCTGTTGCTGCCAACTACTGCATTACTGGGGCCTTTCCTAATGCCCTTCCTGTATTGTATGTCACTTAAATCACACCCTTTTCCCCAGTTGTATGGCCTCAATGCACTGTGGTTGGAACGCCCTTGGGGACCGAAGTCCATATGTGGGAGATTCAAATTTACTTCAAGATGCGTGTGTGCATTTTGCCAGGTTAGGACTTGCGTTGGTTGGCTATGCTCCAGTAAGCAGCCCAGAGGTCAGGCACATGGGTGGGTGCTGTTGGTGGTTTAGGATAGAGCGCTTGAGCTGGAGAGTCCATGTGTGTCCAGCTAGAACAAAATGTTTTTGTCGGTTGTCGAGTTTATCACGGTGTGCCGCAAACGCTGTCGGTACTTGTGGAGGTTTGGGTGGATAGGTGTGTTGTTGGGTTTGTGTATCACAGCATAGTGGGAGAAGATTTCAAGAGCAGGAAGGAAAGAAACAAGTTTTGGGGAACTTTCTGAATGCCAGGTGATTGTCGATGTGGGATGGCAGGGTCAGAGTTCCAGATCAGAGCTTGGACGGAGAAGCGGATCCACCCAGTCTGGTGCAGTTTTAATGTTGGACAACTAGGAGAGATGCTGTGCAGGATAGTGGGTGAGTTTGTCTTGGAGGAATTTCAGGCCAATGTTCTGGATGGCACAGTGAGTGATGCACATTGCTTTAATCAAAGGTAGTTGAATAACTTTATTTGGCTGTAGGGGCCATCAAAGTACATCCTAACAGTTACTTAAATTACACTGTACATCATAATCCATTTAGTTTAATTAGTCCATCAAAACGTACTTAAATACAATTCTAGGGGGTTCAAGCTCCATTGGCCCGATCGGTTTTGATTTCTGATTAATCTTATCCTTAACGAGGTGAGATGTGCTCGCGAGGAGGGATTATGCCCAGTAGGGCCCAGTTGGCCAACCAATTTTAAATGACTGTGCAAGCTGACTGAAATCTCAGACTTGGACAACCACCCGACGTGCCCCAGACTGCTCAGAACTTCTCTGGATACTCTTTGGTCCCAAAATTCCAGTCCAACAGAATCATAAAGGTTGTCACCCTCGTTGGACATCTCTTACAACTCACTATATCTTCCCCAGATACCGAAACACAGCCTCCTATGGTACGGAGCCAATGTTGGCATTTATTTAGGAGGGTGTCTTTTGGCTCTCGCTTATTGGCCTGAAGTTTCGGCACCCCAAGTAAATAGAGTAACATTGTTAGGGCTCCTTGGACCGTAGATTTTTGTCCTTCTCCCTGTGCATTGTGTCTGGGTACTGCAGGTTACTTTGTTTTAATACAATGGGTATCCGGGAGCCTTAAACCTAGGTCATCCAATGTGGCCGACTTTGCACAGGGGGTTATGGTCCTTCCTGGTCTCATTGGATGTAATGGGCTACAGTAACTGCACAGCTTGGATTTTTTAACCTGGTGTGGGCGCCGTTGGGCCCACATGGAGCAGAAGCCAAGTCTGAGTTGTGGCCATGAGTGTTCTGGTCCAAAGGCTGATGTGGATGAATCCTGCTTGGGTGGGCTTAGTGGAGCTGTATTATAGGGCCTTGTTGTAACAGTTGGGTCGAAAAGAGGTGCCTCCTGGGGACCCCCTCCTCACCTGCCTCCCCTGTGACTGTGGCATTGCTAGTAGCAATTGTTTTAATGATGGTCCGCTCCGCTAACACTTGGCTAAAATGGCGCATACATCCCTGGGCTGGAAAGGCCTCCTTGGCGGCTAATTCAGCTTAAGGTTGAGTGTCTTTGCTACTTGGCCATCTCAGCAATTTGTCAGCCCTTAATGGGTTTAATCGAAGGAACAAGCTAGTCCCAGATCACATTGCCATCAGGGACTCACTCCAGGTGCTACAGATGGAGCTGGGCAAAGACTTGCCCTCATGTTCGCGAACCTCTATCTGGTCAGTTGGGGCAGTTGGGCATGGACCAGTGATGGGGGGTATGGATACCTTGGCGGGACCATGGTCTTGCGTTGGGATAGTGGACAGAAACCTGGTAGGAGAAAGTGGCTTGGGTGTCTTGCCCTCCCTCCAGGCACTGGGGGCAGTGCAGCTAGCAGAAAGGGCTGGGTGGCATTGTCCTCTTACGTTAATGAGCCCTTCTAATGGATTGTGTCCTCCAACGCGTTCCACATGTTTGACATGTAATGTCCACAGCTGTGCACATTACATGTCAAAGAATGTTATTTATTTCTGATGTTTGTTAATCTGCTTAGATTCACATGCTGTGCATAGTCCGACATCCAGTGGTCACTGCAGAGTATTGCATTTTGTTTTTCATAGTCGAAAAGGGGACGTCGACAAGGCGTGTCTACCACTATCCCTATAGTGACATGCAGTGTACCCACAATCCCTCACGCGTCGAGGTCCCTCAGATTGTTTTTTTTCCACCCAGTTATTGGTCGCCTTTATGCGGAGCTCTTCGAGAGACATTGCAAAATCATTTCCTCGACCCTTGGTCGTTTACTATCATTTATAACCATACACATAGTTCTCCAGCATGGGGTCTGGCATGGATTCACATGCTCATGAATATTCCCCGTCAGGCTGGGAATCCTCGGTAAAGAAAAAACCAGTATCAGTTTCGTTTCTGATCTGTCTTTCGTAGTAATAACCAATCACTGGTCTCTGCGTCATACTGACCACAGCCAATGACTGCCCTCTACCTAAGCACCGCCTCTGGCAGCCATCTTCAGATTTTTACCGCACGTTCATGTGTTGGGATCCTCGTGCTATTGCTCTCGAGCGTTAGTGCTATTTTTTCGCGCTTTTTACAAAAACTTCGATTCTTTCGGTCAAAAGAGCCTCAAGCTCCACCGATCCTACATCCGATCAACGGGGACCCGTGTCGGATTCATCTGTGCCCCTCAAGGGTGAAGATTTCGTCGAGCTACACTTCGGAGGACTCCAGAAGCTTCTCAGGCCCTGTCTCGGAGATGGCCCAGGAGAAGGGAAGCTCGACGCCCGGAAAGCTGTTCAGGGTCTGCCCTGGATGCCAGCTGCAGAACGTCTTCAAGGAGGACGAACACTCTTTCTGCCTTTACTGCCTTCATGAGGACAAGACGCACGTGGAGAAGGACTGTGCGTTTTGCGGCAACATGTCGGAACGGACCATGAAGGACCGCCATCAACGTCTCGCCAACTGGCTGGAGGGTAAGAGCCCGTCTGGCGAGAAGAAGAAGAAATCCGAGCGGTCTTCTAAGACCTTTGAGGGCGCCCCGGCGACGGGGGCCCAACATAAGGCCAAGCACCGCGAGTCCGCTGGCACCGGGAGCGCCGAACGGTCGGGCTCTGCGGGCGCCAGGCAGGGCGCACCCTCCCCGGCACCATCAACCACGAGCCAACGCTCTGGGTCGGGTAAGAGGAAGGCCGAGCACCCGGCGAAGCTCCTGGAGAGGCCCCGGTCGAGCTCTAAGGCAGAGGAGGAGCGTGGCAGTGCCCCCTCCCTCAAGGATAAGGCGGTGAGCGCACCTAAGGTGGTGAAGGCCTTGATCCATCCGACCAAGCCCTCTATCGAAACGGTCGCGGCGGCCCTGGCTCAGCCTGTGGTGGCTGCACCAGTGGTGGCGACCTCAGGGCCCAGAATCTCCCTGCCTCCTCGGAGGGAGTCTTCCTTTGTGCCCATCGATAGGACCCCCGTGAAACCCTCCGTGGGGAAGAAGGGGGGGCAGGGCGTCGTCGTAGAGTCGGCCTCAACCTCAGAAGAGGAACTGATCGAGGTCTTAAGCCACGGCCTAGGCGTGGAAGAAGGCCAGCCTGTCGGAATGGACCCCGACGCAGGTGACGACGACGACATCGTCGAGGATACCGACGGGGCCCCTGCTCGCCCGTCGGATTCCCCTCTGCCAGCGCCGCAAGACAACTCGGCGGCCATTTTGTTGGCCATACAGTCCGTATGCTCCGAGATAAGGACGAGGCTACCGTTACCGACGGAGGAACCTCTCCCGTCGGGGGATCCAGAACCGGGACCTTCTGGTGTTCCCCCTACCAAGAAAAGAAGGATCCATCCACCACCTCCTTTTCAACCGTCGCGCCCCTTCCAGCCCTCCTCCCCGTCCACCCGAGGGGATGATACGGGGACTGACACGGCAGCGACGGGTACGGACGACGAGGCATACGACGAGGATTTTCCGTCGTCGCCTCCCACCAGGGCCTCTCCGCCCGACGAGATCGGATCTTTCCACTCCATGATCTCCAGGGCTTCCGAGCTTTTCCAACTCTGCCCTGAGGAGAAGAAAAAGGAAGGCTTCCTTTATCAGCGGCGCGAGGCCAAGAGGAAGACGGTCCTCGCAGTGCCTCTGTTGGACGACATTTGGGATGAGGGCCTTTCCCTCCTCAAGAACCCTTCCACGACGCCAGCTAGAAGAGACCGGTACGAGAAAAAGTACCGGGTCCCGGACACGGCCCCCCTATGCCTCCGGGCGCAGCCTACCCCGGACTCCGTCGTCTCCGCGGCAGCCAGGAAGAAAGCGGGGGGGGGGTGCGGCCTCCACATCGACTTCCCCGCCGGACGGCGAGGGAAAGAAATTGGATACTATGGGGCGTAGAGTCATCTCGTCGGCAGCGACGACGATTAAAGCGGCCAACGCCTTGGCTATCGTGGCCCGCTACGACAGGGAGCTCTGGTACAAGATGGCTCCTCTGCTGGATTTTCTGCCGGACGACAAGAGGGCGGAGGCCCTTGAGATCCTGCAGGAAGGTGAGGTGGCCTCGGACCACGCCATCACCGTGGCGACGGACATCGCCGACACTGGATTCCGCCAGCTGGGCAACGGTGTTTGCCTTCGACGTCGTGGATGGCTCAAAGCTACGGACTTCCGGCAGGACGTCCAGACCAGAGTCCTGGACATGCCCTTCGACGGGAACAACCTGTTTGGGAAGACAGTGGACGATTCCCTTCAGGCCATCAAGGCGGATACTGAGACGGCCCGGGCCCTTGGAGTCCTGCAACGACGGACGCCCTTTTGGAGCGGCGGAGGCAAGGGCGCCTCCAAAGGTTCCGGCGGCGGTTTCGCTTCCTACCGTCAAGCGGCCCGCTCGTCGTCGCAAGAGGCCTACAGAGGACGAGGCAAGTCTAGCGGACCCCGCCATCGTCGCCAAGGAGGTCAAGGCGGCAAGGCCGCGTCCAAGCAGGATTGAACCGGCCTTGGGGTCGGGCCCCCACCGAAGCACCCCGGTGGGAGGCCGGCTGGCGGGCTTCGTCAGCGTGTGGGAGTCCATCTCCACCGACCGTTGGGTGCTGGACGCCCTGGCCCGGGGCCACGCGCTCGAGTTTCAAAGAAGGTGCCCGCGCGTCCCCCCCCCGTGGCCAGGAAAGAACTTCACGTCCCTCAACTTCTCCTGGAGGTAAAGGCGATGCTCAGAAAGGGCGCCATCGAACTCGTCCCAAAGAGGCTTCGGGGCTCCGGAGTCTACTCGAGATACTTCCTCGTGAAGAAGAAGACGGGAGGATGGCGCCCCATCCTGGACCTGCGACGTCTGAACAAGTTCATCAAGGCGCAGAAGTTCCGGATGGTCACCCTCCAGCACGTCCTGGGTCAGCTGGAGGAAGGAGACTTCCTATCGTCATTGGATTTGGAGGATGCCTACTTCCACATTCCCATCCTAAAGGGGCACCGCAAATTCCTCAGATTCGTGGTCCTAGGGCGTCATTACCAGTTCAAAGCCCTTCCCTTCGGACTACGGTCGGCACCCAGGGTATTCACCAAGTGCCTTGCACCGGTGGCGGCGCAGC
Organism: Ambystoma mexicanum; assembly: GCF_040938575.1. Lineage (NCBI taxonomy): Eukaryota > Metazoa > Chordata > Amphibia > Caudata > Ambystomatidae > Ambystoma > Ambystoma mexicanum. The sequence continues at coordinate 506,765,062 of NC_090938.1, forward strand.
TGCGCCGCGAGGGGATCCACGTCTACCCCTACCTGGACGACTGGCTCATCCGCGCCAAGACGAGGGACCTCGCCGTGGTCCACACGGCAAGGACCGTCCAACTCCTCACGGACCTGGGATTCTCCGTGAACTACGCCAAATCCCACCTGGTGCCCGCGCAAGTCGCACTGTTTCTGGGAGCGAGGCTCGACACAGTGTCCCTTCTGGCCTCCCCGTCGGAGGAGAGGACCAGGACCATCTTGGGCAAGGTGCAACGGATGTTGGTGGCCGACGCGGCCAAAGTGAGGTCCATCAAGTCCCTCCTCGGGATGATGTCTTCCTGCATCTACCTCATTCCCATGTGCAGGCTCCGGATGCGCCCGTTGCAAGAATTCCTGGATGCGCGCTGGATCCAGACGACGGGCAGCTTCGAGGAAAGGATCAAGCTCGACGAGAGTTTCCGACGAGCGATACGGTGGTGGGGCACCCGCGCGCATCTGACGGCGGGCATGGACTTCCAGACCCCAGCCCACCAGGAGACTGTGACCACGGATGCCTCCCTGGAAGGGTGGGGAGCGCACACCGAAAATCTGCACGCAAGGGGACTCTGGCTCCCGACGGAGAAGTCCCTACATATCAACGTCCTGGAGCTCCGTGCAGTGTTTTGGGCCCTCAGGTCCTTCCTTCCGTCCCTCAAGGGCAAGGTGGTGAGGATCTTCACCGACAACACCACCACCATGTTTTACATCAGGAAACAGGGCGGAACCAGGTCCCCAGCGCTGTCCAAGGAGGCGCAGGACCTGTGGCATTGGGCCGTCGCCCAAGGGATTTTTCTGGTGCCGTTTCATCTGGCAGGGATAAGAAACACCATCGCCGACTCACTCAGCAGGGAGCTGCGCTCGTGCCACGAGTGGGAACTACGGCAGGATCTGGTGGATCGCCTCTTCCGACGGTGGGGCACACCCCAGATCGACCTGTTCGCGACGGCGACGAACGCCAAGTGCCGGAGGTTCGCCAGCAGGTTTCCCCAGACGAGGAGCATGGGCGATGCTTTCTCGTTCCCCTGGGAGGGCCTGTTCCTCTACGCGTTCCCTCCCTTGCCTCTGCTAATCCGGCTCGTCAACCAGCTCAAGAGGTCACGGTGCAGGATGATCCTCGTCGCACCTGCGTGGCCGAGGCAGATATGGTTCCCGGACCTTCTGGACTTGTCAGCGTCCCCGCCGATCAAGCTGCCGGCGGACGCTGATCTACTCTCCAGGGAAGGAGGCGCCATCCTCCACCACGACCCGAAGTCGCTGAACTTGCAGGCCTGGCTCCTGCAGCACTAGAGTTTGGAGGATACGACATACCGGCCGATTGCAGAGAGGTTCTTGCAAAGGCCAGGGCGTCCTCGACTCTTAAATGCTATGGACACAAATGGAAGAGGTTCTCTGTCTGGTGCCACGCACAGAAGATTAACCCTCTACGGATTACGGCTCCCCAAGTACTGCCGTACCTGCTGACGCTGGCCAAAGCTGGTCTGGCACATGCGTCCATCAAGATTCATCTTGCTGCGATCTCCCGATACACCAGAACCACGGGCCGGACGTCCTTGTGGTCTCATCGTCTGGTGAAAGAGTTCATGAAGGGACTGTTCAGATCGTTCCCGCCGGTGAAGGCTCCGGCCCCGGCGTGGGAGCTCAACGTGGTGCTGACCAAGCTCATGGGACCTCCGTTCGAGCCTCTGCACTCGGCCCCGTTGAAGTTTCTATCGTGGAAAACAGCTTTTCTTGTGGCCATCACCTCCGCACGACGAGTGGGAGAGATCCAGGCCCTTTCCTGCAAGGCCCCGTACTTGACTTTCCACGACACGAGGGTAGTGCTCAGGACGCACCCCTCCTTCATGCCCAAGGTACCGTCGGACTTCCATCTCAACGAACCCTTGGTGTTACCTGTGTTCTTCCCGTCGCCTTCGTCGCCGGCTGAGAGGACTTTGCACTCGCTGGATGTAGCTAGAGCGCTGAAGTTCTACGTGGACCGCACGAAGGGTTTTCGGAAGACGTCACAACTCTTTGTGAACTTTGGACCTGTCAATCAGGGGAAGGCTCTCTCGAAGGCTTCCATCTCCAGATGGCTCTCCGGCTGTATCATGTGCTGTCACCGGTTGGCAAACCGACCGCTGCCTGGCCGTCCGAGAGCCCATTCCACCAGAGCGATCGCAGCTACCACGGCGTTCCTATCTGGTGTGCCCCTGCTGGACATATGCAGGGCTGCTACGTGGAGGTCGACGCACACCTTCACGAAATTCTACTGCGTCGACCGGGATTCCAGGGAGGAGTCCAGGGTCGGCCAAGCAGTGCTGCGCAACCTGTTCGCCTGAGGTGAGCCTGGTGAGGAGGTAAGATGCTTAATGTTGAGTTGATGTGATGCTTAATGTTGAGCCTTTGCCACCTCCCGTGGTTGTGCATGTGTGTACTGCTATGTATTCTTTATTCATGAGCATGTGAATCCATGCCAGACCCCATGCTGGAGAAGGAACAAGTTACTTACCTGTAACTGTTGTTCTCCAGCATGGGTCTGGCATGGATTCACATGCGAACCCTCCCGCCTACCCCTCTGCGGCTCTTCACTTGGTCATACTGCCACTTCACGTGCTTCCAAATCTGAAGATGGCTGCCAGAGGCGGTGCTTAGGTAGAGGGCAGTCATTGGCTGTGGTCAGTATGACGCAGAGACCAGTGATTGGTTATTACTACGAAAGACAGATCAGAAACGAAACTGATACTGGTTTTTTCTTTACCGAGGATTCCCAGCCTGACGACGGGGAATATTCATGAGCATGTGAATCCATGCCAGACCCATGCTGGAGAACAACAGTTACAGGTAAGTAACTTGTTCCATCCCTCCCTCGACGCAGAAGCTGTTCTCCGCCGAGCAAGATCTTCGACCGGAGGGACGAGCGGAGGAGATCCTTCGGCGCTGCCGAACACGTGGCCTGGCCTCGCCGGCCTAATACAGTAGGGAGAGTGGGGTGGTGTGGTCATTTCTTTGCTTCACTCTAAGAATGCCTTTCTCTTCCCCTCCCTCTTTCGAGGTCGTAATCACATTTCATACCCTCAGCTATGGAGAGGACGCCCTTTAGGTTTTGCCCGTGCTGCAAGGGCAAATTTACTTGGAAGGACAAGCACAAACGGTGTAACCGTTGCTTGCCCCTCGATCACAAAGAGGACGGCTGTGCGGCCTGTAAGTTACTTAAACCCAAAACCGTAAAAGACCGCAGGGTCAAAAGGTGGGCAGCCTATGCGATGTCTAGGTCTGACTGCTCGCCAACCACCGCCGTCGCCGAATGTGACGAGGAAAGTGATTACACGGCCTCCACAACAGAGGTTTTAGACCTCTCGAAGGAGCGTTCCCGCTCCTCAGCGTCCGTCCCCGACAAGCCCGGGTCACGCCCCGCTTATGGGGATGAACACCCCGGCGACAAGGACGAACACAGGAAAACACATAAGCACATACCCCACGGCACGCATACTTCGAAGACGAAGGCAGCCATAGCGTCAACGGAGGCGTCGGGTCCACCGGCGCCTTCCGCCGACCGTAAGGGTCGCAAGCCCTCCCCGCTTCCGCGACTGGGCTTTCTGTAAATAAGGGCGCTAACCCCAAATCCTCAGGCGACGCGCCTCGCAAGAGTGCGTACGTCGCCAGTAAAGACTCTGCACTGCCTACAGCGACGGCAAGCGATCCCTCGACGGAGAAGCTGCTCTCTCAAAGCCTCGCGCGTATAGCTTCGAAAGACGGATGGCGGGTAACACGTCGATAATTGCTCACAAGGCCAAAGAAACGCTGAGGACGCCGGATGGTAGGCTGGGACAGCTCCCACCATCGACAGAAGACCCTAGCCAGCGAGAAGGTTTCTCAGAAGGCGAAGGGACAATTTCTTCGACGCTATGGGACTGAACTAAGCAACTGCAAACAGAAGAACCTCCATTTTCACTCCCAGACCGCTCTGGCCTGCCTTACTGGACTGTAGAAAGGTTCCAGTCATGTATGGACAAGCTAGACAGGTTCATGGCCATCCCAGAAAATAGGACACCCAAGAGGCCAAGGGAGGTACCCCAGGAAGGGCCAAGGGCTAAATACCCGAAGCACTTTAACCCTCTACAGGAAGACATGGACTCTTACGACCTCACTGAAGAGGATTCTCACTTCCAGGAAGAGGATGAGTTTGTGTATAATGAAGACCAACAAGAGGAAGGTGGTTTTCATGAAGGTGAGGAGGACCCAGGTGAAGGTGGCTCACAGCCCTGGCAGTCACCATCAGGGTCTACAGACCCTGACATTATAGACATTTCTTCTCCTCAGACCACACCGGTCAGAAACCCATCTCCAGTAGATGATCAGCCCACCTTCAATGCGCTACTGAGGAAGGCAGCAGCGCATTTTGAAGTTGAAACTGGGGAGGTCATCCCAGATACTGATTTCGTCGAAAGGATTATTAAGGAAAAACCTCCAACTAGTCAAACTATTCCTATCCTCGCCTCGGTTAAGAGACGACTCACCCCATCGCTGTCCACCCCCGCGCTGGTAAGAGGGATCAGTCCAAGAATCGAGAAATTGTTCTCACCCTCGCAGTCAGACCCATTATATATCAGGGGTCACTCAGTCCCGGACTCCTTAGGGGTTACTAACACAAGGAAGAGGGCTGGGGTTCCACTGTCAACCAGCGAGGCACCACCAGACAAAGAAGGGAAAAAAACTTTACGCCTTGGGCAAAAGAATTTCCGCCTCGGCAGCGTTTTCAATTAGATTGCCAATAATACATTGTTGGCAAGCTATGCCGATGCTCAATGGGGAAAGCTTAAGCAGGACATCGAAGAAGCCCCTGAACCTCTAAGAACACGCTTATTGGCTACAGTTACAGAAGGAGCTCTGGTCAAGCAGAGCATCATTAAGAACACTCTTGATGCGGCAGAAACTGCTGGCCGTTCTTTGGTGCAGGGAATTCTGTTGAAGCGTCACGTCTGGCTTTGCAATTCCGGTTTCAAGGCAGAAACACAGGCGTCACTCATTAATAAGCCAATAGAAGAGTCAAATCTCTTTGGAAGGGCAGTGGACGATGCACTGGAAAATGCAAAGAAAGAATTCGACACCATAAAGACCTTAGACCAAATCTCAAAGACTCCAAACAGGCGGGGATTTGGGAACACATGCTTTTTTCATGGGCAACGCCAACAGCAGCAGCAACGGCATTACACTGCGGGCAACGGGCCCTCTAATCAGGGTACCAGTAACCAGTATAGCCAAAGAGGACAACGCCGTGGCAAGGTCAGAGGCCGAGGCTCCAGCCCCAGAGGCACCCCGGCAAGTAACACCAAATGACCCGAAGGTTCGGGTCCCCTCCCATGCGTCTCCGGTTGGGGGCCGGATAACATCGTTCCTTTTAGCATGGAAGGGAATAACATCAGACCGGTGGGTATTGTCAGCCGTAGCCCACGGGTACTGTATAGAGTTCAATCAGTCCCCCACCTACAGACCTCCAAGGGGACGACGCCTGTCACCAGAACACCTAGTCATCCTCCTGCAAGAAGTAGAACAGCTGCTACAGAAAGGAGCAAAAGAGGTTGTGCCCCTATCTCAGGTAATGGAAGGTATTTATTCAGTGTACTTCCTTGTACCCAAAAAGGACCTAACCATGCGCCCTGTACTAGATCTGCGCCCAGCGAACAAATTTGTAAAACCACAAACATTTCGTATGGTAACATTACAGGAGATAATTCCCCTGCTATCTCAGGGGGACTACATGACAACATTAGACATGAAAGATGCATACTTTCATATTTTGATGTTGCCAACGCACAGAAAATACCTGAGGTTCATGATAGAGGGCAAACACTACCAGTTCAGAGTGCATCCCTTCGGCATAGCGTCTGCACCGAGGGTTTTCACGAAGGTAGTGGCAGCGGCCCACCTGTGCAGGTTGTCCATACGGTATACCCTTACCTCGACGATTGGCTCATAACAGGGGAGTCCTACGAGACATGCTTCTCAAACACCCAGAAGACAGTAGACCTTTTGTTCCAACTGGGCTTCTCCATCAACTGTTCCAACTGGGCTTCTCCATCGAGAAGAAGTCCAGCTTAGACCCCAGCCAAATCAAACAATTCCTAGGGGCTCTAATTCGAACAAAGGACGGCCTCGTCTTCCCCTCCAACGAGAGGGTCCAAAATATGCTGTTTCAGATCCCTAAATATGTGGCCGGTCGAGAGGTGACGGTACGCAAAGCAATGCACTTGCTAGGAATGATGGCGTCATGTATTTATTTGGTACCGCACGCGTGCCTGCGCATGCGCCCAATGCAAGAGTGGCTCAACAGCCAGTGGTGTCAGGCCAGCGGACAATGGGACGATCTAGTGCTGGTCTCGCAGGCCTTGGTTCTCTCGCTACGGTGGTGGTCGAAGGAAAACCTGGTAATAGGGAAACCGTTCGCCACCCCCGCAGTGGAAGCCACTCTAACCACAGACGCATCCCTCACAGGATGGGGGGCTCACCTATCCCATCAGACTGCTCACGGATTTTGGACTCTGAGCGTAGCGTCCAAACACATAAACTTATTAGAGCTACTTGCGGTGTTCAAGGCACTAAAAGCCTTCCAGACCCACCTACAACGGAAGACAGTGATGGTCCTCACGGACAGCACCTCAGCCATGTACTACCTCAACAAGCAAGGGGGCACTCACTCTCCAGGACTGTCCAAGCTGTCCCAGAACATCTGGAAGTGGGCTCTCAGACACATGTTCCTATTGTCACAACATGTACCAGGGGAACTCAATCTGCTAGCAGACGAACTCAGCAGAGACTTCCCTCTGCCCTCGGAGTACGAATGACGGTTACACGAAGACATCGTCTTCGTCTTCACACAATGGGACTTACCAGAAATAGACTGGTTTGCAACTCTGGAGAACTCACAATGCCTAGATTACGCCTCCAGATACCCACAGAACCGCTCCAAGGGGAACGGTCTCTGGATACCATGGTCAGGGAAATTTGTTTACGCTTTTCCGACTCCTCTGCTGAGCAAGATAGTGCACAAGATGCACCAGGAACCAGTCCCCATGATACTGATAGCCCCGATGTGGGCCCGCCAACCATGGTTTGCGCACCTGATGGAGATGTCCCTGTCCCCACCAGTGAAACTGTCCTGCCCGTACAACTTGCTGTCACAGGACAAGGGCAAGACACTACACCCAGCCCACTGAACATTAACTTAGCAGCCTGGCTCCTGAGGTCATAGAATTTGGCCATTTACAACTCCCTCAGATGCATGGACATTCTCAAAGAAGTTAGAAAACCCAACACTCGCCACTGCTATTCTAGCAAGTGGAAGAGATTTGACATCTGGTGTAAAGGTAAGAGCATCAACCCAGTCCACTGCTCTCCCACACAAATTGTCCTGTACCTGACCCATTTACTGGACTCGGGTCTAGTGTTCAATTCTATTAAAGTCCATCTAGCGGCACTTTCTGCATACACCACCTCTCAACTTAAGGTGTCATGGAAAGTCCCAGTTATCAAAGCCTTCATGGAGGGGGTAAAGAGAATACACCCTCCGATAGCAAACCCAGCTCCCGGCTCGGACCTTAATGTGGTACTTACCAGGCTCATGGGCTCACCCTTTGAACCCATGCACAAGGCAACTCTTAAGGACCTCACCCTTAGGACTGCTTTCCTAATAGCTATCACCTCCATTAGGAGAGTAAGTGAACTACAGGCTCTTTCTATTCTAGACCCCTTCGTAACAGTTCACAAAGATAAGGTGGTTCTAGGCACACACCCAAGGTTTGCACCGAAATTCATATATCGAAATTCCATGTTAACCAGTCAATAGAACTACCAACATTCTTTCAAAACCCTTCCAATTTGGGAGAAAAAAGCCTGCATACACTCGATGTGCGCAGAGCTGTCATGTTTTATATGGAAAGAACTAGGCCACTGAGAAAGACTAATCAGTTCTTTGTCTCGGTGGCAGGAAGAGAAGGAGATGCAGTCTCAAAGTCCACCATTTCTAAATGGATTGTTCAATGCATCACTCTGTTACTCTTGCTAAGAGAGAACTACCCTTCAAGCCAAGAGCACACTCTACTCGAGGCACTGGGGCATCCATAGCATTCATTGCAAACGTTCCCCTTGAGTCCATTTGCAAAGCGGCAACCTGGAGTTCTGTACACACCTTTACAAAACACTACTGTCTAGATGCTCACGCTAGATCTGATTCCCAGGTGGGACAAGCAGTATTAAGACCTCTTTTCTCTACTTTTCCTTCTCACAACCCACCTCCAACTCCGGGTACTGCTCGCTAGTCTATGCACAGCATGTGATTCTAAGCAGATTAACAAACATCAGAAGACAATGCATTACTTACCGTAAAAGCATTTCTGATGGTTGTATCTGCTTAGATTCACATGCACCCACCCTTCCTCCCAGCTCGGATGGAAGGAACATAGACCTCTTTCTACATCTCTTTTCTGTACTCACTCACGTATAGAAGGCTCCCTCAGGGCAGAATAAATACAGAGGGACCTCGACGCGTGAGGGATTGTGGGTACACTGCACGTCACTATAGGGATAGTGTTACAGACGCACCTTGTCGACGTCCCTTTTTCGACTACGAAAAACAAAATGCAATACTCTGCAGTGACCACTAGATGTGAGACTATGCACAGCATAAGAATCTAAGCAGATACAACCATCAGAAATGCTTTTACGGTAAGTAATGCATTGTCATAGCGCCTTAATCCAAAGCACTTTACAAAGCACATATTTATTTGCATACAATACCACCCAACCGAAATTGGTACTCATTTATCAACCTCGGAAGGATGAAAGGCCGAGTTGGCCTTGCTAGGATTCGAACCTGCGACCTGGAGATAACGCTCATATCTCAGCAGCGAGCGCTCAACCCGCTGAGCTATCTTACTGGCATGGAATGCAGACAAAGATGTGGAATGCGTTGTAGGAACATCCAGTCAAAAGAAATTTACCAGTTGGTAAATAACTTGTTCTTCGTCTTAGGGCTGGACGGGTATGATTGAAGGTGATAAAGCATCCTATTGGCGGCAGGGAATGAGTAGGGATCACAGTACTGTGGGCTACTTGGTTCGGGTGAGGACAAAAGTGAAGCCAACTGGACATTCCTGCTGGCCATAGCTTCAATTGTTTGGACAACAGGATTGTCCCCAATTATGTATCTCATATTTTATCACTATTAATATCAGCAAGTGCTTGAGTGGTGATTGTGGGTCCTTTTTTAGTTTTCTTAGTGAACATACCCTCCTGGCGTCTCGCCCATCGCCCCCCCACCCCCGGGTCCTCCCACTCGTGATGGTCTTGACAGACATCTTGCTCCTCTGGCTCAATTGTGGCACCGCCCGTGGACACTTGGTCATGCCCCAAGAATCTGTGAATTTCTTGTATCAGATGGGTGACGTTCCCCTCCCCAAGGTGCTGTTAAGAGTGTTGGGGGCATTTGTTTCCTTTGAGTTTCTTTTTCACCCTCAGCGGCAGGGACGATGTTGAGATTGCAGACCCTGCCATTGTTCGAGGTTATAGCCCAACACCACACCCCCTCTGGAATGCTAGAATCTTGCGAGTGATCATGGGGTTTGAGGCTTGGGTAGAGGGCTGGAGGTCAACCTGTTAGCAAAAAAGGAATTTTTGGGTTGGGGGGCTGCGGGGAATGGTGAGTATGAAGAGGACGGTGAAGAATCTTGTAACTTCATTGGGGATGGAACGGAGTACAAGGCCCCAAAATAAATAGGCAGTCAAGCACTCAATCGCACTCCAGACCCTAACCCAGCCAGCTTACTTTCTCTTCTCTCCCAGCTTTCGGTTTCGCTTGGGGCCAGGATGTTCCTCCAAGCACCGCTGACTTGGTGCCCACCAAGTGGCACCAAACACTGAGCCCTTGCCCCGTTGCAGGCTTCACCACTGCACGGGTGGTGCTGGTTATTTCTATCCAGGGGTGCGTGGCCAAATCTAGAAAGCAAAGGAGTGAAGAAAGACCCAGGAAGGGTTTGCAAAACACTGTGCCCTTGCCCTGCCGCGATGGTATGCCGATCAACTAGGGAGTCGGTGGAGGATGCTAGGTGTAGGGCTGATGTGTTCTCCGGGAGGCCAATGAGCAGGCAGGCAACTGCGTTTTGGATTCCTTGCAATCTCTTTAGCTGGAACGCTGGTGCGCCTAGATAAAGGCAGTTTGTATTGTCTAAGCGGGAGAAGATGAGATGAGGCAGAGAAACTGTGCATAGGTGAGGTATGGGAAGGTATGCCTGAGGATGCGTAGGTGGAAGAAACTGGTTGTGGACACATGTTGGGAGAGGGATACATCTGGGTTTAGTGTGCGTCCAAGGTTCTTCACCGAAGTGGAGTTTGTTTGTGGGGGCGAGTGGAAGGGGGAGGAGTGGAGAGGAGAGGGGAGGGAAGTGAGGGTGAGGGTAGGTTGGGGAAGGAGCCCGGTTTTCCCCTCAGACTAGGATTGTTCTCACGCGGTTGAGGTGGTTGGTGATCATCCAGTAGTGTATCTAAGAGGCATGACAGATCTGGGTGGGTTGAGCCTAGTGATTTGGGGATTTTAAGGATGATCTGGTATAGTCTGCATAGTTGTAGCAGGTGAGATTGTGGGAGCGGATGAGTGCGGGGAGTGGGTGCAGGTAGCTGTTGGAGGACGGGAGATGGGGGATGCTCCCTGTGGGGGGACCACTTTTGATACTGATCGGTATGTGGAGGTGAAAGAGCAGAGGAGCATGATTTGCAAGGGATTTGGAGATGTAAGAGGAGATCCAAGGGAGGGCAGTGTCTTCGATACCCAAAGAGTGGAGCCTGTCTAGGAGAATGGCATGGTCAGTGGGATTGAAGGCAGCCGAGAAGTCCAGGAGTACAGTGCACCCTTACACTGTTAATTTTAGGTTGTCCCAAACTGACACTAGGAGGACTCTGTTCCTTGGATGGGTCTGAAACAGGTTGGGCATGTTCAAGGAGGTTGTTGGATTTAGTGAAATGGAATAGTTGGTGTATGCTGTCTGGTTCTTGAGTTTGGCCATGAAGCAGGAGTTTGAAATAGGCCGGTAGTTCTGGGGAAGGAGTGGGCCGAGCGTAGGTTTTTTGAGGGGTTTGTAAGACTTCCAGGAAGATTCCCGATTTTAGGGAGTGGTTAAGGATTGAGCGTGCAATACTGTGCAGTTTTATTTTATTAATTGTTCGCTTGTTAGGCGCTTATACAGGAAGTAAATACTGTTTCAAAGCACCCACATGGCAAAAGGGAGGGAAGAAATACAGTAGAAAAACAAAGGAATATAAAATAGTTTGGGGAGGCGGGGGGGACAAACAAATCTATACCTTTTAGTATTCAGAACGTGCAAGTGCAGCAAGGAAGAGGTCAGTGGGGGAAGGTGTTTGGGTGTCCGTGCTTGTTGGAGTCACAGGTGAAATGCAGTGTATGGTAAACGCTACACAACCTGGCGCTGCGAAAGGTGAAGTGCGAGCCTCCAGAGGAGGGTTTTGCTGCAGCAAGTGCCGAGACACAAGCAGGGCAATTGGGTGTGGGAGGTCGGGGGCCCCGAAGATTTATAATGGCCCTGTACACCAATCACAGCAACTGTGATTAGCAGAGGAGAGAGGAAGGGAAGGAGGAGAGGAAAAGGAGTTTTGCGCTTCCGAAATTTAGGAAAGCCCTCCTAAAGATTCAGAGGGAGTTGGAGGCTGTTACACAGGAGGGAGCCAGCTGAGGAAAGACCTTCGGCCCTCTATAGCGAAACGCTTTACATGCAGAGAGTTGGTGCCAGATGAGCAAAGGGGTCTACAGGGAGAGTATTTAGTTAAAGTTGCAGATAGTGTGGTCCCTGGCCCCATCCAGCCTTGTGGCTGATCCAGAGGGATTTCAATGTAATCCTTGCAGCAACCAGGGGCCAGTGCAGTTTTTAGGGCAGGAGAGATGCAGTTCCTGGGCTTAAGGCCAAGGATAAGTCTTGCTGCCCTATTCTGGATTAGCTGGAGGGGTTGCAGAGTGAAAGAGGGTGGATTCAGGAGGAGGTTATTGCAATAGTCAAGCCTAGAGGGAATCGGGGCTTGGGCAGCATTGAGCCTCTGGGGTAAAGTGAGAAAAGGAGAATTCCTTTAAGAAGGATGAGCTGAAAGTGGGAGAGTGAGAAAAGGACTCCAAAGGATTCTGGCTTCAGAGAAAGGAGCAGGAGGGCCAGAGGGAAGGAAGAGGGAGCAGGGGTCCCAATGGGAAGGATCTCACATTTGCTGGCAGAGATAGTTGGAGGTGCACCAGGACTGGATGGTAGATGGGCAGTCTGAGATGAAGTTTGAAAGAGTTGAATGTCGTCTGTATAACACGAAGTTGGAGATGAGTGCCAGCTGAGCAAGGTAGATGTTAAAGAGCCACGGGGAGAGGATAGAACCCTGGGGAACATCACAGGTGGAGATGGAAGTAGGAGAGAAGTCTTAGGCAAGAATTGATGTAGTAACACTGAGACTACCCAAACCCTGACCTTTTGGTATTAGGTAACCCACCTTTTGGTAAAGGGCTGTACTACACACATTGGTAGTGTGACTGAGCAGCCAGGCTCAAGAGGGGTAAATGTGAGCTGTAGCAATGATAATTCACAAATACAAGTAGCCAGTTGACACTTATACTTAAGGTTTCAGTTATAAATGGTTATTTATTTAACATCAGTTTTAAATAAACATTCTTTCAAAAGGGCAAGATATGTAACCATCAAACATACTTTAAAATACTTTTCCAGAATCCGCATAAGTTTAGTAGATTTCTTTAGAGATGCTTCTTACACACTTCCTACACCCATAGGTAACTTCATTCACAAGGGCAGTAATGGCATTTATGTATCACTAGTACACTTTGTAGATTGTGAAGTTGCAGAAAGGAAAGGTTAAAGGAAGGAAAAAGGTTAAAACAGGTTATGAGTATGAGGACAATCTTCTAATGATATCTAGACAAGCCTTTCCCAGCAATATTTTAAGTACTCTTACGGCCCGTCCCCGTCAAAGTGCGTGGGTGTCCCTTCCAAGGGGTGGGAGAGGGAATCTTTTTACCAGAAAACCTGGGTTCCCTTTAAATTTAGTCGCGCGAGGGTGCGGCCCTGGGAGCATGCGCTAATCTTGACGCTGCCCAATGGCACCTCTCCTCGGTCCCCTTTTCCGCGTCGATGGGACCTGGCCGATTTCACCAGCGCTCCTGGGTTTGGCTTTCCCAAATTCTTCTTAGTCCATCTTTTTGTCTTATCTTTGTCATTCAGGTACTCTGTCCTACTGCGTCAAGCTCCTCCCGGCGCATGTTGACTTCAGCAGGTGTCCAGCTTGCGAGGGGCTCTTACCTACGTCTGACCCCCACATTCTTTGCCTTTGCTGTCTTGCCCCTGACCACAGCTGGCAAGTTTGTACCACGTGTGACGCACTGACTCCACGCGCACTGAAGAACAGGCTAGCTAGGTGGAGGAGCTCTTCCAGAAGTCACCTCCAAAGGACCTGAAGGACTTTGCCAAACATCGCTTGAGGCCGAAGGTGAGGCGTCTGTTTACCATTGCACCCCGTAATGGTGACTCCTTTCCAAAGCAGTGCCCGACAAGGAGGAACCCTTTGGGTGGTTCTAGTACCAGCACAGGTACCGAGGCTAGTCCAGCTACCAGCCTCACGGCTGAAGGGGGGGGGGGGGGGGGGTCTCCGGATCCTTCTGGTGTCAGTGCTGAGGGACCGCAAGGTTCGTTTACCGGTGTAACTCCCGAGGGGCAACGCCCTAGTACTGGCATGTCCAAGGGGGCACCTTCATGCAACACTACTGGCAGCTCTGCCGACGGCAATACGCCTTCCAGGTCTCGGCCTGATGTGCTCGATAGGCCTTATGTTCCAACACCAGGTGTCTTGGACAGGGCTGGTTCTAGTGAGCCAGGCAACACGACTTTGGCACGCATCTCGACAAAATGACTGCTGCGCCAGACAAGATGGCCGGTTGCCCGATGCACCCTCAGGCAGAACGGGTGGAGGAACGAGTCCCAAGGTGGGACTGGTGTCAACCAGGTGCGTGGCCCACAGTTTATCCAACAGCGCAGGGCAGGTTCCCCCAGCACCCCAGGCAGAGCGTGCAGCTCATAGCAGCTCCGTCGATATCACCTGCCACCTCTACAGCCTCCGAAGACTGGTACTTCAAAAGGTCCCTAGGGCTGATGTGAACTCCCCAGATGGGGGCTGTCCTCCAGGATGCCATCAGGGACATGCTCCCCCAGGTAACCCCCCCCCCCCCTTTCCCCTGCACCCATAGTCATTCCTCCTATGGCTCCGGTACCACAGGATCCAGTGCAGCTGCCGCGGCCCCAGCCGGCTCCTCCGAATCTGGCTTCCCTGCCTCCCACAGTATAGGCAGTTCCACACCAGCCTCTGCAGCAGCCACTGGCTCCAGTTTCCACACCGCAGCCCACAGCGCCCAGCACTCCTCTACCCGCTCTGGACCCTCCAAGCACCCTGGTGGACACCAAGTATTTGGGCCTTCCTCAGCCGGAGGTAGATTAGTCCGAGGAGGGGGTCTTGGCAGAAGTCCTCACCCTAAGACCCACTACCAAAATGGGCATCCTGATGCAGAAAGACATTGTTGCCCTGGCCAAGAAGAGATGGCTCAAGCCACACTCGGTCCAGCCTGTCAATCAGCGCCTCGACACAAAGTACAGGCAGATGGAGGGGGATACACTCTTGCTTTTGGCTCATCCTTTGCCCCACTCCTCGGTGATTGATGCAGCGTCACTCTGTTCTAAGCTTCAATCATCCTCGGCCACCTTGTCTTCAACGCTGCTAGGCAAGTAGATGATCTTGGAGGCATACGGGAAAAAGCTGTACTGAACACTGCCTTGCACCTGCGTCAAGCCAACGCTGATGCCATGCTGACAGCCGTTAACCAAAGGCTTTGGCGGGAGATTGCAGACTTCCTCCCAGAACGTCCGGCGCAAAGCCAAGCACGCTTTATGGCGGGCCTAGGAGAAGCCAGACTGGTAGTGCAGGACATCATGGCGTCCACCGTGGCCCAAATCGATAACTCTGCCCGGGTCATCTGCATTGACATGGACATGAGGACGGCCTGGCTCCGGGGTGCTAAGTTTAATCCTGATGTCCAGGAACGCATATTGGACCTCCCCTTCGAGGGTAGTGACCTCTTACACTCCACCACGGATGAAGAATTGGATGAAAAGAACAGCTCGCAAACCGCAAAGTCTTTACCTATTCTTACAAAGGCCAAGGCCTAGACCCAGTCGCAGCAATGCTCCGACAAGGGGCAGGCCTTTGACTGGTTCCAAGGCTTCCAAGAACGCAGGTCCAGGCAACCTGTCCGTTCTCCGAGTCAGCATTGGAGGAAACCACAAAATGGGGGGTGGGGTGGCTCGGGGTTAGGGCAAGGGTTTCTTCCAATCAACCTCCTCTGCAACAGCCTCAGAGGGAAAGAAGGCATGACATGCCTCTTCAGGTCCACGTGTCTCCAGTGGGTGGCAGGCTTGCCTTTCATGTACAATTTTGGTGCCAGAACTTTTCGCACCCCTGGATCCTCTCCATAGTCTCCACGGGGTACCGCCTACTAGTACCTTCCTCACAGATTGGATAACCACTCTACTGGCAGAGATCCAGTTGCTTGTCAAGAGCCAGGCAGTGGAAGACGTCCCAGCCTCCCAGAAAGGATTGGGCTTCTATTACAGGATTTTCGCCATACAGCAGAACCATGCTTTCCTGAGAGTTGTTGGACCTATCCACCCTCAATCTCTCCCTCTGCAAAAATTCAAGATGGTTGCGCCAGCTCTTATTGCAGAAACACTGGACAGGGGAGACTGGATGTGCTCCCTGGATCTGAAGGACACTTATCTACACGTCCCGATTTGGCAGCCGCATCGTTCCTTACTGCGCTTCAGGATCATGGGCTACCATTTTCAATACAAGGTGATACCCTTTGGCTTCAACTCGGCGGCCAGGGTATTTACCAGGTTAATGAATGCAGTGGCAGTCCTCCTCGGGGCCACCACGTCTACCCATACCTGGACGACTGGCTCGTCTGGGCCACCTCTCTGGAAGCAGTTAATCATACTGCCACTGCACTGATGTGCACACTCCACGACCTAGGGTTCACTATCAGTCGCCAAGTCTCAGCTGCAGCCCACGCAGAGCCCAACTTTCTTGGGCCTCATCTGGGACATGAGCTGCGCAAGAGTCTTTCCCTCGGAGGCCAAGATTGCGGCCATTAAGAGAGCCACAGCTCACTGCCTCTCCAGGCCAGTGACATCAGCCTGGTGGTAACAACCCCTGCTGGGGCTTATGGCAGCGGCCCTGTTGGCAGTGCCCCACACAAGTCTCAGGATGCGGAGATTACAGCTGCACTTCGCAGCCTCATGGAATCTGGTCTATTTGGTGCAATACCAAGGATCAGGATACGAATCATTGGCAAGGGGACGCTGATCACGGTACTTGGCGAACAACTCCCACTCATAGTATCCTGGATGAGCCAGATGTTTTTAGTGATGATCCTCTACAGCAGCCCAGCGACTAGTTGCCCATTGACAGCCAACTCCTTTTTATTCTGCTTAAGAGCAGCAGAGCATTTTCAGATCTCGACACAGGTGAGTACTTCTGACCCAGACTTTGGCTAGGACATCCTAAAGGAGAAAAAGGTTTTTAGACAATCTGTCCCCCTCTTGAACTCTATTAAAGAGAATTGTGCCTGCTCTTCTCACACATCACTGACACGGGCAGTAACCCTCAGGTGGAGAATGTTCAAGCTTCCTTCTGACCCCATATATATTCGAGGTCATCTAACACCTGAATCACTAGTGGCCACTACCACTAGGAAGCCTGCTGGGGTGCCACTGTCCAATACCGAGGCAGCCACTAAGCAAGAAGCTTTACGCTTTAGACAAGAGGGGCACTGCTTCAGCAGCCTATTTGGCACGTATTGCCAACAATGCTAAGCTGTTGGCAAGCTACAGCGATGTCCAGTGGGGGTTGTTCCAGAGTAACGACTGACGTCCCCGAGCCACCCAAGTCCCAACTACTCAACCTCATTAAAGAGGGTACATGGGTCATCCATAACATTTCAAGACTGCTGAAACAGTAGGCAGAGTCCTAGCACAAGGAACCCTATTAGAAAGTCCCCTTTGGCTTCAACTTCGGCCAGGGACAGGATTTCAAAGCCCCCATACCAGGAAACGGTCACCAGAGACGGGTCCCTGGAAGGCTGGGGAGCCCACACCAGATAGCTGCACGCCAGAGGCCTGTGGCTGAGGGAGAAGGATCTTCACATCAATATCCTGGAGCTGTGGGCAGTGTTCTGGGCCCTCAAGTTATTCCTTCCATCTCTGAAGGGCAAGGTGGTGAGGATCTTCAGACACCACCACGATGTTCTACATAAGGAAGCAGAGGGGCTCTCCCCAGCGCTCTCCAAAGAGGACGCAGGACCTGTGGCACCGGGCTGTCAGACAAGGTATGTTCCTCGTCCCATTTCACCTAGCGGCAGTCCAGAACACCATCAGACTCCCTCTGCAGGGAACTGCGCTCCTGCCACGAGTGGGAGCTATGTCAGGATCTGGTGGGCTGCTCTTTCTACGAGTGGGAACTTAGGCACGACCAGGGGGACTGCATCTTCAAGTGGGAGCAGGCCCCAGTTTGATCATTTTGTGACAGAAAACTCCAAATGCTAGAAGTTTGCCAGCAGATTCCACCAACTGAGAATGGCTGGGGGTAGGTGGGGTGGAACGTGTTCTCCTACCTGTGGGAATGCCTGTTTCTGTATGCATTCCTGCTGCTGCCTCTCCTGCTACAAGTCCACACACAAACGGTGCTTATGCAAGTTGATACTCATCGTCCCGGCGTGGCCGAGGCAGATTTGCTACCCGGACCTTCTCAGCCTTTCGGCATCGCCTCCGGTCAGACTGCCACTAGTCCCAGATCGTGTCACCAGAGAATGAGGCGCAATCCTGCATCACGACCCAGGGTCACTGAACCACAGGGCTTGGCTCCTGCAGCCCTAGAGTTTGGAGGCTACGAGTTGCCAGCGGACTGCAGGGAGGTCCATGCCGAGGCCAGAGCATTGTTGACTTTGAAGTTCTACTGTCACAAGTGGAAGCTTTTTGCTACGTCTTGCTGGTTGCAGAACACCACCCCTCTGAGGGTCACGGCCCCCCAGATTCTTCCCTACTTGATATCCTTGACCAAGGCCAGACTGGAGCACGCCTCTATCAAGGTGCATCTGGCGACTATCTCCCACTACACCAGGCCTCCAAGACTATCCTCTTTGGTTCCTCAAAGGACTGTTCTGATCTTTCCTGCAGGTGAAGGCTCATGCCCCGGCCTGGGAACTGACGAGGCTCATGGGGCCAGGGCCCCCCCCCCCCCCCCCCCCCCCCCCCCCGAGTATATGCATCAGTCCCATCTTAAGTTCCGCTCTGTGAAAACTGCTTTCCTTGTGGCCATCGCCCCTGCGAGGAGTGAAGGATGGTGCTGTGGACTTGCCCCTCTTTCATGTCGATGGTTCTGTTGAAATTCCACTACTACGAGCTTTTGGTGTTGCCTGTGTTTTTCCCCAAAGCCTTCATCACCGGCTGAAAGGGCCTTGCACTCCCTGGATGTTGCTCGTGCCCTGAAGTTCTATGTGACACGCACAAATAGTTTTCGGAAGACTTCTCAACTGGTCCTGTGAACCATTGGAAGGCTTTGTGGCTCTCCGGCTGCATCACTCGCTGTCATCGGTTTGCGGACCGACCGCTGCCTGGCCACCAGAGCCCACTCCACCAGAGCGATCGCTGCAACAATGTCATTCCTGTCTGGTGTGTCCCCGTTGGACACCTGCAGGGCTGCTTCACGGAGGTCCATGCACACTTTCACGAAGTTCTACTGCCTCGACAGGGATTTCAGAGAGGAGTCCTAAGTCTGCCAAGCAGTGCTTTGCAACCTGTTTGCTTGAGGCGAGTCTGTTTCAGAAGTAAGAGTAATTGCTTCTGCTGATCCTTGCCACCTACCATGGTTGTGTAATGTGGTACTGCTATGTATTCGTTAATTCGGTCTTCTTGGTCATACTTCCAGTTTACGTGCTTACCAAATCTGAATATGGCTGCCAGAGGAGGGGTTTAGGGAGATGACTGTCATTGGCTCGGGGCAGTCTGACCCAGAGGACTGTGATTGGTTTAGAGGAGAAATAGTTTGTAGGTGAAAGTGAAACTGTTTTTCTTTTACTGAGGATTCACGGTTTGACGGGGAATATTCATGAGCATGTGAATCCATGCCAGGCCCATGCTGGAGAACAATAGTTTCAGGTAAGTCACTTTTTCGTTAATGGAACAGTATAAGCCTATAACTACCTTCAGGATAACCTCAGTTATATCAGGTGAGTATTACCTAATGTTGTAATAAATGATTACAGTTGCTTTTTAGAACAGTTGAACAGACTAAGGTAAGCAATAACTCTTTATACTATTTTAGGATTGCACCAGACAGACAATGTCCGCTAAACCCACAGTACGCTTATTCAGAATGGCACGCAGCTATTCTAGGTAGGTAAAGCCTAAGGCAGAACTATTATAAACTAGCTATGCAGCACGTTGGGGGAGGCAAAACCAGATTTTGGGTACACTACATGTCTTATTAGGGATAAAAGGATAGTAAGAACTTTTGCAACTGCTCCTATTTCTGAGGGACGGTTACCAAACCAACTTTCACAAGTAAGCAACATTTCAAGGCAGAATCCTTTTCTTGTCTAATCCTTTAGTCTTATTGCAGGAGTTCTCTGAGGCAGGCGAGGCACCCAATATGGTAGTGGCCAGCTGTAGGCAGGGGGTGAGAGGGTTCAGTTGCATGGAAAGTCAGAGTTCCTGAGGAGGTCTCTACAAAACAAGTAGTTCACTTTAGAGTTAGAAATGGTCCTGGGACTTAAGAGAAGACAACCTAGAGGGACTCCAGCCTTGGGCCTGGGCGAACCTGTTGAGGACTCCCAATCACATGAATCACCCCCAAGCTTCACAGGAATTACAAAAGGCATAAGGCAGGGAATACCCCAGCCAACAAAGTACCTCCGCACAGAAGAAGAGTTTCCAGAGGACATCTTCAGGATCTGCAGCCAAAAACCTGGTTGCTGGAAATTGCTACGGCCGTCTTTTCTTCATCTTACT
The DNA here is from genome assembly GCF_040938575.1 of Ambystoma mexicanum. NCBI lineage: Eukaryota > Metazoa > Chordata > Amphibia > Caudata > Ambystomatidae > Ambystoma > Ambystoma mexicanum. The sequence goes on from NC_090938.1 coordinate 506,785,220, forward strand.
CTTCGGTTTCAGCTCCAGTTAGACTTGCCAGCTGCTTCCAGGTTTAGAGTATGGTTTAAGTTACTTGTATCTTTTCTTCTCCAGCATGGCTCGGGCATGGATTCACATGCTCATGAATATATTCCGTGTCAGGCTGGGAATCCTCAGTAAGAGAATTTTCACTTTTACTTTAAAACTATTTGTATGCTAAACCAATCCCTACCCTCTGGGTCATACTGCCCCATCCAATGACAGCCCTCTCCCTAAGCCCCACCTCTGGCAGCCATCTTCAGATTTGGTAAGCACGTAAAGTGGCAGTATGACCAAGAGCATCGGAGGGGCCGGTGGGAGGGTTCGCATGTGACGCCATGCCAGACCCATGCTGGAGAACAATGCTTACAGGTATGCACCTTCTCCATAGGGTTTGGCATGGATTCACATGCTCATGAAAAACTAACAGCAGTACACATTACACAACCACGGGAGGTGGCAAGGCTCAATAGAAGCAACTAACACTCGCCTCTGGAACACTCGCATCAAGCGAACTGGTTGTGTAGCACTACCTGGCCGACTCTGGAATCCTCCCAGGAATCCCTGTCGACGCAGTAGAACTTCATGAAGGTATGCGTGGGCTTCCAAGTTGCAGCCCTGCAAATGTCAAGCAGGGGCTGACCAGAAAGCAACACAGTTGCAGCGATTGCTCTGATGGTGTGGGCTCTTGGACTGCCTGGCAGAGGCCGGTTAGCCTGCTGATGACCGTGCATAATGCAGCCGGAGAGCCATCTTAAGATGGAAGCTTGGGCAAGGTCTTCCCACGGTTCACAGGTCACAAACATTTCAGAAGTCTTCCAAAAATTCTTTGTGTGTCGCATAGAACTTTAAGGCATGAGCGACGTCCACGAAATGCAAGACCCTCTACACCAGCGACAAAGGGTTCGGGAAGACAACGGGCAACACCAAAGTCTTGTTGAGGCTGAATTCCAATACGAACCTTCAGCATTAAAGTGGGGGTGCGTATGCAGTACCACCCTTGATTCGTAGAAAGTCAGATACAGCTGCTTACAGGATAGGGCCTGGATCTCATCCACACGTCCGGCTGAAGTGATGGCCACAAGGATTGCCGTCTTCCACTAGAGAAACGGGAGTGCGGCCACATTAGTCTTGTCTAGACCACGTTGAGTGCCGGGGCAGGTGCCTTCACCGGAGGGAAAAGTCAAAAAGAACTCCTTGACGAGTCTGTGGGAGCACATTGAGGATCTTCCTGGGGATTTCATTTATAACGCTCCTATACACGTGTTTAAAGGTGCGACAAGGCAAGGGAAACGGAGGGAGGACAAGACACTGTTACTAGGCCTAGTGACATTCAGATTGTGCAAGTGCAGGGGAACGGGGAGAAGTGAAGTGCCGGGGGTGGGGGGAGATGGATGGACAAGTGCAACACGAGGAAAACGGTAAAGTAGTGCAGCCAATGGTGTGGCAAGTGCGAGAGTTAGGTGTGCAGACAAGTGTCAGATAAGTGCAGGAGATGGGACTGTAGGGTTACAGATACAGACCCCAGGTGCAAGGGGTGCCAAGAGGCAGTGCAGGTATTCAGCTGTACAGGCAGGGTCCTGGGCCCGGGTTCAGAGGGTTGCCAGGTGACCAGTGTGTAACGGGCAGGAGATCAGCAGGGGAGAGGAAGAGAGCAGGCAGAAGCAGAGAGGAATCTCTTGTGCTTCCGGAACCGGAGAAGGTTCTGCTCAAGTTTCGGAGGGAGGCAGGCTGCTCCAGAGGGAGGTACCAAGTGAACGAGATCTGGTCCCCAACTCGTTGCTTGGAGAAGCGACGGACCCTCGGTGAGTTGGAGGAGTGAAGAGCTAGAGTAGGAAGATATTTCGGTAGAAAGAGTTGGAGGTATTGCGGTCCCAGGCCCCAGAAAGCCTTGTGGACGATGCAGAGGGTCTTGAACTTAATCCTTGCCGCCACTGGGAGCCAATGAAGAGATTTCAGGGCTGGAAAGATGTGATCCCTGGGCTTGAGGCCAAGGACAAGTATTGGAGTCCTGTTCTGGATGAGTTGGAGAGGACAGAGTAGAGGCAGTTATATTTAAAGAGGCTGTTGCAATAGTCCAGCCTAGAGAACCATAGCTCTGGAGATGTTGAACTTCTGGGGGAAAGTGAGGAAAGGGAGAATAACTGAGGAGGTGCAGCTGGTAGTTTGACTTCTTAGATGTCAGATGTGAGGAGAGAAGCAGTGTAGTCTAAGATGAACCAGATGTTCTTGACCTCACAGGTAGAAGTAGGAAGAGGGACCAGAGTGGGCGGCCAGAGAGAAAAGGAAGGAGCAGGTGAGCCGATGAGGAGGATCTGAGTCTTATTGGCATTATGGCAGAGATCATTGGTGGCACATCACTCCTGGATTGCAGACAAACCATCTGGGATGAGCGTGAGAAGTGGCAGCCCAGGGGAGCCTGAAAGCGAGCAGAGTTTCATCCACTTAGCACTAAGTTGGAGCAGAGAGTGGCTATGTGGTGGGCAAGAGGTGGCAGGCATTGGTTGAACAGCCAAGGAAATGGATTAGACCCCTGGGGAACACTAGAGGGAGAGATGGAGGAGAGGAAGGACCCAAGGTGGGCCTGGGAGGGTCGGTCACAGAGAAAGGTCAGCCATGGCCTGATCAGTGACAACAAGGTTATCACAGAGCCAGTTGAGCAGGATGGCATGGTTGACTGTATCAAAAGCAGATGAGAGATGGAGAATAAGGACAAGAGGGGTGGTTGGTGTCAAGGTTTGAAAGCAGATCTTCACAGGTGTTCAGAAGAGCAGTTTCTGGATTCTCAGAAGCCAGACTTATGGTCATGGAGGCAACCAACAGATTCAGTCTGAACGTTAAGCTGTGAGATGGCTAGCTTTTCCAAGTGTTTGGCCAGAAAAGGAGTAATGGAGATCCAGCAATAGCTGGACAGAAGGGGTCAGCTAAGTTTCTCAAGAGGCTGCACAAGGGAATGCTTAAGGGTGGAGGGGAAGATTCCAGTGGCGAAAGTGATTGCAGAGGTTTGCCAAGGCTGGCGCGAGGGTGTCAATATGGTCCTTGGTGGTTTTGGATGAACAGGGAAGAACCTGTTTTGACGAGACTTCCATAGATCAGACTTGTCTAGAAACCTCGTCTGTGGTGAATAAAAGAGGAGGAGGAGAGGCAGCCACAGGAAGGCTAGAGGTAGGGGAAACAGAGGACTGAGAGGAAGAGGACAGGATATCCTTGGTTTTAGAGATGAAATGTGAGGCCAAGGCTGTGCAGATGGCCTGGGAGGTCTGCAGCAGGATTGGCCAGCTTCTTGTAGAGTTTAGAGTTCTTTAAAGGATCTGGTGGAGATGGCCGCCAGGTTTACCTTGATGGATGTGTGAGCCAGCCCAGATTTTGCCAAGGACAGCAAGTATGGAAGAATCTGTGGAGCTGTGACCCTCAAAGGGGTAATTTTTTGCGACCTGTACCACGTAGCAAAAAACTTCCAATTATGGCCGTAGCACTTTAGAGTCGTTGACGCCCTGGCTTTGGTGAGGACATCCCTGCGGGCCGCTGGTAACTCATAACCTCCAAACTCTTAAGGCTGCAGGAGCCATGCCTTCAGGTTCAGAGTTCTTGGGTTGTGGTGCAGGATTGCGCCTACCTACCTGGTGAGCAGATCCAGAAGTACCAGCAACTTCACTGGAGGCGACGCTGGCTGGGTCCAGATACCAAATCTGCCTTGGACACGCTGGCGCAATGAGTATCATCTTGCACCGACGTGTGTTGGTCACGCATAGAGGAAACCAGGGAAAGTCGTACAGAAACCGACCTTCCCATGGGAAGAACGGATCCTCATGGTACTCGGTTGGTGGAACCTGCTGGCAAATTTCTGGCGTTTTGACTTCACCGCCATGGCAAAAGGATAGGTCAGCCTCATTTGATGAACAGACGGTCCACCTGATCCTGGCAGGAACGCAGCTCCCTGCTGATGCAGTCGGCAATGGTGTTCTTGGTGTTTGCCAGGTGGAATGGGACAAGGGACATCCCTTGTCCGATGGCCCGGTATCAGGTAATATTCCCAACAAAAATATCGCCGTATATATGGCCGTTTGGTTTGCCATAGGCGATATTTTTGTTGGGGATATTATGTGGGAGCGGAGGTTGCAGGGGTGTTCCCCACAGGGTCCATGTGTGAATTTCGCTGCAAAAATATGGCAATATTTTTGCATCGCAATATTTTTGCGGCGGAATTATCACATGTAACCGATGGCCCAAGGCCACAAGTCCTGAGCTTTCTTGGAGTGCATTGGGGATCGCGTGCTCCCTTGTTTCCTGATGTAGAACATGGTGGTGTTCAGTGAAGATCCTCACCACCTTGCCTTTCAGACTGTAGGAAAGACTTGAAGGCCCAGAACACTGCCTGTAACTCCAGAATGTTAATGTGCAATCCTTCTCTTCTGGAAGCTGCAGGCCTTTGGTGTGTAGACGTCTGTTGTGAGCTCCCCAACTTTACAGAGGCCTCTGTGTTGTGGCAGGGTTTGAATCCCATCCCCTGGGCGATATGGGAGTGCACCCCTATCGCCCGCCGGAACTCCTCATGGGGGATCTTGTCTGCACAAAATTCCAGGACACTTGTATCCAACATGCATCCAAGAATTCCTGTACAGGTCGCATCTGGAACCTGCAGAGACGGGCGAGGTAGATGCAGGATGACATGCCCAAAAAAGACTTAATGGTCGGAACCATGGCACGCTTTCCCAACAGCGGCTGCTGTACCTTCCCTTGATTGGCCGCTGGTCTCTCCTCCGATGGGGATGCTAGGCAAGCCACTGAGTCTGGCGCCAAGGAACAGCGTGTTTTGCGATGGTGTGAAGCAGGACTTCAGATAGCTCAGAGAACCCCAGCTCAGTCAGTTGGACGGTCTCCTTCGTGTTTTCGTCTGCCAGTTCCCAGGAGCTGATCAGTCAATCCTCCAGTTACGGGTTAACGTGCACTCCCTGCAGACACAGGTGGGCCGACTGGGGCCAGGCAATTTTTGAACACTCTTTGGGCTGACTTTACACCGAAGGGTAGTGCTTTGAACTGGTAGTGCTGTCCTTGTACCTCGAACTACAGGAACCTCAATGTTTCTTGTGAATGGGGACATGGAAGTACGCATCCTCTAGGTCCAATGACGTCAGGAAATCCCCTTCCTCCAGTTGGCCGAACCCATGCTGCAACGTGACCATCCTGAATTTTTAGGATTTCAAGTACTTGTTTAGACAGCGCAGGTCCAGGATGGGTCTCCAACAACCCACCCCCCCCCCCTTTTCTTTCTGACTAGAAAGTATCTGGAATAGACTCCAGAGCTGTTGGGAACTAGCGCTATCGCCCCTTTTTGTGCCATCTGGCAACAAGTGGAATACGAGGGCACCTGTGTTAGAACTCCAAGGTGTCCCTGGGAGAGTGTGTCCAGCACCCGTCTGCCGATGGTGATCTTCAAGTTGCTAACTAACCTAATCAGCCGGCTTCCCACAAAGGTGCACGCATGGGGGCCCAATGTCTTGGCTGCTACAGACTTACTTGGGTGCCAGGGCCCTGCCCTGTGAGTGGCGACGATGCTGACGTGTGCTACTGTAGGCCTGGGAGCATAAACCCCCCCCCCCCCCAACCACCCCATCTCCCCTGTAGGTTTCTTGCGTGGAGGATCTGGGAGGTTGCATGTATGATGTGGAGTATCTTAGATCAGCAGTTTGATTTTTCTCCTGGAGGAGCGCAAAGCTGAGCGATGCTGCTGTAGTGTGCCATGGGTTTGTGCCGTCTGTCAGTCGTTATGGCTTGAAGGGACTTGTGGACAGTCTTCCCCAACAGATTTTTGCAGTCGAAAGGCCTGTCCAGCAGCTTCGCATGAACGTCCTGCCGAAAGTTTATGGCCTTCAACCATCCCTGCTGATGAAGGCAAACTCAGTTTCCCATCTGTCGAACCTGTGTCGACAATGTCCACTGCCACATAATGGCATGGTCTGATGCCACCTCCCCTTCCTGAAAGAGGGCAAGCCCCTCAGTTTTCTTGGTATCTGGTAGGAATTCCAGAGTAGGGCCCATTTTGTACCAAAACTCTCGGTTGTATCGGGCCAAGATAGCCAGAGCATTAGCCGCCTTGATCGTGGATGCTGCCATGTAGATGACTTTCCATGGCGTCCATCTTCTTCCCCTTGCTGTCTGGGGGTGGGGGGAGGGGAAATGACTATGCGGAGGCCGGGTTGGCAGAACGCTTTCTTGCGGCGGCCGACACTACCGAGTCGGGCGACGGTTGTGACCTCGAGCACTTGGGTGCAGAGCCTGGTAACCCGGTCTCGTTTGGTTGGAGCCATGCATGGGTTCTTCATGAGGGCTTGGCCTTTCTCCCAAATGTTGACCATAAATGGTACCGCCATGATTGTCACCTTTTTGAAACTCTAGTCGTTGATATAGGAATCCCTCCGTGGCTTCCTCAGACACCTGGAGATTGAGTGGAATGCTTTCCCTCATCTGGTAGAGAGACAGGCCTACAGGTGCAGTGATTCGTTGTCTACTGGGACGAAATCCCCATCTTCAGTTTTCATGGTAGTCTCTGTACCAGTGTCAATGTATCCGGGTCTTCTGGTGGAGGCTGATGCGGCTGTGTCGGGTGATGCCTCCTCTTATGCGGAGGTTGGTCAGGGGCCTGCAGTACAGCAGGTGCCAGTGGTGGGGGCAGCCTCTGTGTGATCCTCCGTCATTAGTGTATGGAGGGTTGACAGGAAGGCCCTGAGCTGCCCTGAGACTGTATGGCCGGATGCTGGGTGGTAGTCTGTTGATGAGATGTTCATTGGCTTAACGTAAGCCTTGGATGGTTACTTTGGGGCCTCTTCGCCTCCCCCTGAGGGCCAGGGCCTGAGCTGGTGCTCCCCACCCACCTCCCCTGGGGGTCCCACAGCATTCACCGCTGCCTCAGTGGCTGTCGCGCCTGGGAGGCAGGGAAACTATGCTGTAGGAACCACCCTTGTAGGGTCGGTACCACCCACTGTAGCTGTCTCCCTAGAGGATTTTGATGAAGTGGTTGACTGAGTTCTTATGCTGCACCTGATGAGCCTGCTGTGAGGCCTTCTCTTCCTTCGGCCTCTGTTTCATGGAGACTACTCCTCAGACCGACCAGTTCTGGGTGAGGCATGTCCGTGCTCAGAGCTCTGACTCTAGCCTTGCCACCGCCCTGCTACACCTGTCCTTTGTTTTCTTTGAGAAGCCCAGGCATATCTTGCACCCCATCCGCGTTGTGGTCCTGGTGCAGGCAGTACAGGCACTTCTGATGTTTGTCCTCCACAAAGATGTTCCTTAGCCCGTATTGGTTGCAGGGCCTGAAAAATCCTTCCCACCATTCTCCTCCGTCATGGTCGGAGGGTGCGAAGTAGGATTCTGTATCATTCTAGAAACTTCAATGAACTGCCCTTGAGAGGCGTGCAACTTCACCAATAACCGATCCACGTTGCTGGCCGATCAAGATGGTACTAAAATATGACTTTTCTGCGAAATAATTTGGGAAAATGTACAAAATAGCTGAGAGCAGCTTGAGGACGCCCAAAACTGAAGCGTGCAGTAAAAATCTGAAGATGACTGCCAGAGGTGGAGCTTAGGGAGAGGACTATCACTGGCTGGGGCAGTATGACCCAGAGGACAGTGATTCGTATATAGGAGAAATAGTTTGAAAGTGAACTTTTTTTCTTTTGCAGAGGACCAGCCTGACAACTGGAATATTCATGAGTATGTGAATCCATGCCGGACCCAATTCTGGACAATTATTGGGAACTACAGCACAAATTCTGCAATCTACCCCTGCATTTTACAGAAAGGGGCGCGCTGGCTGTCCAATCTGGACAGCCAGCCCCCCACTGGGAGTTGGTTCCTTTCAGGCAAGGTGGAAGACAAAGAGCTGCTGAGTTTTGGACTCTTCCTTTACTTCCTGTCTTCTCAGACACACTGGAGTCTAGGAAGGGAATCCAAAGGATTCCTGCCGAAGACGAAACTTCCACTGAGGTCATCCCCACCGAGAATGGCAAGGAGGGGGGCATTGAGGGATGGGGGGGGGGTAAGACCTCAAACAGCAAGCACACAAGAAATGGCAAGAAAAGGAGCCCACAATTTTAGCAAAATGTTGGCCCTTCTGGGCATTACCGAGGCTAAACTAACAGCCTCTGAGTAATAGACTAAAGTCTTAAAGGTAAAACCACTGCCACCAGCCATTCATGTAACTTGCAATTGTCAAAATGTTACCGGGTTGTATCCCCCAGCACTCCACATAAGGTTGGGGGTGTTGGCTCACTGATAGAAAATGTAAAGTGGATGAAAATCCCTCTTTATTAGTTTACACAGTACATAGGAGAAATTAACAGCGGAGCCCAACAGGGCAACCCAGCCTAAGCCCAAAAGTTATAGCAAACTAACTCCAACCATGCACTATGGGGAGACACAAAAGATCTCCCATAAAGATTAAGACTAGATGAGGGGGGGGGGAGATTCCTGTTAACCTAGGGACAAGGTAAAATAGTTACCAAGTACAAGCAAAACGTTCTGTGGTTTACACAAGTCAGGTAAGAATTTCATAATTATGATCAATCTTCCTAACTAGGGAGGTTTGGGGGGGGGGGGCACCATTCAGTTGTATAATTTTTAGAAGGCACACTGCAACTCAAGCTAAAAAGCTAAGCATAACTTAAGGACACTTTGTAACTTTGTTCAGAGATAGTTACCACACTAATTCTTTCAGCAAGTAAGTACATTTACATTTGTTATACTTTTCAAGACAGATTTGTCTTATCCAGTCCTTCCCTAGTCTATTGCTTGAGTTCTGAGGCAGAAGAGGGACCCTCGTGGTCTAGGTGCCTACTGTAGGCAGGTTGAAATAGGTTTCGCTTGCAGAAAAGTAAAGTTCTGTAGGAGATCTTCGTAAACAAGTTTTCACTTTCAGAGTTGGTGTTGAGGGACTTCACAGAAGGCTTCCCTATGTGTTCTAGCATTAAGCCACAGCAAGTGGTATGGGCATACTCCCAACCACACGAATCACCCACTCCACTTCACTGGATGCACTCCAGACTTAAGGCAAGTATTACCCAAGCCCACACAGTACCTAAGGAGAAAAGAGCTTCTGGGTGGATGCAGCAGCACAAGACCCAGTCCCAGGATTCTGGGTCTGGTGACAAAAGAATTGGACACTCGATGGGAACTTGCAGCAGCAGTCAGAAGTGGCTTCCCGCAAGAGATACTTCATGGATTCTTGCGGCTCTGTGGATTTGGTGCCTTTTTACAGCAGCCAGATGAACCAATATCGCTGGTTAGATTCTCTTCACTCTATCGGTCCTGCAATCTGGTTATGGGGCTTCAGGGATTCGAATCTCATCTCTGGAGAGCTGTGAGGAGGCCAACAAAGTTTCGGATGGATTAGGAGTTCGGAAGACCATGCAGCGCTCATAGGCTTGAGGTCCCAGGGTCTTGCGGTATTGTAGCCCATAGTGGGATGGCTCAAAATGCAGTTCGTCTTGAGATTTGTGGGTCGCGCCTGCTCCTATATTGGAGTCGTCTCATTTGGGACCCCCAGTTGACTGGAATGGCTACATCAGGCTCTGATTGCACAGCAGGCTCGCCGGTCGCTGGAAATCACTACAGATGTCCTTTCTTAATCTTCCTCTTTGCTTTCAGCTCCAGTGGTCGACTTAACAGCAGCTTCCAGTTTCGGAGTATTTATCAGTAACTACAGCACAACCTCTGCAATCTCTCCCTGCATTGTACAGAAAGTGGTGGTCTGGCTGTCCATTTAGGACAGCCATCCCCCACTGGGAGTTGGTTCCTTTCAGGCAAGGTGAGACAGGACTGCAGAGTTTTGAACTACTCCCTCGCTTCCTACTTTCTCAGACACTCTGGAGCCTGGGTGGGTAATGCAAAGGATTCCCGCCGAAGGCAATACTTCCATTGAGATTGTTCATACCCCATATGGCAGGAGAAGATCTTGTGCTTTAAAATGAATCCACCATTCTAGCAGAATGGTGGCCCTTCTGTGCATTACTGAGGCTGAATTAACGGCCTGCGAGAAAATGAGACTAAAATGTCACTAAGGTAAAACCACCGCTACTAGCCATGCAAGTAAACTTGCAAGTGTAAATAAAATGCTACGGGTAAGTAAGCAAGGCCCAGCACCCCACATAATGTGGGGTGTGCTGGCTCACTATATACAATTTTAAGAGAATGTTCCAAGGGGTAGAGGGGGATGTTCAGTCATTCACCTGTGTACATTAAAGATAAATTAACAGGGAAGCCCAAAAGTTATAGGACACTAACTCCAACCATACACTATGGAGTGACCTAAAAAGGTCACCCATAAAGAGTAAGACTAGGTGAAGGGGGAGGGGGATATAGATTCCCCTTCACATAGGGACCAGGACAAACCAGTACAAGAAAAATGTTCTGGGGTTGAAACAGGTCGAAGATTTATCACTGGAATGAAAATCTTAAATAACGCATGCTATTTCAAATTCCACAGGTTATAGCGGGTCATTGGGTAACTGTACAAAAGGCCATGCGCCTACTCGGAATGATGGCTTACTGCATCTACCTAGTGTCTCAAACACACCTGCGTATGTGTCCAATGAAAGAGTGGCTCTCGAGACAATGGTCTCAGGCAAGATGTCAGTGGGATGATCCAGTGGTTGTCTGTCTCATAGTGGTGGTCATGGGAAAACATTCTCAAAGGGAAATCATTCACTACACCAGCACTAGAGGCCACTCTTACCACAGACTGGTGGGGAGCACATCTCCATTATACAGCGCATTGCGGGTTGGCTCAGACGCTGGCTAACAAGCACATCAACTTGTTAGATTGTCTGGCAGTGTTCAAATGTCAAAAGCCTTTCAAGACCAGTTAAAAGGGAAAACCGTTCTAGTCCTAAAAGACAGCACTACAGCCATGTATTAAATAAACAAACTGGATGGGACACTCTCCAGGTCTGTCCAGACTCGTCCAAAACATGTGGAATTGGGCACTGAAACACATGTTCCTAGTGTCCCAACATGTTGCAGTGGAACACAATCTTCTAGCCGATGTCCTGAGCAGAAACATACATCCTCCCGTAGAGCACATATGACAGTTGCATGCTGACATTTTACACAATGTCTTTGCTGAAGGGCGGTAATCCACCTATAGATCTATTTGCAACACTGGAGAATACACAAAACCCAGACTTCAACTCCAGGTATCCATAAACAAGATCCAAGGGGAACACCCTGTGGATGAATTGGACGGGTAGGTTTGCCTACGCTCCTCATCCCACCCCCCCCCCCCCCCCTCCTCTCCCTTTGCAGCAGACTCTCCTGACCAAGATGGTCCACAAGATGCACCAGGAACAAGTCAAACATATCCTAATGGCTCCAGTGTGGGCCTGTCAAACATGGTTCTCAGACCTAATGAGAATGTCTTTGTCCTCCGTCAGGCTTCTATGCTCGTTCACTGAATCCATGTCCTCAGACACTGCAGCCTGGCTCCTGAAATCCTAGTTTGGTCATTTGAATCTTCCTCAAATATGTATGGACATTTTTAACAAAGCATGTAAACTGAATATCAAGTGGAAACGCTTTGTCATTTGTGTAGATCATGGAGCATCAATCCTATTGACTGCACGCCTTCTCACATTGTTCTATACCTACTTTACTTTCTAGATTTAGGGCTTGTCTTGAATTCACGGAGTAGCTCTAGCTGCTCTATCTTCTTACACACCTCTCAAAAGAAAATGGCTTGGTGAAAAGTCTCCATTCACAAGGACAAAGTGGTTTTACGCACACAGCCAGGCTTCTCTCCTAAATTAATCTCCATGTTTCATGTCAATCTATAGAACACCCAGCTTTATTCCTAAAGGCTACAAATTCAGCAGATAAAAGTCTCCATACATTAGATATCAGATGAGCTGTAACTTATTGTTTAAATAAAACTAAACCACTACAGATAACAGACCAGTTCTTTGTTTCCATAGCCACTGGAAGAAAAGGGAATCCTTTCCTGGTCTATTTCGAAATGGATTGTAAAATTCATCCAGATGTTATTTCAAAATGACCTTTACCCTTTATGCCCAGAGCACACTACTCTAGGCACAGTGACTACTTTAGCGTTCATTGCAAATGTATTTTACTCATGTGTTCCGTCTCCTTTCCTCCATCCATGTGGGCGTCCAACATGGGGACAGTACCTGAACCTTTGGCAGTGGAAAATTGAGCTTACCTTTGAATTTTGGTATGGTGAGCAGGGGCGTGCCCCGGATGCGCGAATGCCCGAGACCCTGCCCTCCAGTGCCCCCACTGTCCCTGTTCTGCATTGACTGTGTTGGACCTGGCAGCTAGACGTGGAGACCTTTCAACTTCAGTGTGCTCATTCTTTTTTTTTTTAAAGCTTCACCTCCCTTTCGGTGCTGTGCCTCCCCAAGTGCATGTCCGCTGCAGGAGGCTTAACGAGATGCGCATCCTGCGATTGCTCGTTCCTTGCCTCGGACACCCCAGCCCTCCATGGGCTCTGTCTTGAGTGCCTGGGGCTGGGCACTGCTGGGATGCGTGCGTGGCGTTCTGTGCTTTCAGACCCTTGAGAATAGCCTTTCTTAAGGGGATATCCTTGCTTGCCCCTCGCGACCTGGCAGGTTGCAAGGGCTGCTTCCAGTGCTTCCGCCTAATGTGTGCTCCCTGCAGATGTCTGGGATCCTTAAGGCTATATTAAAGGAAGTGATCTCACCGGTCGTGCCTCCTAGGCCTCTGCCTCTGGTCCTTCCTTGGGTTCCTCGGGCGCTTCCAGTGCCGCTGCCTGTTCCTCCTCCGGTCCAGGCCCTGCTGGTGCGCCAGAACCCTCCTCCTGTACTGCTGCCTCCCCTGCAGTCGCCAATAAACCCACGGCTATTTTCGGGTCTGGATCGGGGTGGGGCGACTGGCTCCGGTGTCCCAGGACATGGACTCCCCACTGTATGGGTGGGGGGTGGGGGGGGGGTGTGGACGATGACTACGCCCAGGGCAAAGCCTTAGGCCTTAGTAAAGGTGTTTCATGAGTGTCTTCATGGCTTTGCAGTCCCCTTGGGTGTCCCTCAGCCTTCAGAGGTCCCCCCAGGAATCGGGGGTGCTAGCAGAGGTTTTGGCCAGGCATGCCACGAGCCGTTCGGCATTTCCCTCCAGACCAATATCCTGCAGGTGGCGAAAAAGGTCTTGTAGAAGGTTAGGGCCAACGCCCAGATGGACCAAAAAATTGGACAGCAGGTTCAAGCTTTTGAATGGGGAACCAGTCCTCCTGGCCTCCCACCCCAGCCACACTTCAGTGGAGGCAGCAGCATCCTTGTATTCTAAATATTTGTCCTCTGCAAGAGCCACCTACAGTTGTCTTTTGGCAAGTGTTGCTACCTTAACTCTGGGCTGCATTTGTGGCAGGGCAAAGGCCCTCCTAGCTTCCGCGAGCCAGAAGCTGTGGTGAGATTTTGGAGTTCCTGCTGACCTCCCTCTGGAGAGGCAAGCCTCCAAGACCGGCCTGGTGGTCGCTTGGGCAGTTACGCAGGACCTTGTGGAGTCTTCGGTCTCCTACATCAACACAGCCAGCAGAGGGCTGTGCCTGGGGTTCGAGATGAGGCAGACGGTGTGGATACATGCTACAAAAATCTACTGATGTGCAAGAGAGGATCCTGGATCTTCCTTTGCGTGATGTTGAGCTGACAAAAGAAGGCTCCTACAGACTGCCAAGGTGCAAGACCGACTTCAAACCCCATGCTTTCACCGGCTTCAAGGGTTTTGAGAACGCTGTGCATGGAGGCCTGATAGGTCTGTCAGCGACCACAGGAGGGAACTGCTGAGGACGTTGCATGGTCCCCTGTACCCCCCACACTCCCTCCTTCACCGTTCCCACCTCAGATGCCAAGAATCAATGACGTAATGGTCAGGGATCACAGCTCGCCTGTAGTGGGCCAGCTTGCTATTTCAGCACAGCTGGTTGCGTTGTTTCAAGAGTCCTTGGATCCTTTCTATAGTCTCCATAGGCTTCAGACTTCCTCTTCCTTTCACTCTACCTTCCTCTGCCTCTGATAGGGTCCCCGGCCCTCTTACGGGACATCACCTCTTCTTGAGATGCGGTGGAGCCGGTTCCTCAGTGAGGGGCTCTGGCTACTACTCCAGGATGTATGTGGTACCCATGAACAACCAGGCTGGCCTCGGGGTAGTCCTGGATCTGTAATTTCTCAACCCATCTTTACCACTCAACCGCTTCAAGATGATTACTTCCGTGCATATAGGCGAGTCTCTATGCGCAGGGGACAGGATGTGTTCCCTAGACCTCATGGACTCATACCTTCATGTCCCCATCTACCAGCCGCATTGGAAGTTTCTGCGGTTCACAATTGTTGTACCACTTCCAGGACAAGGTGCTGCTTTTTGGCCTAAACTCGGCCCATCGTGTGTTCACGAAGCTGACGAATGAGCTGGCTGGTGGTCTCCCCCTGGAGGGCCATCACTTATACCCTTCTTTGGTCGATTGGCTGGTGAGGGCCAACTCGCCTGAGGGGGTGGTGCACTCCTGCCAACAACTGGCAGACATTCTTCACCCTCAACCGCTGGAAGTCTCATCTGACTCCCACCTAGGATCTGGTGTTCCTTTGGCTGCGCTGGGACATGGCCTTGCTGGAGGTGTTCCCCCATGCCCGAGAGGCTCCTCTCCTGCAAAGTGATGGGGCACTTTCTGGCCAACTAGACCACCTCGGCATGATGGTTCTAACACCTGGGACTGATGGTGTCTTGTGTGCTCACGGTTGGGCATACCCGCCTCGAGATGAGGTGTCGCCAGCTCCACCTGGCTGCCAGTTTAGTTTATTACTTGTATTGCGCTCCAGACCCGAGGGTATTCAGGCATAAGGATACTCACAGCTTGGTTACAACATGTAAAATACATTTGGGTACAGGTGCCAATTGGTTACATGCAGGCACGTTGAAAGCAGGAGGTGTGTGCATGCAAAGTTTCTCAAGGTAGGTTGGTCCATGTGTTGTGGGGGGAGGTGCCGGGGATATTCAGCAAGAAGTGTTGTGGGTGGCTGTGTGCAGAAGAGCCAGTTGGTTTCGCGATCGTTTGGGATCGTTGGGTCTTCAGAGGGACAGGCCTAGTTGTCAGCATCTTTGAGCCAACTGGTAATGTGCTTGCAAAATTTTTGATAGGTTTGATCGATTCTTAGAGGGGATGGTAGAAAGTTCCAGAGGGCTGCCTTGAACTGGAAGCTGCTGCCTCCGATTTTGGCAAGTTTGTATCTGGGGACCCAGAGGTAGTTGGTATTGGCAAGTCTAGTGATTCTTGTGGCAGGCTTCTGAGTGAGTCTGTCGGATAGGTAGTGTGGTGCTGCATTATTCAAGCATTTGTGGGTGAGGAAGGCAACTTTTAGTTATGTTTTATCATGTGTGGGAGAGCCAGTTGTTGGCTCTTCTAGTATTAGAGATGTTCTCTCTTATGGAGTTCTAGGGCTGCTCTCAGCGCGTTAGGGACCCAGTTGGGACCAGGAAACATGCTCACAATCAGACAGGGTTCCAATTTCCTGGTCCCTCATCCAGGATCTTCGTTGGTGGCTTATGGACTGTGATATGATATATGGCATTTATAACGTGCCTATACACAAGTGTTTCAAGGCGCGACGAGGCAAGCGAGGGGAATAAGGGGAAAGACAATCCTACTAGGCTAGGTGTTATTCAGATCGCGCAAGTGCGTGGAAAGGAAAGTGCAGTACATGGGGAATAGATGAGACAATAAATAAAGTAGTGGCCAGCAAGTGTGGACATCAGCAATCGAAATCTGGTGGGGGCGACTGAAGGGATACAGAACAGTCCCAAAGTGCAGGGGTTTCCAGATGGGCAGCGCAGGTGTGATGCTGGCGGGAGAGGGACCTGGACCCAGGATCAGAAGGGTGTCCAGGTAGCCAGTGCAGTACCAGTTTCAGCTAGGTGTCAGCAGGGGAGAGGGGGAGAGCAGGCAGAAGCAAAGGGAAAGGTTTGAGGTGTTTCCGGAACCGGAGATGGTTCTCAAGTTTAAGGGAGGGAGTGTTGGGGAGAATTCTCATCTATGGCTAATTTCCCTCACCTAGTGAGTTCCCCCAGCAGCTTTGCTGGACTTCTGGAGTTTATTTTTTTTCCACTTGGTAAGACTGAGATTTTCCCCCACTCTTAACTGTTTTGCTATGTGTTTCTACCTGTTTTTTGTGATTGTGGACTCTGAAGTACACCACTTCAGTAGCCCCCTTCTTTTTGTGTCACACAGCACCTTCAGTGCCGTGGCACAGGGTTGTCTTTGAGAATTCCCTAAACTCAATTTCTGAGGTGACTACCGTCCCCCAGGAAAGGGTAAAGTTACCATTAACTTTACTTAGTCAATCTACCACAGATCCAGTACACCATCTTCCATGGAGTACTGGAAAGGGTTAATTCGTATACCTTTTTATCTGTACCTCCTAGAGCATTGTTTGTCTCATTTAACATTTAGACTTGGCTGGTGGCAGTGGTATCTACCCTAACTTTTCTACCGTGATTATATTAGATAAACTTGGTACTGTTCTTGGCTATTAGCCCCGAACATAAACCCGCTTGACCAAATCTTCTTCCTTTTGGCTCCAGTTGGGTTTATTCGCCATTTCTTTTTGTTAAAGTCCTTGTGTTTTACTTTGCGCGGCAAACTAGGTTCGCCTTCTTTGTTCACTGCCTTTTGACAGGCTTCTTCTCAGAAGCCCTCAAGGCGCCTGGGTGTCTAGGTGGGCTGAATGTGAGGGAGGGATGTAGTCGCCCCTGCACAGGGTATCGCACTTTGTCATGATTGGCCAGGGTAGTTGTCCGGGCTGGACAACCCCCCTGCTGGGTGATTGACAGCCAGGCTGTGTGAATGGGGTTTTTCGCATAAAAGGCAGGTCTCTTGGGCTAGAAGTCAGTCGCCACTGGAACTACAAGGAAATGAAGAGAAGCGGAGAGTACGACGGCTGCTGCAACTACCCCGTCCCTGTGAAGCCCTGCTGCAGTCCTGAGCCATCTTCCCTTCAGCGTCTTAGAGAAGATCCAGTCCAGAGTCGTCTTCCCTTGAGCTTGGTGGGGATAACCAGCTCATCTTCTACAGCCAGAGGATCCTCTTCCTTGGTCGAAATCGCTGCACGTTGCTGCAGTGGTCCGGATAGCCACCTGAAGAGCCTCTCCTGTTTTTAAGGAGCGCACCTTTCATTCCTCGTCGCTGCTGCCGGCTTCATCCCTGTGTGGTGCAGACCC
The DNA here is from genome assembly GCF_040938575.1 of Ambystoma mexicanum. Classification (NCBI taxonomy): domain Eukaryota; kingdom Metazoa; phylum Chordata; class Amphibia; order Caudata; family Ambystomatidae; genus Ambystoma; species Ambystoma mexicanum. The sequence continues at coordinate 506,802,461 of NC_090938.1, forward strand.
CCTTCAGGTGTCCTTCATAACGAAGCTCCAGGAATCGTGGGTCTGCGGGAAACAAACAGAACCAACTGCCAGGGCACCAGCTGCACCATTGGAACAAGGTACGGTGTTCTACTTGAGGAAACTGGGTGAAGCCCTTTTCTTTTCCAAGGCTTGCCCTTGTCTTCCCTCATAACTTTTGCTTCAGAACATTGACAATCTCGAAGTACTTTAGGCTATGTTGAATTGTGAACTGTCTGACTGTGATCTTTGGCAACAGGCCCCAGTGTCTTTCTACCCTGGCAGTTGCAGAAGGCGGAGAGTAGAAGCAGGCAGATTGAGAAAGAGGCTGTTGCAATAGTCCAGCCTAGAGAGAACCTGGGCTCTGGAGACAGTGAGCTTCTGGGGGAAGGAGAGGAAAGACCCTACCCTGGTCTTTCTACCCCTTTGACTTTTGAACTCCTGTCTGAGTGTTTCTTGATTCTGCCTGCCTAACCCAAATATTGCCTGTGATTTTTGCCTCCAACTCCCTCTGGGTATCTCGGGTGCCAAGTGTTTTTTTTGCCCCGGTAGAATTTCATGTCACGGATATGCGTTTATTTAGTAGAGCGAACTGTCAAAAAGTGATCGCAATTGTATTCGTGGTAATGTGTTTTGTTCGTAACACCAGTTCATTCTAACACAAAGGGTACTTACCTTGACTTACTGTACAAAGTGAATTGGTTAGTTGTAGTATATTTAACGTGTGGTTTTTATTTAAGTTTAATAGAAGTGTTGTGTTTATAACGAATGGTTTAAAAATAAATGTACTTATATTTTTCTACCTGAAACCTTGAGTCTGTTTGCTTGAGTCACAGTAATTGTGGTCCCTTTGTGTAATCTCTGGTACTGCTCATATACTCTTGAGATAAGCCTGGCTGCTCCGCCACTGCTACCACTCTGACATAGTACAGGCTTGTACCAAAGGTAAAACTTGAATCACCACCTGTAGTCTTAAATGTGTGTAGTGGTCCCTAAGGGCACTGCATGGGATTCTGCCTAACAGGGAGGCTGTTTCAGAGGGAGGCACCAGCCGGGGAGAGGGATCTACCCCAACACATTGCTTGGAGAAGCGACTGACCCTGAGGGAGTTGGAGGCAGATGAGCGAAGAGCTTGAAGGAAGATACTTGGGAGTGGGGGGGTGGGGGGTGAGTTGGAGGTATTGCGGCCCCAGACCCCAGAAGGCCTTGTGGATGATGCAGAGGGCTTTGAACTTAATCCTCACAGCCACTGGGAGCCAATGCAGAGATTTCAGTGCTGGAGAGATACGATCGCTGGGCTTGAGGCCAAGGACAAGTCTCGCAGTCCTGTTCTGGATGAGTCGCAGAAGGCGGAGAGTAGAAGCAGGCAGATTGAGAAAGAGGCTGTTGCAATAGTCCAGCCTAGAGAGAACCTGGGCTCTGGAGACTGAGCTTCTGGGGGAAGGAGAGGAAAGGCGGAATACTTCTGAGGTGCAGCTGGTAGTGTGACTTCTTGGAGACTTAAGATGTGAGGAGAGAAGGACAGTGTGGAGTCTGAGGACCCCAAGGTTTTTGGCTTTGCAGGTGGGAACGGGAAGAGGACCAAGAGAGGCCGGCCAGAGAGCAGCAGGAAAGGAGGGAGCAGGTGTGCCGATGAGGAGAATCTGTCTTGCTGGCATTAAGGCAGAGGTCATTGGCAGCACACCACTCCTGGATAGCAGTCAGATGAGGGAAGGAGAGGAGGTTGAGGGTAGCCTGAAAATTAGCTGTCATCCACATAGCACTGAAAGTAGGGGCAGAGCAGTGGGCTAGGAGTGCCAGGCATTGAACAGGCAGGGAGAGAGGTTAGACCCCTGGGGGGACACCACAGGTAGAGAAAAAGGTAGAGAGGAAGGACCCAAGTTGGACCTGGGAGGGTTGGTCAGAGAGGAAAGAAGTCAGCCATGCCAGAGCCTGACCAGTGATACCCAGGTTATCACACAGACGGTTGAGCAGGATGGCATGGTTGACAGTGTCAGTCAGAAGAGAGATCAAGCAGGATGAGGACACAAGGGGTGTTAGAGTCAAGATTGGAGAGCAGATCTTCACAGATGTTCAGGAGCTGTTTCCGTGCTTCTGGCGCCTCTGAAGCCAGACTGATGGTCATTAAGATAGCCAACAGATTCAATATGGAGATTGAGCTGGGAGATTGCCAGTTTCTCCAGGAGCTTGCCCAGGAAGAGTGATTGAGATTGGATGATAGTTGGCCGGGCATGAGTGGTTGGCAGATGGTTTCTTAAGAAGGGGTTGCACAAGGGAGTGCTTCAGGGGAGGTTGGATAACTCCGGTGGCGAAGGAGTGATTGCAGAAATCAGCAGGAGCCAGCGAGTCAATGTGGTCCTTGATAGTTTTGGAGGAACAGGGGTGAACCTGTTTCGACAAGACTTTCATAGATTGGACTTGTCTAGAAACCTCATCTGTGGGGGAAAGGAGGAGGAGGGCCAGAGGGAGAGCAGGGAGTGGGGGCAGGGAGGGAGGGGGATGGGTGGAGAGTGAGGACAGGATGTCCTGGGTTGTAGAGACAAAATGAGAGGCCAGTGCCGTGCATAGGGCCTGTGAAGGGACGGGGGAATGTGGCAGTGGGAGTCTCGTTTTCCCTGCTGAACCGCACTCTGGTAGTGACGATTGATTCCTCCTTTGGGCTGGATTCTATGGAGGATTACTCTATTCATGGCGCATGGTCCAGGGTGGAAGCCTTCTTGTATATTAATCTGCTCAAATTCTGGGTGCTGGGCCTGGTGCTCAAGGCTTTTCTGCCTCCACTGACAGAGGGGATATAGTTTTCCTCGGTCCATCTTCCGGGGGACAGCAATGTGGAAGCCAACCTGCTTGGGGTAGAACACCTACAAGTGGGAGTTACACATAAACTGCTTGTTACCCCTGTCCAGAGATGGGAGGGGGGGTTCTGGATCTGGACTTGTTTGTATCTCCTCTTCTAAGTGCCCTTGGTTTGCTTTGTGGGCAGGACGGGGTCTGGGGTCTCTGGGGGGGTGTTTCAGCTCTGCTGGTACATCTGCAGGTGCTATGTTTTTCCTCTTCCATTGCCCCAGCGTACCCTCATCCTGATTGCCCCATATTGGCTGTCAAGAGCATGGTTCTTGGATCTGCTGCAGTTGTGCTCTGAAGGGCTAGTCTATCTCCCGATCCCCAGCAGAGTCTTCTTGACGCGGCAGGACAGTGGTGCACCCGGGCCTGGCCAGGTTGGCCCTTGCTGACTGGTTCCTGACCAGCGGAGACTGCACCATACTCTGTTCTCAGAGGACAACTGGGACATTATACAGGAGGCTGCAATCTCTGTACAAGAGTAAGTGGACTAGATTTTGCCAGTGGGCTTCCGACAACTGGCTGGACCCCCCACATGCTTCCTGTACAACATTCTGGCTTTTTCCGCACATCTGGTTCATTCTGGCGTTCAAGTCAGCACCTGCCACACCTAACTGGCGACCATTGGGGCCTAAAAGTATTCCCCAGAGGATATTGGCATAATGGACCTAAAAACATTTGACCTAACAGTTTGTCGCTGATATCTAGTGGAAGCTGCGGAGTATGTACCTTTTTAAAATTTTGCCCCAAGTGTAATCGCAAATTCCTGTGGTTAGACACTTAGTTTGTAACTTGTCTTCCAAGACACCATGTCGAAACGTCTGGTCGAGCGTGCAGGCTCTTCAAGCCAAAGATGTTAAAGGACCACTCCACGAAACACTGGGCGCACTATGCCAGGCAACTCAAGGCCATGGAGGTAGAGGGCACCTTTAGCGATGGCAGCGACTCCAGCCTTTCGGATGGCAAGGGCGACGGAGTAGCTCCAGCTACTCGAGCACATGCCCCCGACCCCGTAGGACTGGCTGACTGTTTTGTTGTGGGGCCTACACCCGGCGGTGGTAGCGCTACAAAGATACAAACCACTAAGCGCATAAGCCCAGGTCGAGTGATCGACAACGTTCGACACCCAGGGAAAGCTCCGCTGAGTCCCGGTCCTCTGGACAATCTCGCTTGATCGCCACACAACAGGGCACAACTGTCGAAAGACTGCAAGGGTGTCGCTCGCAAAACTCCCTCCGAAGGTCGATCGTCTGCGGACGAAGCCTCGGCCCAACCCGAATCTGAAATTTGATGCTCTGCGTCTGATGAGGTGGCAGGCCCCAAGAAGTCTGTAAAACATTCCTCTGGGCCCCAGGGCGTGGGGAAACATCACAAAAAGAAATCTCAAACCCCCTCATAGGGACAAGAGCCCTCCTAGGGAAAAGACACCTCAAAGAAAAGCCGAAACAATCCAGGCCCATACAGAAACCTAAGGATTCTAGGCCTAAGGTGGTACCTCCCACTGATGAGGACTTGGGACTTTCCCCTCAATCTGTAGTGATACAAAGTTCCAAAGAATGGTCTTCTCAAGATGAGTGATGAGAAGAATGACCTTTATGATCAACTTATTCGAGGAAAAATAAAATACCCCGATTACCTTCAGAGCTTCAACTCCACTTCCCCCACCACAGCTCCATCTGGTTCTCAAGCCTCTGCCTTACCTACTCGACCCCCTTCTAAGAGGTCTCGTTCAAATTCAGAGCACAGTCCTAGATCTTTATGACCCTGATTCAGACCAAGATCTCTCCTTTGTAGAAATAGCTGACACTCAGTTTATTGAGGAGGATACAGAGGACCCTTATTATGGGGATGACTAGAACCTAGAGGCAGACGAAAAAGCCAATATATACTCTATAGATTCCCCTCTTAACCAACATACTCCAGTTGTTGATTCTCTTATTGATAATCAACCCCTCCTCAATGAAGTATTAGCCAAGGCAGCTGAGCACTTTCAGATTGACACCCAGGAGGATAAAGACTTTGCAGAACAAATCCTTGGGGACAAAGACAGTGGCCCAGTTTATCCCACTACTGAAATCGGTGCAGAATACAGCCATCTTTAGAAGCCCCTAATCTCACACAGGCCGTAAACCCACATGTGGAGAAATTATTCAAACCCGCACCTTCAGACCCATTATATATTGGAGGGCAACTGAAACCAGACTCCTTAGTTGTGACCACAACTAGAAAGAGAGCAGGCACACCCCTTGCTTCCTCCGAGGCTCCTCTCGATAAGGAGAGCAAAAAGATATACGCCATGGGCAGAAAGGATGCCTCCTCTGCGGCCTATCGAACAAGAATAGCGAACAACGCAACACTCTTGGCTAGGTACAACTGCCACAAGTGGGAGGAAATGTCTGCCTTACTTTCATCTGCCCCAGAGCCTCTCAAATCCCAATTAGCACATGTGGCTGCAGATGGGAGGGCAGTGTCTAGCTGTCTCCTTAAAAACAATTTTGTAGCGGCGGACAATGCCGGGAGCGTCATTGCTCAAGGGACAGTTATTAAAAGGCATGCATGGCTGCGCCTGTCAGGTTTTAGACCAGAAACGCAAGCCACTTTAATAAACATTGCGGTTGAACCTAACATGCTTTTCAGTAAGGCCGTAAAAGATGCCCTTAAAAAAGTAAAGGACGAGTATGACGCGCTGAAATCTCTAGGTCAACTCACTAACAAGCCTACAGGACAGAGGGGTAATGGCAATTTTCACTGTTTTCGAGGCCAAAACTCAATGAGGATCCAGCTACAATCAAGGTTTCTCCTAGGGAAGTAATAAAGGCCAATCGTCCCAGGGCTATCCCAGAGGACAACACAGAGGTCGTGGTTGAGGCCCTGCTCGAGGTGGTACACCATCTCAGAGCAAGTGACATTCCGCTTCAGGTGCCCTCCCATGCTTCTCCAGTAGGACGCATTTCCAACTTTACCCACGCATGGGAGGGAATCACCTGAGACAGATGGGTGCTGTCCACCGTAGCAGGCGGTTACTGTATAGAAATACTCCAACGTCCCCACAACCACCCCCCACAACAGAAGATCCACGCAGAAGAGCATCAGATCCTTCTCTAAGAGATAGCCACACTTCTATTAAAGGACGCCATCAATGTCGTCCCGGCCAACCAGGTAAACTGGTATTTATTCAACTTACTTCCTTGTGCCAAAGAAGGATCTATCAATGCCCCCATTATTGGATTTGCGCCCTGCAAGCAATTGTCAAGCCACAAGTTCTGCATGACTACGCTACAAGAGGTAATCCCTATACTAAAACTAATCTTAGTTGCTCCTATGTGGGCAAGACAACCATGGTATCCACATCGACGCAAACTGGCGATGTGCAAGCCCATCAAACTCCCATGCCAGTACAACCTACTCACCCAAGCACGAGGGACTAACGATGCAGCCGCACTTAATGAACTTGGCAGCATGGCTCCTGAAGTTGTATAGTTCGGACATCTCAACCTGCCACAAAGATGCATGGATATCTTGCAAGAAGCCCCAACACTAGGCACTGTTACTTTGACAAATGGAGAAGATTCGTAATTTGGTGCCAGGGTAAACAGATCAACCCCATAGAATGTACTTCATCCCACATTCTAATTCATATGCTCCATTTGCTAGATGCGGGTTAGTATTGAACTCCCTGAAGGCCCACCTGGCTGCCTACACAACCTCTCATAATAAGGTCTCATGGTGGAAAGTAACGGTCATCAAGGCATTTATGGAAGGAATAAAGACTCCACCCTCCAATTTATAACCCGCCGCAGGTTGGGACCTCCATGTGGTACTCGCTAAGCTCATGGGACCCCCTTTCGTGCCTATGTACAAGTGTAGTCTCAAACACCTGTCTTGTAAAAGTGCCTTCTTAGTGGCCTTCACTTCCATAAGAAGGGTTAATGAAATCCAATCATTGTCATTGCAGGATTTTTGTTGTACAGACAAGCTGGTTTTACGTACTCACCTTAGGTTCTCACCTAAATTCATCTCCAAATTTCATATAAACCAGTCAATTGAGCTACCGGCTTTCTTCCAGGAACCCAACAGCTCAGCTGAGGTAAAACTCCACACACTAAATGTGAGGAGAGCGGTCCTCTACTACATAGACAAGACCAGGCCGCTAAGAAAAATAGATCAATTGTTTGCCTCCATAACGCCAGGCAGAGAAGGTGACTGCGTCTCTAAGAATGCCATCGCTAGGTGGATAGTCGGAATGTATCCAACTGTACTATTCCATATCTAATAAGACGCTGCCTTTTACGCCAAGGGCCCACTCCGCAAGAGGTACTGGAGCCACTCTGCTTTTCATTGCAAATGTCCCCTTAGTATTTGAAAAGCAGCTACATGGAGCTCAATACATACTTTCACTCAGCACTACTGCATTGACACACATTCCACACAAGTGGGACAAGCTGTTCTAAGACATTTATTCGCTCATGAACCTTTTCACATCCTTTTTCCACTGCTCGCTAATCTATGCACAGCATGTGATCTAAGCAGATCCCACAAGCCTCGTAAGGGATAAATTACTCACCGTAATCGTATTTCTGATGCTTGTATCTCCTTAGATTCACATATGACCCACCCTTCCTCCCCTCGGAGAGAAGGCGCATGAATGCTAATGAGCTTCTCTGATATGTATCTGCTTGGATACAGCTGTACTCGCGCTACACCTCAGTCTACCTCATGTCGGAAAAATAACAATCTGAGGGATCCCGACACATGAGGGATCATGGTTGCAGTGGACTTGTCGCTAAGGATAGTATTACTGTCGCGCCCTGTCGATGTTCGAGTTTCGAACACAACTGTAATACTCTGCAGCTTCCACTAGATGTTGGCCTATGCACAGCATGTGAATCTAAGCAGATACAAGCATCAGAAATACGATTAGGTTGAGTAATATGTATATTTCTGATGTTTGTAAATCTGCTTAAAATAACATGCTGTGCATAGTCCGACATCCAGTAGTCACTGCAGAGTTTTGCATTTTTGTTTTTTGTAGTCAAAGGGCACTTCGACATAGGCGTGTCTGTAATACTATCCCTATAGTGACGTGTAGTGTACCCAAAATCTCACGCGTCGAGGTCCCTCAGTTTTTTTCCACCCCGAATACTGGTCGCCTTATGCAGAGCTCGGAAGAGACATTGCCATTACCATTTATTCGACCCTTGGTCGTTTTTTCAGTTATTGTTAAATCCAAACGCCTCCTGCCCTCTCTTCGGCTAAGCAACTTCCCCGCCGAGTCAAGATCTTCGGCGGTGGTTTCGACGGAGGCGATCCTGTCGGCACTACCGAACACGTGGCCTGGCCTCACCGGCCTACACAGTAGGGAGAGTGGGGGTTGTTGGGACATTTGTTTCCTTTTTAGAATGCCTTTCTCTTCTCCCCCTTTCCTTCGGGGTCGTTATCACTTATTATTGCATCCTCAGCTATGCAGAGGACTCTCTTTAGATTTTGCCCTCGTAACGGCAAATTCACGTGGAAAGATGAGCATAAGCGGTGTAACCGCTGCATACCCTTCGACCACAACGAGGCAGGCTGTGCGGCTTGTAAACTTCGTCCTAAAACTTTAAAGGACCGGAGGGTCAAGAGGTTGGCAGCCTACGCTATGTCGAAGGCTGATTCCTCACCCGCGGCCACGCAATGTGACGATGGGGACAGTGATAACGCTACCTCCATATCGGAGGTTGTCGACCTCTCTAAGGAGTGCTCCCGCTCCTCCGTCTGTCCCCGGCCCCGAAAAGTTTGGTTCACGCCCTACTTATGGGGATGTACACCCCGGCGACGCCGACTCACATAGTAAAAACTAAACGCACAACCCAAGGCACTTCATCGGCTAAGTCAAAAAAGGCCCCAGCGCCAACGGAGACACAGAATCCATCGGCAGCCTCCACCGACTGTAAGGGTCGCCAGCCCTCCCGCAACCGCATGTGCGACTAGAGACTGGGTCGTCGGCTACGAAGGGCGCCATCATCAAAACGTCAGATGAAACGCCTCATAAGAGCGCCCGTTGGCAAAAAGGTTCCGGCAATGCTGAAAACCGCTCATGACCATCCCTCGACGGACAAACTAGTCGTCGAAAGCTCGGCCCGTATAGTCTCCACTGACGCTCGCAGACGGACGGTGAAAGTCGCCGACACCCGCTCACAGGGCCAGAGATGCCCGAAACCTACGTAAGGTATGCCAGAACCCCCCCTCCCCCACATCGCAAGGTTTCTCAGAGGGCGAAGGGGGTATATCCTCCACGCTACGGGAGAGATCTCGACGCATGGAGGCGGAGGAGCACTCCTTTCTGCCACTAGACCGTTCAGGGGGTTCCCAGTGGACTTTGGAAAGATTCCAATCATGTATGGACAAACTAGATAGGTTTATGTCCACCCCTGAACACATTACACCTAAAAGGCCTAGAGAGATACTTTATGAAGACCCTAGGGCCAAATATCCTAGACTCTTTAACCCACTTCAAGAGGATATGGAATCATGACCTCACTGAAGAGGAGCCACATTTTCACGAAGGTGAGTTCCTCAATACTGATGATTTACAAGACCCTGTAGAGGGCATTGAAGAATACCCAGATATAGGTGGAAGTGGTTTTGAAGAAGACCCAGACATAGGGTGATCACAGCCCTGGCAGTCTCCAGGGGTGTCAACAGACCCTGACGTTTTGGATCTGGCCTCTCCTCTGACCACACCGTCAGAAACCAGCCACCAGTAGATAACCAGCTCACTTTCAATGCACTGCTACGAAGAGCAGCAGCACATTTTGAAATTGAGACGGGGGAGATTACTCCAGAGGTAGACTTTGTGGAAAAGATAATTAAGGAAAAACCACCTACTGGTCAGGCCATTCCCCTTCTTGCTTCAGTCAAGAGACTACTTGTTCAATCTTTATCCACACCTGCATTGGTTAGAGGGGTCAACCCAAGAATTAAGCTTTTTTGCCCCTCACCGTCAGAGCCCTTATATATTAGGGGTCACTCCATACCTGATTCCTTGGTAGTAACCACCACAAAGAGGGCAGGGGTTCCGCTATCTACTAGCGAAACACCCCCAGACAAGGAGGGAAAAAAGTTGTATTTCTTGGGGAAAAGGATTACATCCTCAGCAGCTTTCTCCATGCGGATTGCCAATAACAATACTTTGCTGGCAAGCTACGCTGATGCCCAATGGGGAAAATTGCGCGAAGGTCTGGAAGAAACTCCTGAGACCTTACAAACCCGTTTGTTAGCCATTGTGACGGAATGTACTCGGGTTAACCAAAGCATTGTTAAAAATACACTTGACGCTGCGGAGACGGCTGACCGGTCCCTAGTTCAGGGGGTACTTCTCAAGCGTCATGTTTGGCTCAGGAACTCAGGTTTTAAGCCAGAAACCCAGGCGTCCCTCATCAACAAACCAATCGAGGACTCGAACCTGTTTGGTAAGGCGGTGGATGACGCACTGGAGACGGATGAGAAGGAATTTGAAATCCTAAACACTTTATACCAGATCACAAGACCTCCTAACAAGCGAGGGTACGGCAACAGGTGCTTTTTTCGTGGGCAACGACAAAACCACCACCACCAACAATACTCCTTAGCAGGCAACTGGTCCTCCACTCAGGCAACCAGTGGACAATATGCTCAGAGGACAACGTCGTGGCAAGGGAAGAGGCCGGGGCCCCACTCCCAGAGGCTCCCCGGCTGCCAACACCAAATGACCTGAACGTTCGGGTCCCCTCCCATGCATCTCCTGTCGGGGGCCGGTTAACATCATTTCTACAAGCATGGGAGGGAATTAACACAGACCGCTGGTATAGCCCGCGGTTACTGCATTGAATTCAGTCGGTACCCTACATTCAGACTCCCAAAGGGAAGACTCCTATTACCGGAGCACCTCGCCATCCTTCAGGAAGTCGAACTGCTACTAGAAAAAGGAGCAATAGTGGTCGTGCCTCTATCACAGGTAACGGACGGTATTTATTCAGTGTACTTCCTTGTACCCAAAAAGGATTTAACCATGCGCCCTGTACTAGATCTTCGCCCAGCGAACAAATTTGTAAAACCTCAAATTTCATATGGTGACTTTGCAGGAAGTAATTCCCCTGCTCACACAGGGGGATTACATGACAACACTGGACATGAAAGATGCTTACTTACATATTTCAATGTTGCCAGCGCACAGAAAATACCTCAGGTTCATGATAGAAGGCAAACACGATCAGTTCAAGGTGCTACCCTTCGGTATAGCTTCAGCGCCAAGGGTATTCACGAAGGTACTGGCAGTGGCAGCGGCGCACCTGCGCAGGTTGTCCATTCCAGTCTACCCTTACCTCAACGATTTGCTCATAACGGGGGATTCGTACGAAACGTGCTTCTCAAATACCCAAAAGACTGTAGACCTTTTGTTCCACCTGGGCTTCTCCATCAACGAAAAGAAGTCCAGTCTAGACCCCAGCCAGAACAAGCAATTCCTAGGGGCTCTAATTCGAGCAAAGGACAGCCTCGTCTTCCCCTCCAACGAGAGGGTCCAAAACATGCTGTTTCAGATCCCTCAATATGTAACCGGTCGAGAGGTGACAGTACGCAAAGCCATGCGATTGCTAGGAATTATGGCATCATGTATTTATTTGGTACCTCATGCGCGCCTGCGTCCAATGCAAGAGTGGCTCAACAGCCAGTGGTCAGGCCAGCGGACAATGGGACGATCTAGTGGTGGTCTTGGTTCTCTCGTTGCGATGGTGGTCGAAGGAAAACCTTGTGTTAGGGAAACAGTGTGCCACCCCCGCAGTGGAAGGCCCTCTAACCAGACACATCCCTCACAGGATGGGCGACTCACCTATCCCTTCAGACTGCACATGGAGTTTGGACTCGGAGTGTGGCGTCCAAACACACAAACTTGCTTTAACTGCTGGCTGCCTTCAAAGCACTGAAGGCTTTCCAGACACGCCTACAAGGGAAAACAGTGCTGGTCCTCAGACACCACCACAGCCATGTACTACCTGAAGGGGGCACTCACTCTGTCCCAAAACATCTGGAAGTGGGCTCTCAAACACATGTTCCTGTTAGCTCAACATGTACCAGGGAACTCAATCTTCTGGCAGACTAACTCAGCAGAGACTTCCCTCTGCCTGCAGAATACGAATGGCGACTACACAAAGACATCTCCAATATTTTTGCAGAATGGGGCTTCCCAGATATCGACATGTTCGCAACTCTGGAGAACACCCAATGCCAAGATTACGCCTCCAGGTACCCTCAGAACCGCTCCGAGGGGAAAAGTTTCTGGATAACATGGTCAGGGAAATTTGTCTACGCTTCTTCCCCCGCCCCCACGCACCCCGCGACACCCCTTCTCAACAAAATGGTGCACAAGATGCTCCAGGAACGAGTTACTATGATACTGGTAGGCCCCATGTGGGCCCAGCAACCCTGGTACGCTCATCTGATGGAGATGTCGCTGTCTCCTCCGGTAAAACTACCCTGCCCGTACAACATGTTGTCACAGGACAGGGGCTGAACGCTGCACCCATGCCCACAGACCCTGAACTTGGCAACCTGGCTCCTGAGGTCATAGAATTTGGACATTTGCAGCTCCCTCAGAGATGCATGGACATTCTCAGGGACCAGGAAACCGAACACTCGTTACTGCTACTCTAGCAAGTGGAAACGCGGTTCGTCATCTGGTGTAGGGCTAAGAACATTAACCCCGTTGACTGTTCTCCCACACAGATTGTTCTATAACTGACTCACTTGTTAGACTCAGGATTAGTCTTTAACTCTATTAAAGTTCACCTAGCTGCACACTGCATACACTACGTCTCAACAGTGGTGTCATGGTGGAAAGTTCCAGTTATTAAAGCCTTCATGGAGGGAGTGAAGAGCATTAACCCTCCTATATCTAACCCAGCTCCTGGATAGGACCTGAATGTTGTACTAACCAGGCTAATGGGCTCCCCCTTCGAACCCATGCACAAAGCAACCCTTAATCTTACTCTTAAAACTGCTTTCCTAATAGCGATCACCTCCATTAGCAGAGTAAGTGAACTACAAGCGCTCTTTATAATAGATCCCTTTGTAACAGTTCACAAAGATAAGGTAGTTCTACGCACGCACCCTAGGTTTGCACCGAAATTAATTTCAAAATTTCATGTCAACCAGTCTATAGAACTACCAACCTTCTTTCAAAACCCATCAAACTTGAGAGAAAAAAGCTTGCACACACCTGATGTGCGCAGAGCAGTCCTGTTTTATATGGAAAGAACTAGACCACTGAGGAAAACTAATCAGTTATTTTTCTCGGTGGCGGCAGGAAGAGAAGGAGATGCAGTTTCTAAATCCACTTTATCTAGATGGATTGTCCAATGCATCACTCTGTTTCTCTCTTGCTAAGAGAGAACTGCCCTTCAAGCCGAGAGCACATTCTACTCGAGGCGCTGGGCATCCATAGCATTCATTGCAAATGTTCCCCTTGTCAATTTTCAGAGCGGAAACCTGGAGTTCTGTACACACCTTTAAAAAACACCATTGTCTAGATGCCCATTCTAAATCTGATTCCCAGGTGGGACAAGCAGTATTAAGATATCTTTACTCTACTGTTCCTTCTCACAACCCACCTCCAACTCTGGGTACTGCTCGCTAGTCTATGCACAGCATGTGATTCTAAGCAGATTAACAAACATCAGAAGACATGCATTACTTACCGTAAAAGCATTTTCTGATGGTTTTATCTGCTTGGATTCACATGCGCCCACCCTTCCCCGCTCGGATGGAAGGAACATAGACGTTTTATTACTTTCTCTCTTCTGTACTCACGTAAGATGAGGCTCCCTCAGGGCAGAAAAAAAGAGGGACCTCAACGCGTGAGGGATTTTGGGTACACTACACGTCACTATAGGGATAGTATTACAGACACACCTATGTCGACGTCCCCTTTTCGACTACGAAAAACAAATGCAATACTCCGCAGTGACTACTGGATATCGGACAAAGCAGATAAAACCATCAAATGCTTTTACGGTACGTAATGCATGTCATAGCCGAGAAAGGTCAAATCCGATCAAATGTTTTAGGTCAAATATACTCAAACCTCCCCAGAACATGTTTTCTTTCAGCAGCCAATCTGGCTGTTAAGGCCCACCTCAAGGGGTTGTCCAGGCGTTTTCCTCCAGTTCATATGCAGCAACCGGTATGGGACCTTTAATGTGGTTCTTTAGGCCTTGCTGGGCAAGCCCTTTGAGCCGATGGCCTTGGTGAACATCCTGCTGGTGACACTGAAGACAGTACTATTGGTGGTGCTCACTTTGGTGTGCAGGGTCAACGATTTGCCGGGTTTATCGTGCGAGCCCTTCGCCATACTTCATAATGACAAGGTATTCTTATGCACTCCATGGGCAAAACGGTTTTTGAGCGAATTCATGCCCATGCAATCAGAGCTAAGGCCACAGCCGTCACGTTTCAGACATGCTTCTTGTTTTATTACTTGTATTACGCATCAGGCCCGTGGGTATTGGGCGCATTGCATAAGATCACTCACAGCTTAGTTACACATAAAAAGTACATTTGCATAATGCAATTTACACACGCAAATTATATACATACAGGATATATACATGTGATTCAGTCTATGGGCTGAGAGCAGGCACATGGGATCATGGGAGAGTCATGGTTCATAAGGTAGTAGTCTGTAAGTTGTAGGAGACGTCAGTAAAATGACCAGTAACTAGAATATTTACAGGGTGGTAGGCCAGTTAGTCTAGGTGTCATAGGCCAACCTAGAAGTCAGTGTCTTTAAGCCACTTTATTAAGCTCCTACGGAAGTTTTGGTACGAGTGCTCCACTCTTAGTGGGGAGGGTAGCGAGTTCCACAGTTGGGCTGCCTTGACCTGGAAACTGCTGCCTCCAACTCTGGCCAACTTTGATCTAGGTCTAGTTGTTGTCACAGGTTTCGTAGTTATTTTATCTGACACGGAGTGTGTTGCCGCATTGTTCAGTAAATTGTGTGAAATGCAGCTTTTAGTTTAATTTTATCGTATGTGGACAGCCAGTTAACTCTTCTTGCCTCGGAGATGTGTTCTCTCCTTGCAATTCCAAGTACTGCGCTGAGAGCATTGTTTTGCAAGAATTGCATTTTCTTAATAGTTTGTTAGCCCCTATGTACAAGGCGTTACAATAGTCTAGCTTTGAGTGCTCTGGCAAGGGTGGTACAACTAGTATTTGACAGGAAAGCTTTGCCTGCGCTAATCAATTTGCAGGTATATGCCGTGGCCGAGGCCATGGCGTTAACCTGTTTGTTGAAGGAGAGAGTAGAATCCAGTTGGAACCACTCCTTAGCGACGGTAATATTATGGTCTGTTAAAGGCTGAGTATTTGGGACTCTGTTTTTTGAGGGTCGATAGCGTGCCCAGGATCATGATCTGTCATCATTCAGGCATAGTCCATGGGTGTCCATCCATGCCTGAATGATAAGATATACCCTATTCACCAAGCCCAAATCCTTGTCGTAATCACCAGTAGGAGGATCTGAGTGTCATCTGCATAATTAGTGTAGGTGATACCCAGATGATCCAGATCATTGAAAAGGGGCTTGGTGAAGATGTAAAAGGTAGGTGAGAGACAAGATCCCTGGGGCACTCTGCAAGTGATGGGGTCAGCTGCAGCCATATGTGAGAAGACTCTCCTAGTCTGATTACTTAGAAAGGATTGTATCCACGCTATAGCTTCTGTTGAGAAGGATGCTGCTGAATCCAAGTGACTGCATAAGACCTGGTGATCGGCCAGGTCAAAAGCAGCCGATAAGTCCAGGAGGAGAAGGGCTGCTTCCCCTTTATCCCTAAGCTCATCAATCTGGGCCTTCAAGTCTATTAACGCTGTTTCGGTCCCATGCTGAGGCCGAAAACTTGATTGCCTTGCTCCTAGTAAGGTGTTTGATTTCAAATGTTTTTGTATTTGGGGGTAGGCCATTTTGTTTAAGATTTTCAGGAGAAATGGCACAGTAGTGATTGGTCGGTAGTTAGGTATCAAAGGGTCTAGAGTCTGTTTTGTCAATAATGGGAGCACCCATGATTCCTTATGGTTAGGTGGGATGGTATTGGATGCAAATGACGCATTGAGTTTCGTAATAAAGGGGGCCAGGTCTCTGGCTGCATCCTTTGAGTTGAGCAGGGCATTGGCCACCCTGATAATTAGGTTTGAGTGATTATATAATCTTTTCAGTTTCAATTATAGTGACTTTAGAAAACTTAAAGCTGGAAGGTGTGACAGTGTTATTGGATGGCTCTAGGGTGGTTCTAGTGGGCGTGGTGCTGGTTAATGAAGCTTTTTTCTTAGCAATTTTTACTTGTAGAGTCGTAACTTTATTGGCTAGTGCTCGCTGTATATTTGAGCACGAAAGTTTATCCTTTATACAGTTGTCTGACACTGGGATAGGGGCTTCTAATTCTTTGAGGACGACTGAGTTCCTTCATACTTGAGTTAGCTTGATATTCTAGCATTATAGGTTTCACGTTTAGCTAGAAGTATTTCATTTTTGTATAGGGCTGTGATGGTGCTGAGATTAGTCTTGTTTTCTTCAGACAGTTGTAATTTCCAAGATATCCTGCATTGCCTTTTTTTGGTGCGAAGTTTTTTTTTGACAACTTTATTTATATTTGCACAGTGTTTTTAAATATGGTGCATACCAAGAGTTGAGATGGGCCGTGGGTTTACTTTGTCTTAATTTGAGTGGCGCTATGGAATCTAGGGAGGTAGTCATATTGTATTCCTTGACCAATGTGTCAAGTCCCAAATTTTCTGGGATTGCATTGAGTGTCGGGAGGATAAGGGGAGTAGGTTGTCGCAAGTAATATTTTTTTTATTCCGGGTGTGAATAGGTGGAGTTGTCTTTTTCGGTGGCTAAGGTAAAGGTTACGAGGTAGTGGTCAAACCATATCTGAGGGGATATGGAGGAGATTGAAGCATTGCAGTTGTGGTCTGTTACCCAGTCCAGTGTTCTTCCTTTATGTGAAGGGTGGAGCACTCTTTGGGTAAAGCCTTGTTCCATTAGGATATTTGCCACACTTGATGCTTGTGCATCTTTCGGGTCATTATAGCCTAGGTTTCGTTCTCCTAGTAGTAGGAGTTGAGGAGTTTTTTTTCAGTTATTGGATACAATATTAGATATGTCATCCTCAAACGTTCCGGTAAGGCCTTGAGGTCTAAATATCAGATGGATCGTGAGCTGTTTATGTTGAGCTTGGCTGTCAAATTCTCACATGATTTGATATCCGGGGATGGCACTAGTCTAATCAGTAGATTATCTCTAGCTATAAGTGCGATGCCTCCTCCACGAGTATCTACTCTGGTCTTAAGATAGAATATCCATTGGGAATAGCTAATGATAGAGCTGGTCCTGCGGCGGCATGAAGCAAAGATTCAGTGATTGCTAGGAAGTCAGTGTTCTGAATGGATATCTGCTATTTCGGTTGCATGAGCGACCATAGGTCTCGCATTAGAGTGCCCTTGAGGCTAGGTTTATCTGAGGCTGGTAGAGAGACTGTTATATTTTGGGTCTTGGAGGTAGTTGTTAGGGGCAGTAAGTGTAAGCTGGATTTTTGTTTTGGTAATGGGAGTAACGGGATAAGGGTTAGATCTTTTGTTAGTAGTAGCAAGGGTTCTAGCTAGCGGTTCATAGAATTTGGTTAGTCTCGAACGGAGTCTTCATTTCCATCAGTGGTGGTACGTGGTTGGGCATTCCGTAAATGTCCTTTCGTGATAAGTTTTATTGGCCATTGTTTACCTGTATGAGTAGGTGGTAGGGCCATAGTGGAATTTTGGGTGATATGGTAGTGGTAATCTACTAGTATCACTAGGTACGCAATAGCTGTCGAAACAGTGAAGAAAAGGCAGTAGGCTCCTTAGGATGTGCATGTTTAGGTGTAGGTATTGTTAGAGAGGGCCAGTGTTACGCTCAGTGGCGGAGACAGTAGCTTAATTACTAGTGTCACGGTAGGAGAGGCATAAGATAGGTCAAGCTAGATATGATTCGCCTAAAGTAGACTTATTTCAACAAAGATGTATTTAAGTGGGGAATGGTGTCATCCAAGTAATCCATGCATTATTGGTACGGTGTTACACTGAGCAGGCAGAGCGAATCAAATACATGTTGGCGTGAAGGAGTTTCACTAGGCAGTCTTTGCAAAGCTGATGTATTTGGCAAGCACTGTTTTGCTTTTGAGTGGAGCAATCTCAATACAGGTAAGTGAAAGGCAATGTTGCAGATGGCAAGTGGCAGTCAAAGCAATTCTAGTGTGCTAAGGGTTTGCAGAGTTTCACTTGGTAATCAGTGCTGTGCCAATGTAATGGGTACTGGTGACTGCATATAAAGGGCATAACATTGCAGAAGATATACACAAATTAGTATGGCAATGTAGTTAAAACAATTGACATATACATTTACGGCTTTTCACTTGGTAGTCGGTACAAAGCTAGTGCAATTGACAATCCAGTAAATGAGCATGGATTCATGAAATACGGCATAACGGTGCAAAAGGAATACACTACATGTGGCATGACGTTATTTGTAGAGTAAAAGACATGTGAGATTGAACAGAGCTGATAGTCCATAAGCCCATTGCTCAAGAGAATCCATTATGATAGTATGCACACATTCAGTGAGTTGTGGACTATACATGACTAATAGTTGTAAGGTGTAGCATGATTTGTCAACAATTATAGTAGGATTACTGGCAAGCTAGTCGGTGCAACAGAGTTGGACGTTACAGAGGGATACAGGGTGCAGCAGGGCTTACCGCTACTGGGCGTAGATCGCTGTGGTGCAGTATTTTTTGATGGTCTGAGGTAAAGTATACGTTCTAGCAATGGCACAGCACGTGATCTCAATGACATTTGAAGGAAAGGCAACCGGGTATCAACTGTGAGGCATCTTAGAGCACTTTGTCTCGGTAGCAACTGTGTAAAAGGGCGATCAATAAGGTGAAGTGAAGGCTATGGCAGATCATACGTCAAGGGCAATAAGGAGTGCCACCGTAAATCATAGTGCGAGGCAAAGATTAACAATAGCAATAAGAGTTAAGTTAAAGACTTTAATGGGTGCATCCGAATAGGTGGTGCAAAGCATATTACAACATTCACTCAGCAGCATTGAGGGCAACCTCATATCAAGGTGCAGGGCACAGGTTAGCAGAGGCAATGCAGGTTTCAATAATGACAATAAAGGATGCAACCAGATATTCGGGTACAGAGAATATTATAGCACCAACAGGAGTAGGGGAAGCATACTGGTGTCTGCTAGTGACTTGATTGTGGATTCTTGGGATGTCGTCAGCAAGATGGCCTTCTTGGGACACTCAGCGTTCTGTAAGCACTATTCCCTGGATACCAGCTCAGGTGAGATGCAGAGTTTGGTCAGGTGGTTCTGAAGAACCTTTTTGCTCCATCCTAGATATGAGGCAGGTTGTCACAGAGCCACCCTATGGTTTCGTTTGGTGGAATCGCCCACAAGGATGGAGGAAAGGGGACAATGTATGAGTAATTAGTTACTCACCATAGTGAATAGAGTACTCCTAATCCTTAGTCCCCTTTCTATGCTAAGGGCTAAAATATTCGGTGTATCCAGGTATTAAAGCGTCTGGTGTGTTTAAAAGGGGACTGAGGTGAGACACCAGAGGGCGGGGTCTCGGGGGCGTTACCACGCCCAGACCGTCGCCACTGCACACTACTAAAATTTAAAGGGGAGCTCAATTTTTCGCTGCTAAAGTTTTGGTACCATTGCCATGTTGTGGGACGCCCACAAGGATGGAGGAAAGGGGACTAAGGACTATGAGTACTCTAATTATTACAGTGAATAACTTTAATTTAGACGTTTGCAAAGCAGCTAACTGGAGTTAAATTCACACCTTTACACAGCATTACTGCTTAGATAAACATTCTAAGAGTGATTAACAGGTGGGTCAGGGTGTTAATTTTTTGCCGCTGTACCATCTAACATTCCACCATCTCCTGGTACTGCTTGCTGGTCTATGCACAGCATATGAGTCGAAGCAGACCCGCAAGCCTCCAAAGGCATACATTGCTTAACGTAATTGTATTTCTGATGGTTGTATCGGCTAAGATTCAAATGCCCTCCCCCTTCCTCCCCTCTTGGAGTTGAAGGCACATAGACGGCCAACATAATCTTTGTCTTCTATTGTACGCATGCTTCATGCTCCCTCTTGTCACAAACAAAACAATCAGAAGGAACTTGCCACGTGAAGGATCATGGGTACAATACACATCACAGGGGTAGTATTACAAGCACATTCTGTCGACGTCCCTTTTCGAAACTCCAAAACAAGAATGCAATACTCTGCACCTACTTCTAGATGTCTGCCTAGTCACATCATGTGAATCTAAGCAGATGCAAACATCAGAAGTACCTTTATAGTAAGTAATGTATGCCATATACAGTCACATAGGTTCTTAAAATGCCTTTAGTGATGTAAATCAACAAAGGAGGTAAGAACATTGATGCAGTAAAGTGGAACCAAGTCACAAGTGATATATATATTTCTGAGGCTTGTGGAATCTGCTTAGATCACATGCTGTGCATAGGCCGACATCTAGTGGAAGCTGCGGAGTATTAGTTTGTTTTTCGAAAGTCGAAAATGGGCGTCGACACAGGCGTGCCAGTAATACTATCCCTAGTGTGACGTCCACTGTACCCAAGATCCCTCACGCGTCTAGGACCCTCAGATTGTTTTTTTCCGCCATACTGGTCGGAAGCATCTTGCGGAGTTCCCTGGCCTTAGCCATACTTTTGCTGTTATTATAATTATAATTCTTATTCATTCCCTTCCCCGCCCCAACGTCGACCCTCGACCTCGACGACGGCTGGAGAAGTCATCGACCGTCGACTGCTGCACGACGGATCTGGGCCTCGGAAGGCCGCTGGCCTCGGCCCTTACAAGTAGGGAGAGTGGGGGGTGGTACATACTCTTCACTCTTGATATATAGTTACATTTTATATATTCCTACACTTAGCAGCCCGCTGCCTTAAGGTGCGTATGGAGGGTACCCCTTTTCAATTCTGCCCCAAGTGCAATCGCAAATACCCTTGGGTCGACAGGCACGCCACGTGCAATCTCTGCTTGCCGAGGGATCACCCCGAAGCGAACTGCAGAGCGTGTAGTAGGTTTAAACCTAAGACACTTAAGGACCGTTCGACAAAGCGTTGGGCCCACCACGCCAGGCAGGAGGCCATGGCAGCGGAGGGCGCCTTCAGCGATGGCAGCGACGCCGTACTTTCGGACGGCGAGGGCATTATGGCGTCGAAAGACAGCCGGCGAGCGCAGGTCCCCGGCCTCGGAAGGTCATCCGGCAGGGCGGCTATGGGGAAGACCCCCGGCGACGCAAGCGCTACACACCTAACACACTAAGACCAACCGGACCTCGACAACGTCGACTTCCCGGAAAGAGGCACAAAAAGAACGGTCCGACTCGGTGTCCTCTGGGCGCTCTCGATCGAGATCACCTCACGACGCAAGGCAATCATCCACTCTTGCCAAGAGTGCCTCGCTACACACATTAACGGAAGTTCGATCGTCGGGAGACGAAGACGACTTCCACCCCCAGGCCGCGCTCCAAGATACCGAGACCGCGGTTAACACCAGTGAGGCCCCACGCCCGAAGCACACAGATACCTCTCCAGACCCTCGGCGCCAGGCGTCGAAAGTCTCTGGGGCCTCCAAGGGACAGGGAAAACATTTTTCCACGCACGGGGAGGGGGGAAACAGCGGAAAGCACAGCCTTCCACTCCTGTAAAGCCATCCTCTCACCCTAGGCAGACAAGCAAACACAAGTCTACCCTTGAAAAGTCCCATAAATCGTCACCTACTAAAGTAATACCCTGTTCCAGGGAATGGTCCAGTGAAGACATAGACAGGGTTATGTCTAGGATGTCTTCCTTGGCTGATTTTTATGATTAGAACCCAGAACATTTTCTTTCATATAACCCTCAAGGGGCCACACCCTCAGGCTCCTCCGATCCAATCCCGCTAAGTAAAAAGCCCCGGTTCGAAAGACCTGAACCCTTCGAGGTTCAGCCTTACTCCACTCCATATTCTACTCCACTCCCCAGTTACCAGGGACAAAGTTTCCCTGAAGAGGACCAGGAGTTTGAAATTATGGAAGAACAAACCGGGACAGATTACTATGCAGAGGATGAGGACCTGGAGGAGGGAGAAGATGAGCAAGAAATTTACAGAGTAGATTCCCCAGTACAAAGCAAAGCCCCAGTTACCGACTCTCCAGTTGATAACCAGCCCCTCCTTAACGAGGTTCTCGCTCGAGCAGCGGAACATTTCCACATCGACACCCACGGTGTACAGGAGGAAAGGGACTTTGCGGAGGAGTTTGTAGGAGAGAGGAGACCGGTCGCTCAGACCATCCCTATCCTCAAATCCATCCAACGAAGAATAGATCCTTCCCTGGTGAATCCTAACCTCACCAAGGCTGTCAACCCCAGAATTGAAAAGATTTTCCGGGCAGCCCAGTCTGACCCTCTGTATATAAGGGGACATCTTAAACCAGATTCCCTAGTGGTTACCAACACTAGAAAAAGGGCTGGCACGCCCTTATCTTCATCAGAAGCTCCTCCCGACAAGGAGAGCAAAAAACTTTACGGGTTTGGCAGGAAGGTAGCCTCAACGTCCGCCTACCAAGCAAGGATTGCGAATTCCACCACCCTGTTGGCTAGTTACAACTGCCATCAATGGGAAGAAGTCGCGGCGCTCATTGCCTCTGCTCCAGAACCGTTAAAGGGCCAGCTGGCTCGGATCTCGGCAGAGGGGAGAACCGTGTCTGGTTGCATTTTAAAAGCAACTTTCGACGCCGCTGACAACGCAGGGAGATTGATAGCAGAAGGTACTGTTATCAAGAGACACGCGTGGTTACGGCAGTCGGGATTCAAGACAGAAACCCAGGCTTCTTTAATAGACAAGCCAGTGGAACCCGACCTATTGTTTGGGAAAGCGGTCGAAGACTCACTTAAAAATGCCAAAGATGAATATGAGACTCTCAAATCCCTTGGCCAGCTTACCAACAAACCCCCTAACCAGAGGGGGAACAGTAATTTTCGTCGCCCACGCGGCCAAAATTCACAAAGAGGCAACTATGCCGAGGGACAGGGTACACAATGGAATAACAACCAGCAGTCTACCCAGAGTTACGGCAGGGGTAACAAGAGAGGTCGTGGAAGAGGCAGAGGCAGCCCCAACAAGGGAGGCGGCACGCCTCCACCAAAACAGTGACGCTCAGTTCAGGGTCCCTTGTCACGCAACCCCAGTAGGGGGACGCATTTCCACCTTCACCCAGGCTTGGGAAGGGATCACCTCAGACAGATGGGTGCTGTCAACAGTATCCGGTGGATATTGTATACAACTACTGCAGCGTTCCCGGACCCATCCTTCATGACAAAGAGTGCACTCCCTAGAGCATCAAAGGATCCTTCTCGAGGAGATCGACATTCCGCTAGAAAAGGACGCGATAGAACTCGTCCCAGGACACCAGGTAAACAAGGGTATCTATTCAACTTACTTCCTTGTGCCAAAGAAAGATTTGACAATGCGCCCAGTATTGGACTTACGGCCTGCCAACAAGTATGTCAAGCCCCAAAAATTCCGTATGACCACGCTACAAGAGGTAATCCCCCTCCTAAAAAAGGGGGATTACATGGCAACCTTGGATATGAAGGATGCTTATTTTCATATTTCCATGCTCCCAGCGCACAGAAAGTACTTGCGCTTCAAGGTGTACAGTCGCCACTACCAATTCAAGGTACTGCCCTTCGGGATAGCTTCAGCACCAAGGGTATTCACCAAGGTACTGGCGGTGGCAGCTGCACACCCACGCAGGGAGGCAATCCCGGTGTACCCTTATCTGGACGACTGGCTCATAACGGGGGAAACCCCAGGAATTTGCAGGTCAAACATTCAGAGGACTATCGACCTCCTCCACAAATTAGGCTTCTCTATCAACGAGAAAAAGTCAAGTCTGGTGCCAAGCACCTCAAAACAGTTTCTAGGAGCTATCCTAGATACTCTGAAAGGATTGACCTTCCCTTCGGAAGAGAGAATTCGGAATATACTTCTGCAAATTCCGCATTATCAGTCAGGTCAACAGATAACAGTACGCAAAGCTATGCGGTTACTGGGCATGATGGCGTCATGCATTTACCTGGTCCCCCACGCGCGTCTGCGCATGCGTCCCATGCAGGAATGGTTGGCGAAACAGTGGTCTCAGGCAAGTGGTCAGTGGGACGATCTAGTGGTCGTTTCGCCAACACTCGTACAGAGCCTACACTGGTGGACAAGAGAGAATCTCGCAAAGGGGAAACCCTTTTACGATCCCGAAGTACAAGCCGTGGTGACTACAGATGCATGCCTGACTGGGTGGGGAGCTCACCATCTCCACCACACAGCTCAGGGTCTCTGGTCTCACTCAGTAGCCAAGAACCACATCAATCTGCTAGAGCTTCTGGCAGTATTCCGAGCGCTAAAGGCGTTCGAGCCCCATCTACTGAACTTGTCGGTGCAGATCAGGACGGACAGCACGACAGCCATGTTCTATCTGAACAAGCAAGGGGGGGACTCGTTCGCCAAATCTGTCCAAGCTTGCCCAGAAAATATGGATATGGGCACTCAGACGGAACATCTTCCTGTCATCGCAACATGTTCCAGGGGAGCTCAATTCCCTAGCGGATGCTCTAAGCAGAGACTCCCTCCCAGAAGAACACGAATGGGTCCTTCACAGAGACGTAGTAGAAGATCTCTTCTCTCAGTGGGGTTTCCCCACTATAGACCTATTCGCCACAAGCGAAAACAAACAATGCCCAGGATTTGCATCCAGGTTCCCCCAGCCGGACTCCCAAGGGAATGCCCTGTGGATGAACTGGTCAAGGATGTTTGCGTACGCTTTTCCACCAACTCCTCTCCAGGAAGGTGGTGTACAAGATGAACAAGGAATCGATGACGCTCATCCTAGTTGCTCCCATGTGGGCAAGACAACCATGGTTTCCACACCTACGCAGGATGGCGGTGTGCGAACCCATCAAACTTCCAGCCTGGTACAACCTACTGTCCCAGCAACAGGGTCAAACAGTGCATCAGGAACCCAACTCTATGAACCTAGCAGCATGGCTCCTGAAGTCATAGAGTTTGGACATCTCAAATTACCACAGAGGTGTATGGACATTCTAAAGGAGTCCAGGAAACCAAATACAAGGCACTGTTACTTTGATAAGTGGAAAAGATTCGTTATCTGGTGCCAGAATAAACAAATCAACCCGGTTGATTGCACTCCTTCCAACGTTGTGACATACATGCTCCACCTGCTGGATGCAGGGTTGGGTTTTAACTCGCTGAAAGTACACCTGGCAGCCCTCTCGGCTTACACCACATCCCATAACAAGGTCTCGTGGTGGAAAGTACCAGTGGTTAAAGCCTTCATGGAAGGAGTAAAGAGACTTCACCCTCCTATTTCGAACCCACCGCCAGGATGGGACCTCAACGTGGTGCTAGCTAAGCTCATGGGACCCCCATTCGAACCCATGCATAAAAGTAGTCTCAAACACCTGACTTATAAAACGGCCTTCTTAGTAGCCATTACCTCCATAAGAAGGGTCAGTGAAATTCAGGCTCTGTCAGTGCAGGATCCTTTCTTTACTATCCACAAGGACAAACTGGTTTTACGCACACACCCTAGGTTCTCACCTAAATTCATATCCAAGTTCCATGTAAACCAGTCCATCGAGCTTCCGACTTTCTTCCAAAACCCGCAAAGCTCGGCTGAGGTGAAACTACACACCCTAGATGTGCGTAGGGCGGTCCTATACTATGTAAATAAAACCAGACCGCTAAGGAAAACAGATCAACTGTTTGTCTCCGTAGCTACAGGCAGAGAGGGGGATCGCGTCTCTAAGGGCGCTATCTCGAAGTGGATTATCAACTGTATACAGCTGTTACTCTCTTTCTGAAAAGACTCTGCCTTTTACGCCAAGGGCCCACTCTACTAGAGGCATTGGTGCCACTCTGGCTTTCATTGCAAATGTTCCCCTCGACACCATTTGCAAAGCAGCTACTTGGAGCTCTATTCACACTTTTACTCAGCATTACTGAATTGACACTCATTCCAAGACAGATACACAAGTGGGACAAGCGGTTCTAAGACACCTGTTTGCTCATGACCCTTCTCACATCCCACCTCCTTCTTCTGGTACTGCTCGCTAATCTATGCACAGCATGTGATCTAAGCAGATTCCACAAGCCTCAGAAGGGATACATTACTCACCGTAATCGTATTTCTGATGCTTGTATCTGCTTAGATTCACATGCGACCCACCCTTCCTCCCCTCCGAGAGAAGGCGCATGATTACTTGTAGTCTTACCTTTCTGTCTATCTGCTTGGATTATCTGTACTCGCGCTACTCCTCATGCTTCCTCATGTCAGAAAAAATACAATCTGAGGGTCCTAGACGCGTGAGGGATCTTGGGTACAGTGGACGTCACACTAGGGATAGTATTACTGGCACGCCTGTGTCGACGCCCATTTTCGACTTTCGAAAAACAAACTGTAATACTCCGCAGCTTCCACTAGATGTCGGCCTATGCACAGCATGTGAATCTAAGCAGATACAAGCATCAGAAATACGATTACGGTGAGTAATGTATCCCATATTTCTGAGGCTTGTGGAATCTGCTTAGATCACATGCTGTGCATAGGCCGACATCTAGTGGAAGCTGCGGAGTATTACAGTTTGTTTTTCGAAACTCGAAAATGGGCGTCGACTCAGGGCGTGCCAGTAATACTATCCCTAGTGTGACGTCCACTGTACCCAAGATCCCTCACGCGTCTAGGATCCTCAGATTGTTTTTTTCCGCCATACTGGTCGGAAGC
Organism: Ambystoma mexicanum; assembly: GCF_040938575.1. Taxonomy (NCBI): domain Eukaryota; kingdom Metazoa; phylum Chordata; class Amphibia; order Caudata; family Ambystomatidae; genus Ambystoma; species Ambystoma mexicanum. The sequence continues at coordinate 506,829,236 of NC_090938.1, forward strand.
ATTTTGCGGAGTCCCCTGGCCTTAGCCATACTTTTGCTAAAATATTGATTAATTGACATCCTTCCCAATCCCAACGTCGAACTTCGACACTCGACGCCGGCTTGGAGAAGAAATCGGCCGTTGGCTGCTGCATGACGGATTTGGGCCTCGGAAGGCCTCTTGCCTCGGCCCTGCAAGTAGGGAGAGTGGGGGGGTTGGACATACTCTACACTCTTGGTATATAGGTACACCTTATACATTTCCTACACTTAACAGCCCGCTGCCTCAAGGTGCATATGGAGGGTATCCCTTTTCAATTCTGCCCCAAGTGCAATCGCAAATACCCTTGGGTCGACAGGCACGCCACGTGCAACCTCTGCTTGCTGAGGGACCACCCCGAAGCGAACTGCAGAGCGTGTAGTAGGTTTAAACCTAAGACACTTAAGGACCGTTCGACGAAGCATTGGGCCCACCACGCCAGGCAGGGGGCCATGGCAGCGGAGGGCATCTTCAGCGATGGCAGCGACGCCGTGCTTTCGGACGGCAAGGGCATTACGGCATCGAAAGACAGCCGAGCGCAGGTCCCAGACCTCGGAAGGTCGTCCAACAGGGCGGCTATGGGGAAGACCCCCGGCGACGCAGGCGCTTCACACACCACCCACACCACCCACACTAAACACACGAAGTCCAACTGAGACTCGACGACGTTGAGTGCTCGGAAAGAGGCACAAACAGAACGGTCTGAATCGGTGTCCTCTGGGCGTTCGAGATCACCGCATGACTCCAGGCAATCATCCACTCTTGCCAAGAGTGCCTCGGTCCCTAGGCTAACAGAAGTTTGATCGTCGGAAGACGAAGACGACTTCCACCCCCAGGCCGCACTCCAGGAGTCGGAGCCCGCAGACAAGACCAGCGCGGCCCCATGTTCGAAGGACAGGGACTCTACCCCCGATCCTCGACGCCAAGCGTCGTCCCTCCGGAGCCACAAAGGGACAGGGAAATCACTTTTCCACTCACGGGGAGGGGGGAAAACAGCAGAAGCAGCCTCTGCACTCTTTCCCACCTGTGAAACACTCCACTCCTCCTAAACAGGCAGACAAGACCAGGTCTGCTGATATTTCAAAAAGCAGCAAATCTACTCAAGATAAATATCTCAAACTTTGAGAGTCATTCCCAGTTCCAAGAAATGGTCCAGTGATGACATAGATAGGGTCATGTCAAGGATGTCTTCTTTGGCAGACTTTTACGATAAAAATCCAGACCATTTCCTTTCATATGATCCACAAGGGGCTACACCCTCAGGCTCTAATGATCCTATCCCCCTGAGTAAGAAGCCCCGGTTTGAGACACCGATGAGGTCTACGGACCCCTTCGAGGTACAACCATACTCACGGCCATACTCACTGTATGAAGGAGAGACTTCCTTTGGTGAGGACTAAGATTTTGGCATGGTAGAAGAGCAAACCGGGACGGGCTACTATGGGGACGATGACCAGGAAGAGGAAGACCCTGAAACGTACAGAGTAGATTCCCTGGTAGAAAAGGAAGCCCCGGTTACCGACTCCCCTGTCGATAACCAACCCCTCCTGAACGAGGTTCTCGCACGTGCAACAGAACTTTTCCATATTGACACCCACGGTGTCCAGGAGGAGAGGGACTTCACCGAGGAGTTAGTGGGAGAAAGGAGGCCTGTTGCCCAGACCATCCCTATCCTTAAGTCTATTCAGCGAAGAATAGACCCGTCCCTGGTGAACCCGAACCTCACCAGAGCAGTCAATCCCAGAGTTGCAAAACTTTTCAGGGCAGCCCAGCAAGGTTATTTATTCAACTTACTTCCTTGTGCCAAAAAAAGATTTGACAATGCGCCCAGTATTGGACTTACGGCCTACCAACAAGTATGTCAAGCCCCAAAAGTTTCGTATGACTATGCTACAAGAGGTAATCCCCCTCCTAAAAAAGGGGATTACATGGCAACCTTGGATATGAAAGATGCCTATTTTCATATTTCCATGTTCCCAGCGCACAGAAGGTACTTGCGCTTCAAGGGGGACAGTCTGCACTACCAATTCAAGGTACTGCCCTTTGGGATAGCTTCGGCACCAAGGGTATTCACCAAGGTACTGGCGGTGGCGGCTGCACACCTACGCAGGGAGGCAATCCCGGTGTACCCTTATCTGGACGACTGGCTCATAACGGGGGAAACCCCAGTAATTTGCAGGACAAACATTCAAAAGACTATCGACCTCCTCCACGAATTAGGCTTCTCAATCAACGAGAAAAAGTCAAGCCTGGTGCCAAGCACCTCCAAACAGTTCCTAGGAGCAATCCTAGATACTCAAGAGGGGTTGACCTTTCCTTTAGAGGAAAGAATTCGGAATATACTACTGCAAATTCCGCAATATCAGTCCGGTCACCAAATAACGGTACGCAAAGCAATGCGTTCACTGGGCATGATGGCATCATGTATTTACCTGGTCCCTCAAGCGCGCCTGCGCATGCGTCCCATGCAGGAATGGTTGGCGAAACAGTGGTCTCAGGCAAGTGGTCAGTGGGACGATCTAGTGGTCGTTTCGCCAACACTAGTAAAAAGTCCTTCACTGGTGGACGAGAGAATCTTGCACAGGGAAAACCCTTTTACGATCCTGAAGTACAGGCAGTAGTCACTACCGATGCATGTCTGACGGGGTGGGGAGCTCACCATCTCTACCACACAGCTCAGGGTCTCTGGTCTCCCTCAGTGGCCAAGAACCACATCAACCTGCTAGAGCTTCTGGCAGTATTCAGAGCGCTTCAAGCGTTCGAGCCCCACCTACTAAACCTGTCAGTGCAAATCCGGACGGACAGCATAACAGCCATGTTCTACCTGAACAAGCAAGGAGGGACTCGTTTGCCAAATCTGTCCAAGCTTGCCCAGAAAATCTGGATATGGGCACTCAGACGGAACATCTTCCTGTCATCACAACATGTTCCAGGGGAGCTCAATTCCCTAGCGGATGCTCTGAGCAGAGACTCCCTCCCAGAGGAACACAAATGGGTTCTACACAGAGAGGTCGTAGAAGATATCTTCTCTCAGTGGGGTTTCCCCACTATAGACTTATTCGCCACAAGCGAAAACAGACAATGCCCAGGATTTGCATCCAGGTTCCTCCAACCAGACTCCCAGGGGAACGCCCTGTGGATGAACTGGTCAGGGATGTTTGCGTACGCTTTTCCACCAACTCCTCATCAGGAAGGTGGTGAACAAGATGAACAGTCGGTGACGCTCATCCTAGTTGCTCCCATGTGGGCAAGACAACCGTGGTTCCCACACCTACGCAGGATGGCGGTGTGCGAGCCCATCAAACTTCCAGCCTGGTACAACCTACTGTCCCAGCACCAAGGTCAAACAGTGCATCAGCAACCCAACTCAATGAACCTGGCAGCATGGCTCCTGAGGTCATCGAGTTTGGACATCTCAATTTACCACAGAGGTGTATGGACATCCTAAAGGAATCTAGGAAACCAAACACAAGGCACTGTTACTTTGACAAGTGGAAGAGATTTGTTATCTGGTGCCAGAGTAGACAAATCAACCCAGTTGATTGCACTCCTTCCACTATTGTTACATACATGCTCCACCTGCTAGATGCAGGATTGGTTTTTAACTCACTGAAAGTACACCTGGCAGCCCTGTCGGCATACACCACTTTCCATAACGAGGTCTCGTGGTGGAAAGTACCAGTAGTTAAAGCCTTCATGGAAGGAGTAAAGAGACTTCACCCTCCTATTTCGAACCCACCACCAGGGTGGGACCTTAATGTGGTGCTATCTAAGCTCATGGGCCCCCCTTTCGAGCCCATGCATAAAAGCAGTCTCAAACACCTGACTTATAAAACGGCCTTCTTAGTAGCTATTACTTCTATAAGAAGGGTCAGTGAAATTGAGGCTCTGTCAGTGCAGGATCCCTTCTTTACTGTCCATAAAGACAAACTGGTTTTACGCACACACCCTAGGTTCTCACCTAAATTTATATCAAAATTCCACGTAAACCAGTCCATCGAGCTTCCGGCTTTCTTCCAGGACCCTCAAAGCTCGGCTGAGGTGAAACTACACACCCTAGATGGGCGTAGGGCGGTCCTCTACTATGTAAATAAAACCAGACCGCTAAGGAAAACAGATAAACTGTTTGTCTCCGTAGCCACAGGCAGAGAGGGGGATCGCGTCTCTAAAGGTACCATCTCGAAGTGGATTATTAACTGTATCCAGCTGTGTTACTCACTCTCTGAAAGAACTCTGCCTTTCACGCCAAGAGCCCACTCTACTAGAGGCATTGGGGCCACTCTGGCTTTCATTGCAAATGTACCCCTTGATACCATTTGCAAAGCAGCTACTTGGAGCTCTATTCACACTTTTACTCGGCATTACTGCATTGACACCCATTCCAAGGCAGATACACAAGTGGGACAAGCGGTTCTAAGACACTTATTTGCTCATGACCCTTCTCGCATCCCACCTCCTTCAGGTACTGCTCGCTAATCTATGCACAGCATGTGATCTACGCAGATTCCACAAGCCTCAGAAGGGATACATTACTCAGCGTAATCGTATTTCTGATGCTTGTATCTGCTTAGACTCCCATGCAACCCACCTTTCCTCCCCTCTGAGAGAAGGCGCATGGGTGTTTGTAGTCTTACCTATCTTATCTGCTTGGATTTTCTGTACTCTCGCTACTCCTCATGCTACCTCATGTCAGAAAAAAATACAATCTGAGGATCCTAGACGCGTGAGGGATCTTGGGTACAGTGGACGTCACACTAGGGATAGTATTACTGGCACGCCCTGTGTTGACGCCCATTTTCGAGTTTCGAAAAACAAACTGTAATACTCCGCAGCTTCCACTAGATGTCGGCCTATGCACAGCATGTGAATCTAAGCAGTTACAAGCATCAGAAATAAGATTACGGTGAGTAATTTATCCCATATATAGCTTGTCCAGTCCCTAAGAAGAATGGGGCTTTGTGCTCAAGTCTCAGGAGCCATAATGCAGCTGGGCAGTAACTCCAAGCACACCAATGGTGAGGATCTGCACCATTCAAGCAACCACTAGTTGTCCAGTTAGGGACAAGTATTGACTTCACTCATGCGCCACAGCCGCACTTTCTGGCACCACAGATGTTCAGTGGGACCTGACAGTCCTACCCACTTCCCGGGCGCCACACCCTACTACCCTGAGAAATCTGCAGCATTCCCACGCAAGTTCTTGACCCTCTATGGGATTTCCTGACCTGGCCAGGCAGAAGCAAGGCCACAGAACATGTGCAAATCTTGTGCCATGGTCCTGTTGGGACACTAGCCATGTTTAGTGCACACCTGCAATAAAACAAATGGGAAAACCTATAATTTACCAGGACTGATGGTCTGAAGGATTGATCAGTTCCCCCATAACAAATGAGCAAAATGCAAGGGAAGTGAAGCTGAAGGCTTTACTTTTCCTCAAAGTCAGAACTGGTTCAGAAACAAAGCAAACACAATTTGGTGTCCATAGAAACTATGGAGGGAAAGTTGCCAAGAGATCTTCCAGCAGTCACTGACTTAGTTGCCATATCTTTGTTTGCCTATTTGTCATTTTTTATTTACAAAAATGCCCCTTCATAATTGGGCTTATGTTATCTCAGGCTCCAGGTGCTGTTCCATGATCTCGGCTCTTGTTGGTTCTTTTTATTTGATAAGACCCAGTTAATGTAGGGAGGTTTTATCACCGCAACAGACACTGTCATGTCTTGAGTTATCTTAATTGATAAGTGGCCTCTTACCCGAATTGCAAACTTGCCCTTGCTTTGTTAGTTCCTAGTCCTGTTTCATCGTACTTTGCCTAATTGGTTAAATGAGGGACTTTTCACAATGCGTTTTTCATGCCTGTGCATCAGCAAGATTGCAAAATAATCTTTTGGGCTTTTCAGTTGTTAAATATAAAAAGATGGTTTTGTCTTCCACGCTTTTCTGCAGAAATCAAACCTTCATGTATGTATCGAATATTCACAATAAGCAAGCTTTCTGTTCTTGGATAAGGTGTATGCATGTACCTAGAATGGATAGCCTTTTAGGCCTTGTGTTGGCAGTTCAGTATGTGGATCTAGTGAATGCAGAAGCTATCTGAGGCATTATAGCCATGTGTTAGTGCTTCAGTAATGGCATGTACATGTGAATGTATACTATACCTGAGGGCTTGTGTTGGTGGTACGACGTCCTTTCATCGCGGGATTAACCCTCGCTAGGCTTTTCGCTGCGGAAATTCCATTGGAGGAAAAATCTAATTTTTGGGGGCTACAAAGAAATATATATGGAGTGTGGGTATTCGGGTATATAAAAACATTAAAGGGGATGGGGTCTTTGGGAAGAACCCCAAAAATACATTCGATTGTTTTTGCGATGGAATTTCCACTGAGAAAAACCCAGCGATGGTTATTCCTGCGATTAAATGACATGGAACCGTGTTGGCACCTCAGTAATGACATGTACTGCTTGTGAATGCACAAGGTTAGTATGTTAGTATCTATGAAAACTATTCTAAACTGGCTCTTGGCAATCTATACGAGTATGCATACCAGGCGTTTGAATGCTATACACAATTCTAATCACCCTGTTCATGTAGTGCCCTGCTTATGGTACAAATGCTGTGAGGCTTCAAAACAAGTGTACCTCCAGAAAGAGCTGAATATATGACCCTACTGATGCTGCCTCTGGTGTCTAAGTTTGGGGGTGGGGCGAATGCTGTTGCAGTACTACGAAGATTGATTAGCAGCTCCCATTGTGCACATCTGCCTCAGTCCAGGCCTTACCATGCCCCAGCCACGAAACCCCACTAAAAATGTTTAAGCTGGTCCTCGCGTGTTTTTTAACACTAGCACCATACCCCGCTCCTGTGTAAAGTCAATGCACTACGTATATTATAATCATCCGAAGTGGGGCTAGGGGAGGGCCGGAGCTTTTCCTGGCCCTTGTTTAGAAGGCCCAATGTGAGGAGTGTTTCCACTTTTGAGAACGTGCTGTCAGGGTGACTGGAAAATGTTCAATTGTCTTGGCGAAAGGAAAGGTGCGGCCTGCAGGAGCGCATACACTTGAGGCATCCACCACTTGGAGATTATTCCCAATTACGTTAATGCCTATGCCACCATTAAACTGACATAACCTATTGAAAGCACGACCGAATCGGTCTCTATTTTCTGCCTGGAAAAAGCATAGTTACTTATTGAGCCATCCAGTTCTTGAAACAATTTAAACACGCTGTTCGGTCTAATGTTTGTTCAGTTACTGTTATGCTCGCTTGATTATAAACTGTAATCTCGTGCTGCCAGTTGTAATTTTTCTGCAAAATGTCTTAATCTATTCTTTTATTCTTTCACCAGTTTTGTTCTTAAATGTGGACTCTTTAAATGTAGTCTATTAACCACTTTTTCCTTTTCCATAGGAAGATTACCGTCGCACAGTAACTGAAATTGATGAAAAGGAGTATATTAGTTTACGATTAATTATATCAGAATTGAGGAATCAATATGTAAGTTTCACTTATTTCTTATTTTAGACAATGTTGGTGCTTTTGGCAGTTAAAAGTGGACCAATCGATTTTGCCATTTCACCTTACTAAGTTGCATCAAAGGCAACATTCACAAGTGTGGTGCCACAAATATTGCAGTTGTGTCCATTGTTTTTCTTGTTTCTAAGTGCTGCAATGTGTGTTTTGCGAATTGTGACATGAATGTTTTACCAGACCATGTGTTCTGCTAGTTGGGTTGATCAGGCCAATATGCATCTATCTAAATTACTGTGATGTTAGGATCGCTGGTAACAACGTCAAGATTTGGCAGATCCCTGTTCGTATCTTACATTTCTCAGTGGATTTGCAACTTTTTGTATTGTGCAGTTGATTTGCTAGTTTTTAAGTTATGTTGGTATTTGTTTTAAACGTTAAGAACAGTAAATTGTGCTTACCTTTTTGAGGTGTTAGTTTGGTTCTCACACCTTGCTGGTGTTGTCTGCTTTATACACCGCAGTAAGAAGTAATGATGCCCATGCTGTGTGGTAAACCGGAATTCCTATTTTAGGGATTCAAGGATCACTTTTTGCAGCCCCTCAACTATTTTCTTTTTTCCAATGTATTTTGGTTCATTGATCTTTATAGTGACCCGAAGTACTTTCCTTGGGTCACCCCTAAGGTACCCTCGAGTGCCTGCCAGGCACCCCATTGCTGCCATAGTTAGTTATTTTGTCACTACATTTAGTTTGAAAGAATGTTGGTGGTGGATGTGCTCTTTAATTTTGCCTTTACCAAGGATACAAGCCATTTTACTGTATTGGTAGCCCAATGCATCTTTTTGTTAGCCATTGGGGCACCAGGGGTTTTTTCATATCCTTCCATTTTGTTACTAGGGCTTCACTTTGTCTACGTGACTTGAGGTATGTTCAAAAATACCCTGTGGGCTCTTTTTGAGCCCATTGTGGCAGCCTCCATCTGGTCCTAACTGGTTTAGCCCTCGCTGCCTGTGCGGGGTGGCTTTGGATCAGTGGCAGTCACCAGTGACAACCAGTATGGTTGGTGACTGGCCCTCTGCTCCATCCTCTTTGATTGACTGGCTGTTCTGTGGCCAAGCCCCTTTCACAGCGGTATGTAGGTTCTGCCCTGGCCCCAACTCTTGCTGCTGTGTTCCTGGAACTTGGAGGTGTAATGTCTGCCGACTTGATGTAGTTTTCTCTCTGGTTCCGTTTTTAAAGCCTTCACTATGCAATACTTAAGTTCAGTCGCATAGACGTATCCCAGTTTGTGTATTTTTCTGCCAGAAGTCAAGTTCGGATTTAATGGCTTCAGGTGACGCTTTGTCATGTGTTTCAGCAGCTCTTCTCCCCCCAACCCCCAGGGCTAGTTATAACATCCTCAGCAGAAGGTGGCTAAAAATCTGCCTTAACAGTGTGGTCATTGTTAAAACTACATTCCTGCATGCCAGCGATAAGATTCCAATAGTAATCTATTAATGGCCCCACACACCGGGAAGGAAGATGCAGTATTTCAATTCATGTCATTTGTTGACCTGCTTTAAAGATGTGTAAGGCAATTTCTGCATGTGACCTGCAACTTCATGCTTGTGGAAAAAGTGGGAAGTGGAATTTAATTTACCTTAAACTTTAATCTATTGTGGCTTTAAATTAGATTTCCTATTTTGGGTATTCTAAGGCCATTTTTCTTTTGGGCCCCATCCTTTTTCACTCTTTTTATTTGATTCTTCCTTGGTCTTTACCCTCTTCTATAAAGTATTGGGTCGGCCATAAGTTGGCTAGTCCCAAGTGTGCCTCTCGGGCATCCTATTTCTGCCCTAGTGTGAGTGTCACTAAAGATTGGTTGTAGGCAATGGGCAGGAGCTGTGCTTTAATTTTGGCTTTACCAAGGGTGCAAGCCATTCCATTGCATTGGTAGCCCAACATACCTTTTGGGGTGGCAGGTTTTTTATATACATTGTATCTTTTTATTTCTCCTGCTCCGATCCATTTGTTTTTCTATGGCGTCTTTGTCTAAATGATGCTGATCTGTGAGCTAATCGCATCATCCATATTGGTCCTAACTAGTTTAGACTAGTATAGGAGCCTGGAATAGCGCCTCACTTCCTGTAGTGGGTGGCTTGGGCTCAGGTAGTCCCAGTTACTAACTAGTATGGTTGGTTACCTGACCCTCTACCCCCAACCCCATTTTGTGGTTGGCTTTCACAGGGATATTTGCAATCTTTCCTGCCTGTAGCTTGCTTGCTGGCTCCTATAACTTGGAGATGGCGGGTCTGCCAACCTGCTGAAGGAGATTCTGCCAGGGTCAAGCCCCTACTTCGGAACAGTTTTTGGGCCACTTTAGCACTGCATCCTGCAGTTTACTGCCAGGATCTTCAACCTGGCAGCGGCAGGTGCCTAGGAGAGTTAACCACACCGCCAGATCTTCAGTTTGGGACGTCCAAGGGTGCCACCAGCTTTTCTGTCCTGGGACTGTTTGCTGCTGGTCTGCAGACTTATTCCTCAAATTTTCTTCACATATTTGACTCCTGGCTTGAAGGTGTCTTATGAAGAGCCTTTGCCTTTCTCCTGCATCACAAGCAGCCAGAGCCACCAATGTGAGTACCTACATTGGCATCCTGGGAAGGCTAATAATTCATGCTAACCACATCCTGCCACCCCTTTAGTGTTTAGGCGCGGGGGCGTCTTCTGACCCTTTTAAATCTTCTTGGGGTCTTCTGGGGTTGGTCGCAGCATCTGCACCTGTACTGGTGGGGAGAGAGAGACCAGGTTTCCCTCCATTAGTGGTTCTGCAACTTTTCCCTTTGTCACCTATGGAACTGACACTGGAACTCATCCTAAAGTGACTTTAGGCCACTTATTTTTTTTTTATTTATTGCATTTGTTACATGCCCAAACCCAAGAGAATCACAGCATTAGTTACTTAGAAGCTTCACTTATTACAGACTTGGATACAGGTTACGTACATATTCAGTTTCAACATATTAAGAAACAGACTGGAGGTGGTTACAGCCTTAGTCGCATTTGTCAAAGAGCCAAGCTTTAATAAATGTTTTGAATTGCTGGTGCGATTGCTCATTTCTAATATGTGGCGGTAAGGTGTTCCAAAGCGTGGACGCGGCTACTGGGAAGCTAGACCCTCCTGCTCCTTTTTTTTTTTTCTCTCCTAGCGGGGAACGTTCAGGTGTATGCTGGTACATGATCTAAGGGATCGGGGTTGAAACCTTTTGGGTTATGCTGTTCAAATAAGAGGATACATTTGTGAGCAGTCGGTCTTGAAGAGGATTCTCACTTTGACGGGGAGCCAATGCACCGCTCTTCTAATATGGGAAATGTGATCTTTCTGTTTTAATCCAAAGGCAGCACGCAGGGCTTTATTCTGGAGTAATTGCAGTTTGGCAAGATTTGTCATGGTGCCCAGTAAAAGGATGTCTACTTTTTGAGAGGATGAGGGCTCGTGCTAGTGTAAGGCAATTCTGAGGTGTGAGAATTTTGTAGTATGTGCAGTGGATGACCAGGCGTTGATGTGCTTGGTAATAGAGAGATTGGCATCTAGGTGGGCGCCTAGTGTTTACTTGTTTCAAGACTGAGATGGATGTATCATCTAGAGATTTTAGGCAGGTGGGGAGCGTACAATGAGGATCTGCTCTCATTGTTCAGGCATAGGCAATGGGTGGCCATTCAATTTTGGATGATTGCGTAAATCTTGTTGGTAGTATCTTGTATGTGGTCTACAGTGATGGGGATCCATTTCTGGGAGTCATCTGCGAAGTGTGTAGATGATGCCCATGGCGTCGGGTGCTGCAAATAGTTTAATGTATAGAGTAGGTGATAGTCTGGAGCCTCGAGGGACACCTAGAGGACCTGCGATGGGGTCAACCGCCTCATCGCGGATAAAGACTCTGGAGATGCGTTCCGACAGGAATGATTTGATCCTAAGGGTGGCTTCTGGGGAAAAATTGAAGTTTTCGGGCAGTGCAAGGCACAGCTTGTGATCTACCAGATCGAATGCAGCTGATGGGTCGAGTGGTACTAAGATGCCTATGTTCCCCAAATCTGATTCAGTCCATTTGCATTTTTAGATCTAGTAGTCCTGTTTCGGTGCTATGTTTGGGGCGGAAGCCTGATTGTCTAGCTCCTAGCAGGTCATTTTCCAGGTAGTATTGGATTTGTGTGTAGGCTACTCGGTCAATTATTTTCAGTAGGAATGGGACGGTAGTGATCGAGTGATAGTTGGGATGGTAGGATCAAGGGAGGACTTCTTGAGTAGTGGGGTTGTCCAAGCCGATTTGATGCAGGATTGGGCGGAGTTGGAGGTAAAGGAAGCATTGATAGTCTGTGATAATTTGTATTAGTGCTGGTGCAGAGTTTTCCCAACAGGGCGGGAAAGCTGCCACATTTGCAGTTGGAGGGTTTAAGGGTGGTGATGGTGGCCAAGACCTGGTCTTGGGATACTTTACTGAATTTGAATTAGGACGTGGTGGTATCAGAATTAGCACTAGGTAAGTGTGATGGCATACCTTTGCCAGCTAGATTTCTTTTGTTTTTTGAGATTGTGTGCCCGTGCATTTTGATTGGTAGTACACCAAGCTTTGTCTGTCGGCCAGTGCTACTGTCCGGATGGGTGATTCAAATTCCTTAGTATGGAGAATAGTTCTTGAGTAATTGAAGATGCATTAGTGATGCAGGTATTACGGGAGGTAGCTTTGTGAGCTACCACAAGTGTTAGTTGTATTGGTGGAAGGGTTCTTTTTGTGAAGGTGCTCAAACTCTTTTGTTGCGGCGTAAGATTAGGTTTTCTTCATTAAACCAGGAGTTCCCTCGCTTCAGTTTGTGGTATTTTAGAAGGGAGCAGGGAGCTTCTATATCAAGAGTGGATTTCAAACATGTGTGATAAAGCGTGGAGATAGTCAGGGTTCGTATCTGTGGTGGAGTGGGACTTGAGTGTGTCAGCAAGTAGAGGGATGAGATTTTATGAAGTGAGCTTTTGGGTGTTTCTGATGGAGATGGGGGTTGTGACTGGCCGGCGGTGTGGTCTGTCTTAGTGTTCGGTGGTCAAAACGTATTAGGAAGTGGTCAGACCAGGTAACTTCAGAAATTGAGTCTATATTTATAGTTACTTTAGACCTCAGAATCCAGTCAAGGATTCTTCCTTTAATGTGAATGGGAGAATTGGTAATTTGTGTAAAGTGTATGTCATAGAGGGCAGAGGTGAGAGCGCTGGCTTTGTGGTCTGATTTATCATCAAATCCAAGGTTGAGATCTCTTAGGATAATGAGTTTGGTTTCAAGAGAGGAGTGATGAGCAGAGGGATGTCTAGGTCGGCATTGTTAGTGTTTGGTTGTCTGTAGATGAGGAAGTTGAATGTGGTTTTAGGGTCGGTAGTGAGCTTCAAGAACAGGAATTCATATCCTGGAATAGGGTCTATAGGGCATGGCCTAAGCTTGATGGTGGTTTTGGCAATTATTGCTACTCCACCCCTATAGCATCTTGGTGGTCTGTCCTGAATATTGTGTAGTCAGGAGGGATGGCTAGTGCAAGAGAAGGGCCCAACGCAGGGTGTAGCCAAGATTCTGTGATGGCTAAGAGGTGAATTAAGTTGTTAAAGTAGCAGATCATGGATGTCCATGGCATGAGCTCCTATGCAGCAAGCATTAATCAGGGAACATTGAAGTCTATTGTTAGTGGCTACTATGTGTGGCTGGGTGTCCATGTCATGGTTAGTAGGTACAGGATCCTTGTGCGTTGTCGTGGAGTGAGGGGGGGGGGTGTCAGTGTGCTATAATGGGATGGTATGCACCAGTGTGGTGGTAATATGTGGTAGGGGGCCAGTTAAGTAAGCGTGGTGTCCGATCTGGTGTGTGCATGAGGGTCTAGCTTGTTTGGATGGCCCTCAAGCGGCTGAAGTAGTGTTCTGAAGGGCTGCTCGAGTTCTGGAGCCTGGGTGTGCAGGTCGAGTTGTACCTGTGCACGGAGCAGTAGGCCATTTCTGTACTGTTGAAAGGGGTGGTGTGTGTGTGTGTACGTACGGGTCGGGCGACTAGGTAATTGTATGACAGGAGGGGGAGTTTTACGGGTAGTCTTGGGGATTTACCTCGGTGGGCATTTTAGCAGGCTTGGGGAATGGTTGCCCGAGCTGTGCCAAGGTAGGTGGCTTAGATTCGGGTAGGCTTGGGAAGCCCAGCACTAGTGCTTGTGGCGGAGGTGTGACTAGTGGGGTGTCCGTGGGCTGCAGTGAGGTTAGGATTAATAGCTGTTATCTCGACATCAGTAGGCGGAGTGCAGGGCATTACGAATGGGGATACTTTTTGGAGGAAGGGTGTTGGCCATGGAATAAGGAAGTGACGTGGGCAGTAGAACCGAGCTAGGCCGTTTCCAAACTGCACAGAAGCGCCAGCAGAACAGTATGCTCGACTTAACTTGGTGCAAGTAATCCCTGCAGGCAGTGGTTTTCACGTGCGAGTGTGCTGGAGAAGTGGGGTGGGGGTGAGGGCCATCGGACTGTTTAATGGCCCGGTTAAGGGCCATTCATGGTCCTGGGGGGCTAGATGCTCTGGCCCCAGATTTTGGTGTAGGGATGGCAGCAGTCAACTTTAAGGGGGTCGGCAGCATGATTCCAATGGGGGAGGCACACTCCCCCAGTTGGCTTGGGAGCATTAAGGCTCACTAAAACTTGATGTGAAAGTTGCTAGCATAAAACACAGTGGAGTGTTGTAGTGATTGTGTGCGCAATTGGCAAACCTATGAGCACAGTGCAAAGCAGATTGTTAACAAAGCAACACACAGATGGGCATATGTGCATTAGGCATCATACAGGTACAACTAGGTGCAGCATTGGCATTTGAAATACAGATTACTGACATAGGTAGCCATAGGGCTTCTAATGCATGGAGAACACCTAGACTTGATCGCTAGCCATAGAGCTAGAAATGCATGGAGAAAACGCACCTAAATTGTATAGGTAGGCATAGGGCTAGTAATGCGTGGCGGAGTGGATATACAGAGTAGAACGATGGTTAGAGCATATGATGGCATACCTGGAAGTACATGAAGTTCAGTAAGCTTATCGGGTCCTGTAAAATTGTTCTTAGGTTGGCAAGGGTGTTTGGTGACTGGTTGAGTGTGTTGCTTGTAGTGACCAGAGGTTTGTGTAGAGCAAACGGCACTCAGTGTAATAGTTGGGAATATCTTGGGGGACATGTGCGCAAGTATGAACTTTAACAGTGAATCCGTCTGTGCTTCTGTGGCGGCTGTGGGAGGGAGCCGTGGTAGGGCGTTTGGGAGGGTTGAGTGGATACAACACTGTCTATTTGCTTACTTGAGATGCATTGCACGGATTCCGCCTTTGGGGGGATGCCTTGCTGGTATATGTAGGAGGGAAGACCCTGAGGTAACGGCGACAATGGGGTATGAAGGTGCTTGTCGCAAGGTAACATAGCGCTCCGCCATGCGCCTTAGGAGTGGGGCCTTTGGGTGGGGGGCCAGCTTCCACCCTGCCGGCTACCCGATGGGTCCAATTGAGGGTAGCTGTGGCCAATTAGTGCAGCTTCAGGCTGCTCCAAGATGATTGTGTGAGGATGCTCACAAGTGGCCATTTTAGAAAGTTACATTGGTAATCCATGAAAAGGTTGAAATGCAGGTAAATTCCGGTGTGGCAGTGCGCTTTTGCAGGCAATGCACAAGAAAACATATGCCTGCTGTCTTGGTCCACAGTGCGCTGTAATACAGAAATTAGCAGCACCCATACAATTCATCACGCATGTTAGTCATACCTGCTACCTTCACTCACCTGCGCCTGAAAGATTTTTTTTTAACTCTCCTAAGGGGCGTGTCTCTGGACTCAGATTCACCATTTCCGCACTTGCCTGTGATTTATCTATTTTTAAGTTCTCCCTTTCCTTTCTGCAATAGTAAATGTACTTGAAACACTAACTGCAACTGATGTGCATCTTTCCATAAAATGTATCCGGAAATTGTTACTGCAATGGTTTGATTCTTGGAAGCTTTTGCTGTAGCTTACTAGGTTTCATCCTCTGGCTTACATGTTAGTGGTGGGTAACTGGCCTTTAATATTGTTATAAATCCCATCGAGGTATTTATTGGTGAATTGTATGTTAGTCACTAGGTTAAATATCCCGAATATATGCACAGCATGTAAATCTAAGCAGATACAACCACCAGAAATACCATTACGGCCAGTAATCGGTCTTCCCTTGTTAATGCCATTCCCTCCCATATGTTAGGTAGTGACCATCAGGTCTAGCACATTCCACATGCACTAGGGATGTTATGTATCTTTAGGACACTGTATTTAATTTTTCATGCTGCTGAATACTTACCCTTGGGACTGATTTTCTATACTCTGCCTGGTGGACAGATGTATACGAGCAAACATAGTTTAGTGGCTGGAGCAACTCTGGGAGCTGTAGCCAAACCAGTTCAAGGTATGTGGATGAGTGGTCTAGGCAAGTCTTGAAGTGGTGAGCCTGTAAAGGGTCCTCATTGAGCATACAGTGAAAAGGAACACACTCGGTTATATGGCCATAAATAAGTATTTTTAGAACACTATGAAAGAATGTCTACTAGTATGTAATATCACACAACACTAAATAGATACATATATACATTGGAGTAGCGCAGCATGCATACCCCTGTAAAGGAAGATATTCATATGCAACACTTAAGGCCACAGATATACAACACTTACCTTAGAAGTCCCTCCCCAAGATATATGGGGTCCTGTGCTGAAAGGTTCACCTAGGTTTCTTAAGTTTTGTGCGACAGGGGAAAAAATTGGTCTAGGGCTTCTGGGGTTCAGTGAAGAGTTCCAAGTGGTAGAGGACAACTTATTCTAATTAACAAGTGTCCCCAACATTAGGAGTAGTTGTGCGAGCAAGCAATGGCAAAGCCAAATTCTTTTGAAGGTTTCAGAAAGTTACCAGACCTTTAAAAGGGAGATTGGGGGGGCGAAGGGGGGACCGTTCAGGTAAGTACTGTTACTCATCCTGTACTCCTCCAATTCTTCTTAGAACTTGGCAGGTCTTCTGAAGATGGTCTGAGTTCGCTCTTCCCACCGTCACCTCCGGTCCCTGGTGTCCAGGGGTTGCAGGTTCAAGCACTTCTCAGGTCGGCAACAAATGCTAGTGCAAGGTCTTCTTCTGCATTCTTCAACCAGAACTCTACACAGGGCCCCTCTCGGCACAGGATTTGGATGCAGGAAAGCTGTTTCGCATGACTGCCACCAATGCAGTGACGCAGGACACGCTTGCCATGGTCTGACTTTGACTCCTATCTTGGGTCCCCTTTATGCTGTAACCAAGAAATGTGGCAGTGATGAGTCTTGTAGCACAAGGTGACAACCCCCCCCCCCCCGCCCCCAACCCCCAAGTTCCAGGCCTCCCCGCTGAACAGCAACATCTTGAGCACAGTAGCCCAAACTCTAGAGCTCGTTTGTCATTGGGTGATCTAGGGGGTTCTTCCGTAGACTCTTCTTCGCTGGACTCAGAGCTGACGTTGAGAATGGATGTCTTTGTCACATTCCTCCTCCATGAGCCCCCCCTCCCCCCCAGGTCACTGCTCCATTGCAGAACTGGTGAAGATCACCTACAAAACAGGGGTCTTCCAGGACTGCAGCAGAGGTTGGTCGCCAGGTCTTCTTCCAATGGGAAATAAATTGGGTACTTTCACTCTTTTAAAAAATGTTTTGGTTGTCAGTCGGACAGAATCAAACGTGGAAGAGGTAGTACAGTACAAATCAAGTGGTATACTGGTTACCGCCCCCTTACTCTAAAGTTGCAACAAATGCTCATCACTTGGCTTCCAGCTAAAGAGAGTATATGAAGCTTTACATCTTTATCATACACAATTTTATTTGCACAGACTTGTTTGGTTCTTGTACATTAAGCCACATGACCGACATAGCCGGTCAGACATACACACATGTGCAACAGTTACGTACATATTCATCCTGTAGCAGTTCTATATAAAAAACAATGTGGTGACTTGGGGGTTAGTAAATTAGTGATTGTGTCGTTTTTAAAATGCTCAATAGACTATGCAGTTTATCTTTTTGGTCTAATAAAATTGAATGTATGATACAGATGTAGTTACGTTTCATATACTCTTTACCTGGAAGCCTAAATAAGAGCCGACAGCGGTGTACATTCAGAAGTGGTGAGCATTTGTTGCTACTTTACATAAGCATGCCCTCCTCTTAGATGGGGAAGCAAATCTACAATGCATGCTTCAGTGTCAGAGCGCACATTGCTTTAGTGTGCTGAAAAATGGGCATATCAGAAATGTTGTACTTGCAAGGAAGGGTGTCTCAGTGATGAGCTGCAAGTTCTGACATGTGTTGGAAAGGAGCCAGCGCCTTCCTTCATTTCCAAGCGCTTAACAATTCGGCAAGACTTCTGTTGACTGTTTTCTACATGCTATAGCATTGAGCTTTTTTTCATGCAAAAATAATCGGACGTGGCCAGCCACTGAATGAAAATGGTTAGTATTTAAATATAGGGTGCAAATAACCATTAGCTGAATAGACTTGTAAATGTTGTTCGAGGGGATTGGGTCCTCCGACGTATTCCATATCTATGACAGTAACCACAGCTGTGCTGTGGTGATTACTGTCATAGATATGGAATACGTCGGAGGACCATCCCATTGAAAGAACGTTACCAGGTAAGAGAGTAACTTGTTCTTCGAAGGGATTGTGTCCTCTGACGTATTCCTTATCTTTGATAATTCGTCTCCAGCTTGCTGGCCTCGGAAATCTTTTTCTCTGTAGAGGGCGCTGCGTGTGGACGTCCCTCGACAGCCACCGTATCGGCGCCGATGTCACCATGCCCATAAATGGCCACATGCGGCGTCTGTTGCTCAGTTCCGTTTTTCCACGCTTCGTGGGGCCTCGGAATATCGTTGCTCAGTTCAGTCAGATAAAACCTTATATTTACTCGAAATACCAACTCATTCTCGATTGCTTCTTCATCGGAACCGACGACTCCGCGGTCTGGCTTAAAAAAATGTCAAGACTGCGGAAAGAAAATGTCGATAACTGATCCACACAGGATCTGCTTGTGGTGCTTGGGAGTCGAGCACCATTGTTCGGAGTGTGAGGACTGCATGTCCATGACGGCAAAAGCCCTGAAGGAGCGCAAGGGGAAGCTCGAGAGAGGTAAGTCAGTCAAAACCTCCTCGAAAGTTTCTTCGGTCGAGGCATTCGTCTCCTCGCTGTCGAAAGCATTCCCATTCTAGGTCTCGAAGTAGCTCCCACCATTCGTCGAGATCTAGACACTCGAAGAAGAGACGTTGAAGATCCCCTTCCTTGTCATCTTCTGTTTCCCCAGAAAGGGTCTCCTGCCCCACAATACAGCTCTCAGGCTGAGTGGGAGGAATTCACAAAGAAAATGCTAAGCGTTTTCGAGAAAGCGGCCTCGACCCTCTCGAAGACAGCTGAGGGTGATACCCCGGGTGAAAAACCCAAATCGAAACACCGCGAGTCACTGCACCCAGCAAGAGTCCACCGAGAGCGCCATGGGCCATCGGGTAAAAAGGCACCATCTTCGCCGTTGTCGTAGGGTTCTTCGACGCATTGGTCGATCGAATCGATGCCAACAAAAGAGAAAACCACAGCTAATTCACAGCCAACGGTGATACCAAGAGCCTCCGGCACGATGCCGAGATCGTCGTCGACATCCTCGAGTAGGATCCCGATCCTCTCGAGTTCTTCGAGGCCTCTTCCAGTTTTCTCGACGCCTTTCTCGGCGCCTTAGAAGCCTGTCACATTGGCGTCGACGACATTGATGTTTTCTCGTCCAATAATGACGAGTTTGGCTCCTTCTGCCTTAGAAATGGGTTTTACACCATTTCCGAGGTCAGAGTACCCCGGATTATCTTCAATCTATGAATAAGGGGAGGATTCTGACCAGGAAACCTTCGGGTTGTAGAGGACCACACTACCTTTTTCAGAGGATTTTACCTCTGAGGAAAGAAGGTTGAAAGACCTACAGGAATCCTTACGTGAGGCAAGTGGGCTGGACACTTCCCCAGAAGTGGAATTTTTGGAAAACCAGACCCAGGGGAACATGCCGAAACACCCTATAGAACCCTGATGGCAAGGATTATTGAATTTATGGGTTGGTCTGCACCTTCACGTGGTTTTCAACAGATGACCTGACAGACCTACTAGACAAAGGTCCACAGGAGGATCCTGTGGTCCCCTTCCATGCAGCCTTGCAAAGGAAGATTTCATCAAATTGGGACACTCCTGAGGTTATCCCTGCAGTCAATAAAAGATTGTCAGCCAAGTATAGGGTAGCTGCGGCTGACTCTGAATACTTATCAAAACACCTGACTCCAGAGAGCCTGGTGGTTCAAGCGGCAACTTCATCAAGCAGCAGATCCGCTTACCCTACTGTCCCACAGGATAGAAATGACAAAAGGTACGATTCTATGGCAAAAAGTATTTTCCGCTTGTAGTATGGCGTTGAAGTTCAACGCCACCTGTACGCTCGCCAGGTTCAGTCACACACTGGGAGTGTACTTCATCAGCGGCTGACTGCATACCAGAAGGAGAGGAAAGAGAAGCCTTCCTTAACATCATTAAAGATGGCAAAGATGCCATGTGCGAGTCACTTCAAACTGGCATCGATTCCGCTGACAGTATCCGCAGGGCCATGGCGGCAAGTACGACAATCCGCAGGCATGCGTGGTTGCAAAAGTCCAGCTTTGCTCCAGATGTACAGGCCAGACTTTTGAATATGCCCTTTGACGGCTCTTTATTCGGTAAAAAGGCTGACAGTCTGGAAAAGTTGCAAACATCTAAAGCAGCGGCAAAATCTTTAGGAGCTGCAATCCGCCAAACTCCTTTTCGCCCCTCGGGAACCTCTGGGAGAGGAAAGTCCTTTCGCTATTATTCCGCATTCAGGAAAGGCAGAGGACAGCCGGCTCAAAGAGGCCAAAGGAGATCCACCCCAGGTGGACGGGTCAAAAGTACTAAAGCCGCAGCAGGTGCCTATTTACCCTCGGCATCTGCATCAGCTGCCCCCAAACCACTGAGGTCTTTCCACACAACACCTTTAGGGGGCAGGTTAACGCAACATCTGAAGGAATGGGAGGCTATTACGTCAGATGCTTGGGCATTGGAGACAGTTGCCCAGGGTTACTGCCTACCCTTTCTACACATCCCTCAGTCATCCACCGGGGCACAGCTCTCTAAAAGTTCGATGCGCTCCTCTTGCAGGAAATTCTAGACCTGCTAGAGAAAGGTGCCATACAACCGGTACATGTAGCGGACAGGAACAAGGGCTGGTACTCCCCCCTACTTTCTCATACCAAAGGACGGAGGACTGAGACCCATCCTGGACTTACGAGAATTGAACAAGTTCCTGAGGAAGGACAAGTTCAAGATGGTAACTCTCTCACAGATCCTTCAGGCCCTCCAGCTCCAGGACTGGCTGGTATCTCTGGACCTTCAGGATGCTCATTTCCATGTGCCAACCCAAACACAGGAAATACCTGAGGTTCGCATTTGGCGGCTCTTATCAATTTCGAGTTCTGCCATTTGGGCTGACCTCCGCCCAGAGGGTCTTAACCATGCTAATGTCGGTTGTGGCTGCAAGTCTGAGGGAAGGGATCCCCATCTACCCCTACCTGGACGATTGGCTGATCAGAGCTGTATCTTCGGAACAAGCTCAGATCCAGCTAGATTATGTCTGCCACTTCCTTCACAAACTGGGCTTCTCCCTCAATTTAAAGAAGTCACAGATGATACCATCACAGAGACTCCAGTTCATTGGAGCGGTCCAGGACACTTCCCTTGGAAAAGCCTTGCCACCAGAGGAGAGGGCTCAAGATATTCTGCAGATGGTCAACCAGTTTCAAAATGCCCAACGTCTCCCAGCCTTCGACTTTTTGAGGTTGCTAGGCCTCATGGCATCCTGCATCTTCCTTGTGCCAGAGGCTCGCCTGAGAATGAGATCTCTGCAGTGGGCACTGAACTCGGTGGTCGCAATTCTCAGGGAGAATGACAGATCTCCTCCGGATTCCGGACAAGGTAGCTCACGACCTTCAATGGTGGGCTTATCCAGAGAACATCTTGAAAGGAGAACTGTTTTGGCAACCATGGCCGGAGATAACAGTAGTCAGACGCCTCACTCACGGGGTGGGTAGCCCATGCCAACGACTTGACCATCAGCGGTCGTTGGTCTCCATCGGAGTCCAGATTACACATCAACCTATTAGAGCTGAGAGCGATCAGACTAGCGCTGAAAGCTTTCCTGCCAACAGTACAGGGGAGAAATGTCTTTGACGACGGACAACACGGTGGCCATGCACTACCTCAACAAAAGAGGCGGCGTAGGGTCACTGCCACTGTGCAGAGAGGCAATGCAGCTTTAGTTTTGGGCAATTCAGGAAGGAATCTCTATCCGCAGTCCACCTAGCCGGAGAGACTAACTTGACAGTGGACGCTCTGAGCAGGCAGACCAGTCTCCCACGAGTGGGAGCTAGCTCGGGAAGTCCTTCAAGAGATCTTCGCCCTTTGGGGAACCCCTCAGGTGGATCTGTTCGCCACCAGCACCAACAGGAAGTGCAATCTGTTCTGTTCAAGGGAATTTCCCCCGAGAGGAGCTCTAGGGGATGTGTTTGTAGTGGACTGGGAGTTCCCACTCCTTTACGCGTTTCCACCAGTCCCTGTTAGTCCTCAAATGATCGGGAGGTTGAGAAGATTCCCGAAAACCATGATCCTGATTGCCCCGGACTGGGCCAGGAGAACGTGGTACCCGGACCTTCTAGATGGGTCCATCTGTCCTCCAATCAGTCTTCCACTCAAAGAGAATCTTCTCTCACAGAAGGGAGGTCCGGTTCTCCATCCAGACATCAGAACCCTCATCCTTCACACTTGGCTTCTGAAAGGGTGAGGTACAAGGATTGGGACCTCCCTGATGACGTCATGGAGGTGTTGCTTTCGGCCAGAAGGCCAGCAACAAAGTCTCTATACCGCTGCCATTGGAACAAATTTTGCAGCTGGTGGGTCGAAGAGAATATCGACCCTTTTTCAAGTGGTACACCAACAGTGTTATCGTTTCTACTCTACTTGGCAAACTCAGGCCTTCAAGTTGACACTGTAAAAGGCTATCTCGCAGCGCTTTCAAACTTCAAGTGCACTGCGGAGGAACAATCGTATTTCAAACTACCTCTAGTAAAACAATTTCTCAAGGGATTAACTAATGTTTATCCTCCAAGTTCCCTTATGGGACTTAAATTTAGTCTTAAATTTCCTAATGGGTACTCCATTCGAACCACTCACTCTTGTTCGCTGTGATTTCTCACTCTTAAAACTGTCCTATTGGTAGCACTAACATCTGCTAGGAGGGTGAGCGAATTACAAGCTTTCTTTTCAACCCCGCACCTGCATACAATTTTCCATAAGGACAAAGTTGTCCTACAGGTGAAGCCTAATTTCCTCCCAAAGGTGGTTTCTGAATTTCACATCACTCAGAAAATTACCTTACCTTCGTGGGGAAAGAGGAAGAAAGGCTACATAGGCTGGACCCAAGGCGAACTCTGAGCTTTTACATCGGCAGACTGGATAGGATTAGGCAGGCAGACCAACAGTTTGTAGGATACTCGGGTCACAAGTTGGGACTACCCATAACAAAACAGACCATTTCCAGGTGGATTATTTTGGCCATTCTGGAATGTTACAAACTGGCAGGGAAAGAGCCACCCCAAAATCTTAGGGCTCATTCAACCAGGGGTATTGCAGCCTCTTCAGCCCTCCAAAGAGGGGTACCGGTCCGAGACACATGTGCGGCTGATACATGGTCGTCGGCACATACATTCACAAAATTTTTCAACCTGGATTCTTCCACTAGTCAAGAGACCAGATTTGGCAAAGCCGTATTACATTCGGTTCATTCCTAAAAGGGATACATGACATTTACTCCCACCTCCAATTAGATGCCACTGCTATGGGAGTCTATCAAAGATAAGGAATACGTCGGAGGACACAATCCCTTCGCAGAACAAGTTACTTCTTACCTTGTAACGTTCTTTCGTTGGGATGTTCCTCCGACGTATTCCTTATCGCCCCTCCCATCCATCCCCGCAGTAATACTTCCCTTGTGGTTGCAGCTTACGCTCCTTCAAGGTCAATAACCAATTCAGGCATGACTTATCTTATGCTACAAAACTGAACTGAGCAACGGACGCCGCGCGTTGCTATTTATGGGCATGGTGATGTCGGCGCTGATACTGTGGCTGTCGAGGGACATCGACTCGGCGGACGTTGACGCGCAGCGCCCTCTACAGAGAAAATATTTCCGAGGCCAGCAAGCTAGAGACGAATCATCAAAGATAAGGAATACGTCGGAGGAACATCTCATCGAAAGAACGTTACAAGGTAAGAAGTAACTTGTTCTATGTAGTTTTAAAACCTCAAAGCACTGTAAAGAGCAGAATTCAGCCTGTGCTAAAAATAGACTACAGGCATTGCCTGGTGTTCGCGAAGGCTGGCAGAGAGTACAAGGCAATTCAGCAGCTGTTTCCTGCCCATCAAAAGCCCATGCAGACAACAAATAGGGGAGTTTACATGCTCATGCACACATTATGTGAAAATAAGGTTTTAAGGGGAATTACTGGACCAGATAAAATGAGTATATTGAGTGAAGTGTGGATAGTATGGCGGGATATATGTTTATAATATAGCAAAATGATGAACTGGAGCTACATTGTAGTCTTGCATAGCTAGCAATATGCTAAGTAGTTTGTCCTTAATGGAAACCTGGCCATGCAGGAAGGAAGACTGCAGCACCCCTTATAAGGGAAGGACTGTTTTGGATGAGCCATGCCGGTATCCAGTGGCCAAGTCACAGTATAGAAGGCTCCTGCTTGGCACCAGTCTGCAAGAGCTGGGAACAGTGAGGGACAGAATGCTGTTCAGGAGCAGAGGTCTTTGCTCCCTCCTTTTCTGTCGAGATTAAAACTGGTTATCCTTGCAAGATGGACTCTTGGCCTTAATTCCGTAGTGGGGTGAACTTTAATCTGGTGTGCGTGATTAGGGGTACCCGTATAATTAAAGGGGTACCCCTGTAAATTGGACTACCTTTCACCTGCATGTTGAGGGCTGTCTCTGGGAATCAAGTGAGCTATCCCCAATAGGGGATGCTTCAACATGAGTGACTAATCGCCTTCCAAAGTGATGTGGGGCTTTCCCCATCACATCAAGCCTGGCAAGCTCACTATTGACAAAGGGCCTCTGCCCTTCAAAGAGGTCCTTCTCCAGACCATTTTGGAGTATAGGCAGGTCTTTTATGGTGGCAAGCATGTAGAGCATTTTGCTGGATCCATTCCTGCCACAAGGGCTAGAAACTTGCAATAAGATCTCAAGTCTTCTCTGTTGGCAAGGTTCCATATACTTATGATCTTACCAACCATGCAAAATGCTTCTAAGGATATTGTGAGAACACCTTGGCTCCTCAGCGCTGCTCTGGCAGCTGCCTCCGAGGCACCCACTCTGCCATGTGTCAGTCTAACTATTCCAATCAGAACTAGCGAGTGGGTTCTCTGGTTCCTCCCCCCCCCCCCCCCCCCCCCAGAGCAATACGTGTGAGCCTTGAATTAGGATGACTGCACGGTTTGCCCTTCATTTGTCATGTCATTACACAAGTGGATTTTAGTAGTGAAGTTTCTCAACCTAGATTCTCGTCTCACCCTCCTAGACAATCCTTCAATGATATGTGATTGAGTTTCCACTCAAACCTGACTTTCCTAAGGAGATAAAAACTTAGCAAGTGCAACAGTATTGTCCATAAGAAAACCTTTTGGCCTTATGGCAGCTACTTCTTTGGTCCAAGGAAGGGCCCAGTCTACCTTGTCTGGTCGACCATCTTTTACTAGGTCAGTTATTAAAGGGATGGGATAAGATTTCAGATAACTGCACTTGACCCCAGAAAAAGGCTAATGCGGATGCCAATATACCGCTTCACAATCTGTGTTTGTGAAAAGCTGTAGCTGAATTTGTGGCTAATATGTCACCTAAAGCAGTTCATGGTCACAGCCAGCAGCGAATTACCTGTTCTAGACAACTACTAATCATGTAGCCACAGAAGCTAATGCACTTGCCCTGCCTGTCCATAGAGGAGAGGCTTTGGTGCACAGTGTTGGGACAGTTTTAAAGTCCACAAGGGCTTTTTTATAAATCTGTACCTTTAGAAAATACAGTTCACTCGAACTCTTAGTATTGATGTGCACTACTTAATTTGGTAGCATTGACGGAGCAATCAGGCTTATCTTGGGAGGGAGAGAGGGCTGTGGGAAGCTACAAAGAACGTGTAGCATACATATGGTGCAAAGAAACGCAAACACTATGTATTGTAAAAATAAAGGGTTAATTTTAATACAAATAGATCAAAATAATGATTGGGTAAATACTAAAACATCATATAAACGCAATCATAAAAACCAACTCAATACCTATGGTATGCAAACACAGAACTTTATTTAGAGAAGCAAGTCAAGTTGAGTCAAACCTAAGTTTATCCAAGCCTTTGTCCCTCAGTGCAGGTGTAAAGCCTTCATTTCCATGCAGTGGAGTGAATGGTGACGGGAATGCCACCAGATTCCCCCCTTGCTATTTCAATGCTTAGCTGCCAGCATCCCCCTGGAAATTCGTTTCAGATACAGCCCTTTGGCTCTGTTTGCATAACCAGGATTATTTCCACAAGTGCTTATCCGCTATGGCCTGCTTGCAAAACCGTCCATGCTTGTAGGATTCTCCCTGTGACCAGTCTACGATGGTGTATTTGAGAGGCCAAATAGTATCTCTGCAAGTCTGGGCACCCAAGGCCCCCTTTGCCCTTGTAAGCCATCCTCCTTCTCCTGCGTATTTTTGGCTTGGATCCCTCCTCCCCGCCACCCCACTACATTGAAGAAGACCTACGCGCCTAGCGACTGGGCCGCCTTCTACTAAGGGCGCTACCACCAAAACGTCTGAAACACCTTGTAAGGCGCCTGTTGACGGTAAGGTTCCGGCTCAAATGAAAACCATTCACGACCAGCCCTCGACAAACTAGTCGTGGAAAGCTTAGCTAGAATTGTCTCTAAGGGCACGCAGAGACGGGGGGGGGGGGGGGGGGGGGGGTGTGAAAGTCACCAAAGCCTGCTCACAAGGTCAGACGTCGAAATCTACGGAGGGTACGGAACCGCCCCCCATGTCGAAGGGAAGACCCAGAGATACGTCCCCAGTGCCGGCCCCACGAGAAGGCTTCTCAGAGGGCAAAGGGGGATATCCTCCACGCTATGGGAGAGATCCCGACGCCTAGAGGCGGGGGAGCAGCCCTTTCAGCCGCTAGACCGTTCAGGGTTATCCCAGTGGACTAGGGGAAAGATTTGAATCATGTATGGACAGACTAGATAGGTTTGTGGCCACTTCTGAACACGTCACACCCATGAGGCCAAGGGAGGTGCTCCCTGAACACCCTAGGGCCAAATTTCCAAGACATTTTGACCCAATTGAGGAAGAAATTGATACATATGACCTCACTGAAGAGGATCCACATTTTCAAGAAGATGAAGAATTCCTAAATACTGAGGATCTAAAAGACCTTGTAGGGGACTTCGAGGAAGACCCAGACATATGTGAACCACAGCCCTGGCAGTCACCAGGGGCGTCTACAGACCCTGATGTTGGATCTGCCCTCTCCCCAGACCACACCAGTCAGGGACCCTTCACCTGTGGATGATCAACCCACCTTCAATGCAATGCTACGCAAGGCGGCAGCACATTTTGAAATTGACACAGGGGAAATTACCCCAGAAGTCGATTTTGTGGAGAAAATAATTAAGGAAAAGCCGCCTACTAGCCAAGCCATACCCCTTCTTGCCTCAGTCAAGAGACGCCTCGCTCCCTCTTTATCTACACCTGCATTGGTTAGTGGGGTCAACCCAAGAATAGAGAAGCTTTTTAGCCCCTCACCTTCGGATCCCTTAAATATTAGGGGTCACTCCATACCCGATTCCCTGGTAGTAACCACCACGAGGAAAAGGTTGGGGTTCTGCTATCTACTAGCGAAGCACCCCCAGACAGAGGGGAAGAAGCTTTATGCCTAACAACTTTGTTGGCAAGCTACGCCGATTCCCAATGGGGGTTGTTGCGCGAAGGCCTAGAAGAAGCCCCTGAGCCCTTGCGAACACGCTTGTTAGCCATTGTGACAGAAGGTACTCGGGTAAACCAAAGCATCATCAAGAACAACTTAGATGCTGTGGAAACTGCTGGCCGGTCACTAGTCCAGGGTGTACTTAAGCGTCATGCTTGGCTCAAACTCTGGTTTCAAGCCAGAAACTCAGGCGTCCCTCATCAACAAACCCCTTGAAGACTCAAACTTGTTTAGCAGGGCGGTGGATGACGCACTGGAAACAGCTAAGAAGAAACACGAAACTCTAAAGACTCTGGACCAAAGCACAAGACCTTCTAATAAGCAAGGGTATGGCAAAAGGCGCTTTTTTCATGGCCAACGACAAAACCACCAACACTCATCAGCCGGCAACTGCTCCTCCCCTCAGGGAACCAGTGGACAGTATGCTCAGAGGACAACATCATGGCAAGGGAAGAGGTCTGGGCCCCACTCCCAGAGGCTCCCCGGCTACCAACACCAAATGACCCGAAAGTTCGGGTCCCCTCCCATGCATCTCCGGTCGGGGGCCGGTTAACATCATTCCTACAAGCATGGGAGGGAATTACCACAGACCGCAGGGTACTGTCAACAATAGCTCACGGTTACTGCATCGAATTCAGTCGGTCCCCTACATTCAGACCCCCAAGGGGAAGACGCTTATCACTGGAACACCTCCTTCCTTCAGGAAGTCAAACTGCTGCTGGAAAAAGGAGCAATAGTTGTTGTGCCTCTATCACAGGTAAAGGAGGGTATTTGTTCAGTGTACTTCCTTGTACCCAAAAAAGGTTTTAACCATGCGCCCTGTACTAGATCTGCGCCCAGCGAACAAATTCGTCAAACCTCAAATTTCGTATGGTGACTTTGCCGGAGGCAATTCCCCTGCTCACACAGGGGATTACTTGGCAACACTGGATATGCAAGATGCATACCTCATATTTCAATGTTGCCAGCGCACAGGAAATACCTCGGGTTCATGATAGAAGGCAAACACTATCAGTTCAAAGTGCTACCCTTCGGCATAGCTTCAGCGCCAAGGGTATTCACGAAGGTACTGGCAGTGGCACACCTGCACAGGTTGTCCATTTCTTCCAGTCTACCCATACCTCGACGACTGCCTCATAACAGGGGATTCTTAAACATGCTTCTCAAATACCCAAGACTGTAGACCTTTTGTTACACCTGGGCTTCTCCATCAACGAGAAGTACAGTCTAGACCCCAGCCAAGTCGAGCAATTCCTAGGGGCTCTAATTCGAACAAGGGACGGCCTCGTCTTCCCCTCCAACGAGAGGGTCCAAAACATACTGTTTCAAATCCCTCACTATGTAGCCGGTCGGGAGGTGATGGTACGCAAGGCCATGCGGTTGCTAGAAATGATGGCGTCATGTATTTATTGGGTACCTCACTCTCGCATGCGCCCAATGCAAGAGTGGCTCAGCCAGTGGTGTCAGGCCAGTAGACAATGGGACGATCTAGTGGTGGTCTCGCAGGCCTTGGTTCTCTCGCTGCGAAGGTGGTTGAAAGAAAACCTTGTGTTGGGGAAACTTTTCGCAACCCCCACAGTGGAAGCCACTCTAACCACAGACGTATCCCTCACAGGACGGGAGGGCTCACCGATCCCATCAGACTGCACACGGAGTTTGGACTCCAAGTGTGGCGTCCAAACACATAAACTTGCTGAAACTGCTGGCGGTCTTCAAAGCACTGAAGGCTTTCCAGACACACCTCCAAGGGAAAACGGTGCTGATCCTTACAGACAGCACCACGGCCATGTACTGCCTGAACAAGCAAGGGGGCACTCCTCTCCAGGACTGTCCAAGCTGTCCCAAAACATCTGGAAGTGTGCTCTCAAACACATGTTCCTGTTAGCTCGACATGTACCAGGGGAACTCAATCTTCTGGCAGACTAACTCGGCAGAGACTTCCCTCTGCCCGCAGAGTACGAATGGCGACTACACGAAGACATAGTCTCCAACGTTTTTGCAGAATGGGGCTTCCCAGAGATCGACCAGTTCGCAACTCTGGAGTTCACCCATTGCCAAGATTACGCATCCAGGTACCCCCAGAACTGCTCCAAGGGGAGCGGTCTCTGGATAACATGGTCAGGGAAATTTGTCTACGCTTCTCCCCCCCGACCCCTCCCATCCCAACACCCCTTATCAACAAGATGGTGCACAAGATGCACCAGGAACCAGTTACCATGATACTGGTGGCCCCCATGTGGGCACGCCAACCCTGGTTCGCTCATCTAATGTAGATGTCTGTCTCCTCCAGTGAAACTACCCTGCCCGTTCAACATGCTGTCACAGGACGGGCCAAATGCTGCACCCATGCCCACAGACCCTGAACTTGGCAACCTGGCTCCTGAGGTCATAGAAATTGGTCATTTGCAGCTCCCTCAGAGATGCATGGACATCCTCAGAGAAGCAAGGAACCCGAACACTCGTTACGGCTACTCTAGCAAGTGGAAACGGTTCATCACCTGATGTAAGGCAAAAAGCATCAACCCTGTTGACTGCTCTCCCACACATTGTTCTATACCTGACTCACTTGTTGGACTCGGGTTTAGTCTTTAATTCTATTAAAGTTCACCTAGCTGCACTCTCCGCCTACACTACGTCTCAACATAAGGTGTCATGGTGGAAAGTTCCAGTTATTAAAGACTTCATGGAGGGGGTGAAGAGGATTCACCCTCCTATATCTAACCCAGCTCCCGGATGGGACCGGAATATTGTACTAACCAGGCGAATGGGCTCACCCTTCGAACCCATGCATAAAGCAACCCTTAAGTACCTCTCAAGACTGCTTTCTTGATAGCTATCACCTCCATTAGGAAAGTGAGTGAACTACAAGCGCTCTCTATACTAGATCCCTTTGTAACACTTCACAAAGATAAGGTGGTTCTACGCACACACCGAAGTTCCATTTCAAAATTCCATGTCAACCAGTCTATAGAACTACCAACGTTCTTTCAAACCCCATCAAACTTGGGAGAAAAGAGCCTACACACACTTGATGTGCGCAGAGCTGTCATGTTTTATATGGAAAGAACTAGACCACTGAGAAAGACTAATCCGTTCTTTGCCTCAGTGGCGGCAGGAAGAGGAGATGCAGTTTCCAAATCCACTATATCTTGATGGAATGTCCAATGCATCACTCTTTCTCTCTTGCTAAGAGAACTGCCCTTCAAGCCTAGAGCACATTCTACTCGAGGCACTGGGGCATCCATAGCATACATTGCAAATGTTCCCCTTGAGTTCATTTGCAAGGCGGCAACCTGGAGTTCTGTACACACTTTTACAAAACACTATTGTCTAGACGCTCATTCTAGATCTGATTCCCAGGTGGGACAAGCAGTACTAAGACATCTTTTCTCTTCTGTATCTGCTCACAACACACCTCCAACTCCGGGTACTGCTCGCTAGTCTATGCACAGCATGTGATTCTAAGCAGATTAACAAACATCAGAAGACATGCATTACTTACCGTAAAAGTATTTCTGATGTATCTGCTTAGATTCACATGCACCCACCCTTCCTCCCGCTCCGATGGAAGGAACATAGACGTCTTATTACTTTCTCTTTTCTGTACTCATGTTAGTCATAGGGCTCCCTCATGGCAGAAAATATACGGAGGGACCTCGACGAGTGAGGAATTTTGGGTTCACTACACGTCACTATAGGGGATAGTATTGAAGACACGCTTATGTCGACGTCCCCTTTTCGACTTTCGAAAAACAAGATGCAATACTCCGCAGTGACCACTGGATGTCGGACTATGCACAGCATGTGAATCTAAGCAGATACAACCATCAGAAATGCTTTTACGGTAAGTAATGCATGTAATACAAAACACTTGCTTGGGTCATTCCCTTGTTTTTGAATGAGCACAATATGCACCTCGGTCATAGAGCTCGGGTGAATGTGTCCCTCTTCCCTCATGGAGTTGAAAAGAGCCAGCATGGGCTCTAATATGGTGGGCTCCAATGCCTTAAAGAAGGCAGCCGTGAGCCCATCAGCACCTGCACTTTTGCCTTGTTGCCTGACCGCCATCAATTCCTGGCTCTCTATTGGCCAGTACAACCACTCTTTTCCTCT
The DNA here is from genome assembly GCF_040938575.1 of Ambystoma mexicanum. Classification (NCBI taxonomy): domain Eukaryota; kingdom Metazoa; phylum Chordata; class Amphibia; order Caudata; family Ambystomatidae; genus Ambystoma; species Ambystoma mexicanum. Next base: position 506,861,011 of record NC_090938.1, read on the forward strand.
CTGGAATACCGGGCAGCCTGACTGATTAAGGTCTGTCTTGACTTTGATCTTTTGTCTGCTGCGTATAGGGCTTGATAGAACTTCCAGAAGGCCTTTATCTTGTGTTCTTCGTTTCCATTATACCTCACCTCCTCATCCAGAATCCACTGACTATATGAAGTATACTGATTTCTCAACCTATTCGCCAGCAACCTGTCTGCTTCCCCCTCTTACAAAACGCCCCTGCTTTTCCCATAAACCATTTATCCACCTTTTCATTCTGAAGTTTTGACCTCCCCCTTTTTTTACATACATTTCCTGTAGTGCAGCCATGATTGTTTCTATTTTTCCAACTCTGCTATTAGCTGCCCTTTTTGTTTACTGATTTTATTAGGGGTTGCTACCAACTCAATTAAGCTTCCTCCTTCCACTGCTTTTACGGCATCCCAATGGGTACCCATAAATGTATGGCGCCACATTGTGCCTAAAGTATTCCTCAAGGGTATCTTTCAGGTGATCCCTCACAAAGATGTCGTTGAGCATGTTCATTTAATTTCCAAATGAACGGAGGTCTGTGCCCCTTGTACACCTGTGTCACCACCACTATCGCAGACTAATCGGACAGGGTGCTTACCGAATATCTAGAGCTTTTATGAGTATATCACCAATGTAAAGACCTAATCGATGCAAGAGTATGACGTATGCACTGCTGAGAAGTTGGTGTTCTTACCCTCTTACCCATGGGTGTACAGGCTTCCAAGCATCCACGAATGCCATGTAGACCAGTTCTTAGCCTTCTCTTAAAACTCACCCACTTGTGGAGGGGTAGTCTGGAATTTAGTCAAGAATGGGGGACAGATCACAATCTCCTGCAAAACCACCCTGCCCCTAAATTTGTCCAAGGCTTGCAGGAAAGTTAAATTTAAGCTTTCTGTCCCATTTCTGGTGCGTATACACACACAATTGTGATGAGCCTACCCTCCATTTTACCTTTCATTATGGCTTATCTTTAGTCGTAGCCGTCACTTAAAACTTAGTCCTCCTATGTATTAATATAGCATCCCCAGTCCTTTTAGAGTTGGCACTAGAATGGCATTGTTTTGAATAGTGCCTGCCTTTAAGCCTGAATTGATGTTTTTGAGTTAACTATTTCCTGACGTGCAACCATATCTGCCCCCTCGTCTCAATTCCCTTAGCAGTTGGGCTCTCTTGTTTGGGGTGTTCAGCACTCACATTCCCGGACCACAACTTAAGCATGCCCCCCAATTGAGTCATGCCTCGACCGTAGAAGCCTAGACTTGCGGCAGAACCCTGCTCTCTCCTAGTTATCCCCTGGACCTCCTGGTGTGGTGCGAACTTCCCTCCCAAATAACCAAAACTTCAACAGTCTGTCTCCCTCCACACCTTTTTTAACTTAAGCCATTTGTGCTTAACCCTTCCCCTCCTGTACAAAGTTAACCCATCCCCTTGTAACAAATCTTATTAAAGGTTGTTCCGCTTTCCACTGACCAACCCCCTTAACCCTCCATACTACTTGCTTCCTACCCCTCCTCTTCACCCCTTCCTGCAGGGGGATGACCTCTTACCCCCACAATGATTGGGTCATCGCACCTATTCTGCACCATTTTGTATTTCTCTGCCATGGCCTGAAGTTATTGGGTGATCTGACGCCGTCTGTTGTCCACTGTAGCAATTTCGTCATTGACTGCTACTGTCCCTCAGCCACCGCTTGTCCTGCAGCACATTCCTGGGCTAAGACTCCCCTCTCCCTTTTCTTAAAGGTCTTCAGGGTTCGCTTCACGGTGCTTCCCTCGTCCTCCCCTGCTATCATACTCAGACCCACCCTGGCCTCCAGCTGGGTGCTCGTACTCCAGCCTTTTCTAGCAAGCCAACCTCTCGCTGGTCAACCGCTGCTCCATTTGTCCTCCCTCATGAGTCCTCCGGGCGCTGTGCGTTGATGCCTGTCTACTCTGTCCTTCGGAGGCCTCCGGCTTGATGTCGACGTCACCGAAGGTGTGTGTGTGCGCGTGTATATATATCTATTGTGCAGCGCCCATTGGCTTCAGTTCTGTTTTTCTGTGCTAACGCTTCGGATACGGTACGATTCGTTCCTTTGTGAATCTTCGAGAAATCTTTGAGAAAAAATTTGAAAGAATGGCTTCCTCATCTGCATCTTCAACTTCAAAGTCTGTCTTCAAAAAATGCTGTGACTGCTGTTTGCAAATGTCAGTTACGGACCCCAACAGAATGTTTGTGGTGCTGGGGATCCGCTCATCCTTCATTGGAGTGGGAGGACAGCCTGTCCATGACATCGAAAGCCCTGAGAGCGCAGAGGGAAGCTTGCGGCAGGTAGGACCCAAATCTTGGACTGCGTCGAAAAGGCCAACTTCGAGGGGATTGGGTCCTCCGACGTATTCCAGATCTATGACCGATAATGTCCACAGCTGTGCTGCTTCGGAAAATCTTCGGCGCTTGCGTCGATGCACCGTCCCCGAGGACCTTCGCCGACGTCACCCGATGTGATAAGTAGGACACACGATGCCCGTAGTCTCAGTTCCGTTTTTTCCGCGAATGTTTTTGCTTCGTGAATCTCGGTACGCCTCGACTCTTTGGAGTTTGCTATATTCTTCTCCGTTCGTTGAATCTGTTCGGTTTTTGTGAAGACCTGTTCGTGGCGATGTCAACTTCGTCTTCAACCACGCGTCCGGGCTTCAAGAAATGCGGGGACTGTGGGTCCAAAATGTCGGTCACGGACTCGCACGACGCGTGCCTCGGGGAGGCCCACGATACGGACGACTGTCGACTGCCAGTCGCTCACGGCCAAGGCCTTGTGGGAACGCAAGAAGAAGCTGTCGGTAGGTCGGGTGTCTAAGCCCCGGAAGTCTAGGTCTACGGGGCTTTCGAGAGGCGACTCTCCGTGTCGTCGGAAGTCCAGTGGGTCTCCTTCCAGGAGTCGGTCTCGCCACTCCTCCGCCTCTTCGAGGCATTCCAGGAAGCGCCGGCATCGGTCGCCTTCCCCGTCCTCTTCCGAGGACTCCGCCCGTCGGCGGGTCGCTTATCCCACCATGCAAGCGACACCGGAGGAATGGGCTTCCTTCGGGAAGCAGATGTTAGCGGTTCTTGAATCGCAGGGCACCGGTCCGTCCGCGCCTCCGAGTGGGGTCGGCACCGGTCGAGAGACACCGCTCGTACACCTTCGGGGTCGGGTGGTCGGCACAGCTCGCGGGAAAGGTCCCGCTCTGACAAGGGTAGCTGTTCTCGCCATGCCCGTTCCAGGTCCCAGTCCTCGACGCACTCGAGACCGCGTGATCCTGTGACGTCTTCAAAGAAGACGTCGACGCCTGTGGTGCCGAGTTCGTCGACTATTTCTCTCGAGGGTCCGCCTCCGAGGGGGTCGTCGGCGCCTAGGTTTTCGAGACCCGCTCGGAGCTCCGGCTTCGAGGCCTGTGTCGACGCCGTTGATGCTGCCGGCACTGCAGCTGACGCCGATTCGCTAGACGCCGTTTCTGTCGACGCCGGCGCTGACTCGTTCAGCGCCCTCGACGCCTTTCGAGGCGGTGGTGTCGGACAGGCCCCGTGGCACGAGGTTAGCCCCCCTAGAAAGGCTCTGGCTAAGGTCAGGCATAGCTTTGGTCCCCAGGTGTCTTCCTCTCACCCCCTGGAGTACATTTCAGAGGGTGATGAAGGCTCTGATGAAGGCTTGGTTCCAGTTACGGTACCAGATGATGAGCTTATCTCAGGCCATAGCCAGTTTGATGACCTGAGGCAGTCACTGCATGATGCCAGTGGACTGGACACCTCTCCGGAGGTGGAGTTTTGTAGGCCGGAGCCTGGCACTCATGCCGATTCTTCAACGGGTCACAGAGTACTTGGGTTGGTCAGCTCCCACAGGGGAGTTCGTTCAGGATGATCTCATGGACCTCCTTGATCTTGGTCCCCCCACTGACCCGGTATTGCCGTTTCATATGATTCTGCAGAGAAGGGTGGCGGCGGCTTGGACTGCTCCGGAGAGTCTCCCGGCAGTGGGCAAGTCTTTGTCGGGAAAATACCGTCCAGCCAGTAGCGACCCCTGCTACTTGTCCAGGCACCCCACTCCGGAGAGTTTGGTGGTGCAGGCGGCCACGGCAAAGCAGGCGTCGTATCCTACCATCCCTCCGGATAGGGACGACAAACGTTTTGACGGCTGGGCGAAGAAAGTGTTTTCTTCAGGGGGTTTGGGGCTTCAGGCGGCCAACTCCATATGTGCCTTGTCTCGTTTCACACACACTTTGTGGAACTGTGTTGCATTAGCAGCTGATCATATTCCCGAAGGGGACGAACGGGATGGTTTCCTTGTTATGGTTCAGGATGGCAAGGATGCCATGTGTGAGGCCGTTCAGTCGGGTTTGGACATGGCAGATTGTGTCAGTCGGTCCATGGCGGCGAGCACCGTAATACGCAGGTTTGCGTGGTTGCGGAAGTCTGGGTTCGCTCCTGATGTGCAGTCCCGGCTCCTCAACATGCCCTTTGACGGTGAACATCTTTTTGGCAGCAAGGCTGACCAGAGCCTTGAGAGGTTGCAGACATCCAAAGCTGCAGCGAAGTCGTTGGGCGCTGCAGTTCGACAACCTCTGCCTTTTCGTCCTAGGGGACAGCAATGGAGGGGAGGTTCCTTTCGCTATTACTCGTCCTTCAGTAAAGCAAGAGGAGCTAGCAGTCAAAGAGGCCACCGTAAGAGGGCCAGAGGTGGAAACAAGGGTACTCGAGGTGCCAAGGCTGCTCGGGCAGTTGCCTCTTTGCCCTCAGGCAACGCCAGGCGACGCCGCAGCTGCTACCACTCAGTCATGAGGCCAGGTCTCATGGTTCGCCGGTTGGGGGAAGGCTGGCGCAGCATCTTGTAGGGTGGCGAGCCATTACTTTAGATGTGTGGGTTCTGGAGATCATAACCCACGGCTACTGTCTTCCTTTACGGCAGAGGCCTCGTGACAATCCACCAGGGAACCTCTTTGAAGAGTCCGGATCCGCTCCTTGAGCAGGAAATTCAAGCCCTGCTGGAGAAAGGCGCCATAGAACTGGTGCCTGTAGCGGAGAGGAACAAGGGATGGTATTCCCCTTATTTTTTGATTTCAAAGAAAGACGGGGGATTGAGACCCATCATGGACTTGCGCGGTTTGAACAAACTCCTCAGGAAGGACAAGTTCAAGATGCTTACTCTAAAGTCCTCCAGGCCCTTCAACTTCAGGATTGGTTGGTGTCTCTCGACCTCAAGGACACTTACTTCCATGTGCCCAAGCACAAGAAGTACCTGATGATCGCGGTTGCCGACTCACACTTTCAGTTTCGGGTCCTGCAGTTCGGATTGACCTCCGCCCCAAGGGTTTTCACCAAGCTCATGATGGTGGTGGCAGCGCATCTCAGGAAAGGGGATTCACGTCTACCCCTACCTGGACGATTGGTTGATCAGAGGGAAGTCTCCCGAGCAAGTCCTGGATCATCTGTCCGTCACTGCCACTCCCTTCACAAGCTGGGCTTCTCCCTCAATTTAAAGAAGTCCTATTTGACACCAACACAGCAGCTCCAGTACATCGGAGCAGTGCTCGACACATCCCTGGGCAGTGTTCCTCCCCAGGTGAGGGCTCTTCACATTCAGTAGATGGTGCACAAGTTTCAACTTGTCCAGAATCTCCCAGCGTCCGAGTTCTTGAGACTGCTTGGCCTCATGGCATCCTGCATTCTTCTGGTGCCAGAGGCTTGTCTGCGGGTGAGATCTTTGCAGTGGGCTCTCAAGATGCAGTGGTCTCAGTCCTCCGGCAGGCTGTCGGACCCTGTTCAGGTGCCGCCCTCGGTCGCCCAGGACCTTCTGTGGTGGGGCGTCGAAGGCAATCTGATGAAGGGGGCCCCATTTTGGCTGCCCTGGCCGGAGGTGACTATCGTGATGGACGCATCCCTCACGGGATGGGGAGCTCATGCCAACGAGTTGACAGTCACTGGTCGTTGGTCTCCGTCGGAGTCCAGACTCCATATCAATCTGCTGGAGCTGAGGGCCGTCAGGCTTGCCCTGAAGGCTTTTCTGCCGACTGTGCGAGGAAAGAGTGTTCTGATTCTAACGGACAACACGGTGGCCATGCACTACCTCAGCAAAAAAAGGGGGGGAGGGGCAGGGTCACTTCCTCTGTGCAGGGAGGCGATGCAGTTCGAGTTCTGGGCCATCCAGCTGGAAGTTTTGATCTCAGCTGGTCATCTGGCCGTAGACAACGAGACGGCGGACGATCTGAGCAGGCAGAGCACAATCTCACGAGTGGGAGCTGGCTCAGGAGATTCTCCTAGAGATCTTCGCCCTTTGGGGGACCCCTCAAGTGGATCTCTTCGCCTCCAGTGTCAACCAGAAGTGCGAAAGGGTCTGGTCGCGGGAATTTCCTCCAAAAGGAGCCTTAGGAGACGCGTTTGTGTTGAAGTGGTCATTACCACTGCTGTATGCGTTTCCTCTAGTCCCCGTCATCCCGCAAGTACTGCGGAGGTTACGGCGGTTCGGTTCCCGGTTGATCCTCATTGCTCCAGCGTGGGCCCAGAGGATGTGGTACCCGGACCGTCTCGACTTGTCCATCTGCCCTCCACGTCGTCTTCCCTACTGAGACGATCTGCTCTCATGGGAAGGGGAGTTGGGGGTTGGGGGGGGTCAGGTTCTCCATCCAGAGGTCAGATCCCTCAACCTTCACGCTTGGCTTCTGAAAGGTTGAGGTATAAGGATTGGGACCTCCCTGAAGACGTGATGGAGGTGTTGCTCTCGGCCAGGCGGCCGGCAACAAAGTCTCTGTACCGTTGCGGTTGGAGAAAGTTCTGCGACTGGTGCAGAGTTAAGAATGTGGATCCTTCTGAGTGTGACATTCCCATGGTTCTGTCTTTTTTGCTTTCCTTGGCCCACAGGGGCTTGCAAGTGGGGACCATTAAAGGTTACCTGGCGGCGCTGTCCATCTTTAAGCGCTCGCCTGAAGAATGTTCCTATTTTAAGATTCCTTTAATTTCTCCGTTTTTGAAAGGGCTCACTAATGTATTTCCTCCGTCACCTTTTCTGGTGCCCGGTTGGGATTTGAACCAAGTTTCTTATGGGTGCTCCGTTTGAGCGTTTGCATTCTTGCCCTTTGAGACTGTTAACTCTGTTTTTGGTTGCGGTTACTTCCGCTCAGTGAGTGAGTTACAGGCACTTTCAGTTAAGCCAACCTTCACTGTGTTTCAGAAGGACAGGTTTGTCCTTAGAGTTTGTCCTTCCTTTCTTCCAAAGGTGGTTTCGGAATTTCATTTGAGCCAGAAGGTTGTTCTTCCGGTGTTCTATCCTCCTCCACTTCCTGTTAAGGAAGAGGAGAGGCTGCATAGGCTTGATCCTAGGAGAGCGTTGAGCTTTTATATTTTGCGCATGTCCCGGGCCAGAGTGGACGATCAACTTTTCATTGGTTACGCTGGAAAGCGTTTGGGACAAGCTGTGACGAAACAGACTGTCTTGTTGGATTGTTTTAGCTATCTCCGAGTGTTACCGCTTGGCGGGTAAGGACCCTCCGACTGGCTTGCGGGCCCATTCTACCAGGGGAGTGGCTGCGTCTACTGCCCTGCAGAGGGGTGTTCCACCTGGGCTTCAGTACATACTTTTGTACGTCACTACTCCCTCGATTCCATCAGAGGGCAGGATCTGGCCTTTGGCAAGGCAGTCCTTTATCCCGCAATTTGATTGGGCATGCTAAATTTGTTCTAAATTCTTTTCCCACCTCCTTGCTTGGTACTGCTTTGGGAGTCTGTCATAGATATGGAATATGTCGAAGGACCCAATCCCCTCGAAGAATAAGTTACTTTCTTACCTGGTAACGTTCTTTCGATGGGAGGGTCCAACGACGTATTCCATATCGCTCCCTCCCTACCTTCCACGCTGCAGAATTACTTTTGCGATTGCAGCTTGCGTTCCGCAAGGCCTGTGTGTCTGACTGGCAGAAAACTGATGGCACACGTTTTCGGGGGGGAAAAAACTACAACTGAGGCTACATGCGTCCTAGTTATCACAACGGGTGACGTCGGCCGTCGGAGGTCGTCCTCGGGGACGGCTCATCGACACAGGACGCAGACGCCGAAGATTTTGCAAAGCAGCACAACTGTGGACATTACCTGTCATGGATATGGAATACGTCGTCGGACCATCCCATCGAAAGAACGTTACCAGGTAAGAAAGTAACTTGTTCTTCTGACGAGTCAAGAACTGTTTCTCCTCGCCGTAACAAATTATCCCAATCGCATAGTCGTTCACACCACTCATCATAGTCTAGAAATTCAAAGAAAGGGCGCCATAGGTCGCCATCTTCCATGTCTTTGAGTTCCTTTCCGGAACGGGTCGTATGCCCAACTAAATCTGCCTCACCAGCCCAGTGGGAAGAGTTTAGGCTTAAAATGTTGAACGTGTTCGAGAATGCGTCCTTGACCCACTCGAGTACACCCAAAAGCCATGCTCCAGTCGAAAGACCTCAAAAGCATAAAAGCTGTTGCGCCTTCGGGCCCGGCGGGCAAAACTCCTAGAGAGCAATATAAGGATCCCTCAATTCAAGGAAGTCCCTTCGAGGACTGAGTCTTCAGCACAGAGACTCTACATCGATGACCTTGGGGTCAAAAGATGTGTCATCGTTGCTGAGAATTATGAAAATCCATCAACTCGTTGCGCTTGTCGAAGCTGTCTACAGTTTTGACTATTTCGGCTCTTTTGTCAACAAATGTGACTCTATCTAGTACTATGGAGAAGACCTACACCCCTGAAGAATCCTGAATAAAGAATATACAAGAGTGCCTGCGTGATGCCAGTGGTTTATTACCAGAGGTAGTTAGCCAGGTCAGATCCCAGTGATCATGCAGAGGTTACCTACAGACTGGTGAAGTCCAGGGTTATTGAGTATATTGGTTGGGCTAGACCAAGTTCAGTCTTTGAACAAGAGGACTTGACCGATATTTTGGATAAGGGACCTCCATAAGACCCTATTGTGCCATTCCATTCAGCTTTGCAAAAGCGCATAGCTACCAATTGGGAGGCGCCTGAACTCAATCCAGCGGTCAACAATAAGTTGACCTCAAAATACAAGCAGTGGCCCTTTTTATCTATCAAAACACCTGACACCAAAAGGTCTGGTGGTTGAAGCTGCCACCTCAACCACTAGACAAGATGCTTACCCTACTATCCCTCATGACCGGGATAAGCATTACAACATCCTAGCCTAATGTTTTTTTTGACTGGAGTATGGCCCTGAAATCGGCAAATGCCACTTGCATGTTGGCAAGGTTCACTCACACCCTTTGGGAGTGTATATCCATGACGGCTGATCATATCCCCAAAGGGGAAATCGGACAAGTTTTTAAACATATTCAAGGATGGGAAAGATGCGATGTGCGAATCCCTCCAGACTGGTCTCGACTCTGCTGACAGTATCAGCAGAGCAATGGCAGCTAGCAGTTATGCACAGGTTTGCCTGGTTGAGAAAGTCCAGACTTGCTCCAGATGTACAATCCAGACTGCTTAACGTGCCCTTTGACGGCACTCATTTATTCGGAAATAAGGCTGAAAGTTGAGAGAAACAGCAAACTTCAAAGGCAACAGCCAAATCCCTTGGTGCAGCCTTTAGACAGCCTCCAAATAGCCCCACAGGTACAGCTGGGTCCTTTCATCACCACTCCACATTTGGAAGAGGCAGGGGACAGTCTGTACAAAGAGGCCAAAGATTTGCCGTTGGCCACCTCTGAGGACTTGGTTCACAAGACCGCAGTGGGAGGCAGACTGTCACAGCATCTAACTGCATGGCATGCGATTACTTCAGATGCATGGGAATTGGAAACAGTGGCCCAAGGTTACTGCCTTCCATTTCTAAAAAAAAGCCTGTCATCCACCGGGGAACAGCTCCTTATGCAGGAAATACCCTGCCAGAGAAAGGTGCTATAAAACCAGTACTTGTAGCAGAGCGTTACAAGGGTTGGTACTTCCCGTACTTCCTAATAACAAAGGATGGATTGAGACCCATTTTGGACTTCAGAGACTTGAACGAGTTCCTCAGGAAAGACAAGTTCAAGATGGTAACTATCTCAAATCCTTCAGGCCCTCCAGCTTCAGGATTGATGGTATCTTTGGACCTTCAGGATGCTTGCGTTCATGTGCCGATCCATCACAAGCACGCAGTACCTGAGGTCGCTGTTGGCAGTTCTCATCAATTTCCAGTTCTGCCTTTTGGGTTGATCTCCGCCCGGGGGTTTGCTCCAAGTTGATGGCTGTTGTAGCAGCGAGTCTCAGGAGAGGGAATTAATCATGATTACACCTACCTGGACGATTGGCTGATCGGGAAACAGGCCCTGGAACATCTCAGCTCCACCTTTCACCCTCTTCAGATTGGGCTTCTCCCTCAACTTCAAGAAGTCTCACATGATACCATCTCAAAGGCTCCAATTAATTGGAGCTATCCTGGATGCATCCATGGGAAAAGCCTCGCCACCAGAGGTGAGGGCTCAAGACATGCAGATGGGGACCAAATTGCGGAATGCCCAGCATCTTCCGGGCCTTCAATTTCTGAGGTTGCTCGACTCGTGGTATCCTGCATTTTTCTGGTGCCAGAGGCTCTCCTGAGAATGAGATCTCTCCAATGGGCTCTCGGGACTCGCTGGTCCCAATTCTCAGGAAGGATTTTCGACCACCTACAAATTCCAAGCAGCGTCTCACAGGACCTTCGGTGGTGGGCATGCCAGGTGAACATTTTGAAAGAACGTTTTTGTCAACCATGGCCGGAGATGACCGTCATGACGGATGCCTCACTCATGGGGTGGGGAGCCCATGCCAACGATCTGACAATCAGCAGTCATGGTCTCAATCGGAGTCCAAAGTACACATCAACCCTTTGGAGCTGATGGCAATCAGACTAGCGCTGAAGGCCTTTCTGCCATCTGTACGGGAAAGAATGTCCTGATGAGGACAACCCAGTGGCCATGTAATACCTCATCAAAAGACAAGGTGTAGGGCCACTGTACAGACAAGCAATGCAGCTTTGGTACTGGGCAATACAAGAAGGCATCTCCCCATCAGCAGTTCACCTAGCCGGAGTGGAGAACACAGCAGTGGATGCTCTGAGCAGGCACAGGACAGTCTCCCACGAGTGGGAACTAGCTCAGGAAGTCCTTCAAGAGCTCTTCACCCTTTGGAGAACCTCTCGTGGATCTGTTCACGACCAGTGTCAACCGGAAGTGTGAGCTCTACTGCCCAAGGGGAATTTCCCCCAAGAGGAGCTTAAGGAGACGAGTTCATGGTGGACTGGGATGTTCTACTCCTATACAAGTTTCCGCCAATCCCCGTCATTCCTCACATGGTCAGGAGGTTGAGAACGTTCAGGAAATCCATGATCCCAATTGTTCCGGATTTGGCCCGGAGGGCATGGTACCCGGCTCTTCTGGACATGTCCATCTGCCCTCCAATACATCTTCCACAAAGAGAGGACCTTCTCTCGCAGAAGGAGGGTTGGGTTCTCCATCTATATATTCAAGCGCAGTTCAGAGGAAGTTTCATACTTCAAAATACCTCTAATTCAATTTCTAAACCTCCAAACCCTTTGCAAGTCCCAATTTGGGATCTTAACTTTATGTTGAAGTTCATGTGTGCTCCTTTTGAGCCTATAGACTCCTGTCCTGTGAGGCAACTAACCGTGAAAACCATCTTTTTATTAGTCAGTACATCTGCCAAAAGGGTGAGTGATCTTCAGGCTTTATCCTAAAGCCTCCTTACACAATATAAATATATTTCTGAGGCTTGTGGAATCTGCTTAGATCACATGCTGTGCATAGGCCGACATCTAGTGGAAGCTGCAGAGTATTAGTTTGTTTTTCGAAACTCGAAAATGGGCGTCGACACAGGGCGTGCCAGTAATACTATCCCTAGTGTGACGTCCACTGTACCCAAGATCCCTCACGCGTCTAGGATCCTCAGATTGTTTTTTTCCGCCATACTGGTCGGAAGTATTTTGCGGAGTCCCCTGGCCTTAGCCATACTTTTGCTAAAATTTAAAATAATAATCTATTGACATCCTTCCCCACCCCAACGTCTAACTTCGACACTCGACGCAGGCTGGAGAAGAAATCGACCGTCGGCTGCTGCACGACGGATTTGGGCCTCGGAAGGCCGCTGGCCTGGGCCTGGGCCTGGAAGGCCGCTGGCCTCGGCCCTGCAAGTAGGGAGAGTGGGGGGTGGTACATACTCTTCACTCTTGGTCTATAGGTACACCTTATACATTTCCTACACTTAGCCAGCTGCCTCAAGGTGCGTATGGAGGGTACCCTTTTTCAATTTTGCCCCAAGTGCAATCGCAAATACCCTTGGGTCGACGGGCACGCCACGTGCAATCTCTGCTTGCCGAGGGACCACCCCGAAGCGAACTGCAGAGCGTGTAGTAGGTTTAAACCTAAGACACTTAAGGACCGTTCGACGAAGCGTTGGGCCCACCACGCCAGGCAGGCGGCCATGGCAGCGGAGGGCGCCTTCAGCGATGGCAGCGACGCCGTACTTTCGGACGGCGAGGGCATTACGGCGTCGAAAGACAGCCGAGCGCAGGTCCCCGACCTCGGAAGGTCGTCGGGCAGGGCGGCTATGGGGAAGACCCCCGGGACACAAGCGCTTCATATACTACACACACTAAGTCCAACCGAGACTCGACGTCGAGTTCTCGGAAAGAGGCACAGACAGAACGGTCCGATTCGGTGTCCTCTGGGCGCTCTCGATCAAGATCGCCGCATGACTCCAGGCAATCCTCCACTCTTGCCAAGAGTGCCTCGCTCCCTAGGCTAACAGAAGTTCGATCGTCGGAAGACGAAGACGACTTCCACCCCCAGGCCGCGCTCCAGGAGTCGGAGCCCGCAGCTAAAGCCATCGAGGCCCCACGCTCGAAGGACAGGGACACCTCTCCCGATCCTCGACGCCAGGCGTCAAAACTCCGGAGCCACTAAGGGACAGGGAAAACATTTTTCTACGCACGGGGAGGGGGGGAAACAGCAGAAGAAACTACCTGTGCATTCTTCCACACCTGTGAAACACTCCACCCCCCCTAAACAGACAGACAAGCCCAGGTCTGCTGATAGGTCCACAACCAGCAAAGCTACTCAAGATAAATCCCATAGACTTGCTGAGAGAGTCATTCCCAGTTCCAAAAAATGGTCCAGTGAAGACATAGATAGGGTCATGTCAAGAATGTCCTCTTTGGCTGATTTTTATGATAAAAATCCAGAACATTTCCTCTCGTATGATCCACAAGGGGCCACACCCACAGGCTCTACTGATCCTATCCCCCCCCCCCCCCCCCGAGTAAAAAGGCCCGGTTTGAAACTCCGATGAGGTCAGAACCCTTCGAGGTACAACCTTGCGCAAGACCATACTCACGGTATCAAGGAGAGGCTTCCTTTTGTGAGGACCAAGAATTTGGTATGATAGAAGAGCAAACCTGGACGGGCTACTATGGGGATGATGAGGACCAGGAAGAAGAGGATGACCCAGAAACAGAGTAGATTCCCCGGTAGAGAACGAAGCCCCGGTTACCGACTCCCCGGTCGATAACCAACCCCTCCTAAATGAGGTTCTCGCTCTCGCAGCAGAACATTTCCACATTGACACCCACGGTGTACAGGAGGAAAGGGACTTCGCAGAAGAGTTGGTGGGAGAAAGGAGGCCTGTTGCCCAGACCATCCCTATCCTTAAAGCCATTCAGCGGAGAATAGATCCGTCCCTGGTGAACCCAAACCTCACCAGAGCAGTCAATCCCAGGGTTGAAAAACTTTTCAGGGCGGCACAGTCTGACCCTCTCTATATAAGAGGACATCTGAAGCCAGACTCCCTAGTTGTCACCAACACTCGTAAGAGGGCTGGGACACCCTTGTCTGCGTCAGAAGCTCCTCCCGACAAGGAGAGCAAAAAACTATACGGTTTCGGCAGGAAGGTAGCCTCAACGTCCGCCTATCAAGCAAGGATTGCTAACTCCACCACCCTGTTGGCCAGCTACAACTGCCATCAGTGGGAAGAAGTCGCGGCACTCATAGCCTCTGCTCCTGAACCGTTAAAGGGCCAATTAGCTCGGATTTCCGCAGAGGGTAGAGCCGTGTCTGGTTGCATTTTGAAAGCAAACTTCGACGCCGCGGACAACGCAGGCAGATTGATAGCGGAGGGCACTGTTATCAAGAGACATGCGTGGTTACGGCAGTCGGGTTTTAAAGCAGAAACCCAGGCATCATTGTTGTACAAACCGGTGGAAACCGATATGTTTGGTAAGGCGGTCGAAGACACACTGAAAAATGCCAAGGACGAATACGAGACACTCAAATCCCTTGGCCAGTTAACCAATAAACCCCCTAACCAGAGAGGGAATAGTAATTTTCGTCGCCCACGCGGCCAAAATTCCCAGAGAGGATCTAACTATTCCCAGGGGCAGGGTACACAGTGGAACAACCAACAGTCTACCCAGGGTTACGGCAGAGGTAATAGGAGAGGTCGTGGTAAAGGCAGAGGCAGCCCCAGCAAGGGAGGCGGCACGCCTCCACCAAAGCAGTGACGCTCAGTTCAGGGTCCCTTCTCACGCAACCCCAGTAGGGGGACGCATTTCAAACTTCACCCAGGCTTGGGAAGGGATCACATCAGACAGATGGGTGCTGTCAGCAGTATCCACAGGATATTGTATAGAGCTACTGCAGCGTCCCCGGAACCATCCTCCACGACAAAGAGTACACTCCTTAGAACATCAGAAGATTCTCCTCGAGGAGATCGCCATTCTTCTACAAAAGGACGTGATAGAACCCGTCCCGGGACAACAGGTAAACAAGGGTATTTATTCAACTTACTTCCTTGTGCCAAAGAAAGACTTGACAATGCGCCCAGTATTGGACTTACGGCCTGCCAACAAGTATGTCAAGCCCCAAAAATTTCGTATGACCACGCTACAAGAGGTAATCCCCCTCCTAAAAAAGGGATTACATGGCAACCTTGGATATGAAAGATGCTTATTTCCATGTTCCCAGCGCACAGAAAGTACTTGCGCTTCAAGGTGGACAGTCGCCACTACCAATTCAAGGTACTGCCCTTCGGGATAGCTTCAGCACCAAGGGTATTCACCAAGGTACTGGCGGTGGCGGCTGCACACCTACGCAGGGAGGCAATCCCAGTGTACCCTTATCTGGACGACTGGCTCATAACGGGGGAAACCCCAGGAATTTGCAGGACAAACATTCAAAGGACTATCGACCTCCTCCACGAGTTAGGCTTCTCAATCAACGAGAAAAAGTCAAGCCTGGTGCCAAGCACCTCAAAACAATTCCTAGGAGCAATCCTGGATACCCAGGAGGGGTTGACCTTTCCTTCAGAAGAAAGAATTCGGAATATACTACTGCAAATTCCGCATTATCAGTCCGGTCAACAAATAACGGTACGCAAAGCAATGCGTTTACTGGGCATGATGGCGTCATGTATTCACCTGGTCCCCCACGCGCGCCTGCGTCCCATGCAGGAATGGTTGGCGAAACAGTGGTCTCAGGCAAGTGGTCAGTGGGACGATCTAGTGGTCGTTTCGCCAACACTGGTACAAAGCCTTCACTGGTGGACAAGAGAATCTCGCACAGGGGAAACCCTTTTACGATCCCGAAGTACAGGCAGTAGTTACTACAGATGCATGTCTGACGGGGTGGGGAGCTCACCATCTCCACCACACAGCTCAGGGTCTCTGGTCTCACTCAGTGGCCAAGAACCACATCAACCTGCTAGAGCTTCTGGCAGTATTCAGAGTGCTTCAGGCGTTCGAGCCCCACCTACTAAACCTGTCAGTGCAAATCCGGACGGACAGCACAACAGCCATGTTCTACCTGAACAAGCAAGGAGGGACTTGTTTGCCAAATCTGTCCAAGCTTGCCCAGAAAATCTGGATATGGGCACTCAGACGGAACATCTTCCTGTCATCACAACATGTTCCAGGGGAGCTCAATTCCCTAGCGGATGCTCTGAGCAGAGACTCCCTCCCAGAGGAACACGAATGGGTTCTTCACAGAGAGGTCGTAGAAGATATCTTCTCTCAGTGGGGTTTCCCCACTATAGACTTATTCGCCACAAGCGAAAACAGACAATGCCCAGGATTTGCATCCAGGTTCCCCCAACCAGACTCCCAGGGGAACGCCCTGTGGATGAACTGGTCAGGGATGTTTGCGTACGCTTTTCCACCAACTCCTCATCAGGAAAGTGGTGAACAAGATGAACAGGGAATCGATCACGCTCGTCCTAGTTGCTCCCATGTGGGCAAGACAACCGTGGTTCCCACACCTACGCAGGATGGCGGTGTGCGAGCCCATCAAACTTCCAGCCTGGTACAACCTACTGTCCCAGCACCAAGGTCAAACAGTGCACCAGCAACCCAATTCAATGAACCTGGCAGCATGGCTCCTGAGGTCATAGAGTTTGGACACCTCAATTTGCCACAGAGGTGTATGGACATCCTAAAGGAATCTAGGAAACCAAACACAAGGCACTGTTACTTTGACAAGTGGAAGAGGTTCGTTATCTGGTGCCAGAGTAGACAAATCAACCCAGTTGATTGCACTCCTTCCACTATTGTTACATACATGCTCCACCTGCTAGATGCAGGATTGGTTTTTAACTCACTGAAAGTACACCTGGCAGCCCTGTCGGCTTACACCACTTCCCATAGCAAGGTTTCGTGGTGGAAAGTACCAGTAGTTAAAGCCTTCATGGAAGGAGTAAAGAGACTTCACCCTCCTATTTCAAACCCACCATCATGGTGGGACCTTAATGTGGTGCTAGCCAAGCTCATGGGCCCCCTTTCGAACCCATGCATAAGAGCAGTCTCAAACACCTGACTTATAGAAGTAATAGCTACTAAGAAGGCCGTTTTATAAGAAGGGTCAGTGAAATTCAGGCTGTGTCAGTGCAGGATCCCTTCTTTACTATCCATAAAGACAAACTGGTTTTACGCACACACCCCAGGTTCTCACCTAAATTTATATCAAAATTCCATGTAAACCAGTCCATCGAGCTTCCGGCTTTCTTCCAGAACCCGCAAAGCTCGGCTGAGCTGAAACTACACACCCTAGATGTGCATAGGGCGGTCCTCTACTATGTAAATAAAACCAGACCGCTAAGAAAAACAGATCAACTGTTTGTCTCCGTAGCTACAGGGAGAGAGGGGGATCGCGTCTCTAAAGGTGCCATCTCGAAGTGGATTATTAACTGTATCCAGCGGTGTTACACACTCTCTGAAAAAACTCTGCCTTTCACGCCAAGGGCCCACTCTACTAGAGGCATTGGGGCCACTCTGGCTTTCATTGCAAATGTACCCCTTGACACCATTTGCAAAGCAGCTACTTGGAGCTCTATTCACACTTTTACTCGGCATTACTGCATTGACACCCATTCCAAGGCAGATACACAAGTGGGACAAGCGGTTCTAAGACACTTATTTGCTCATGACCCTTCTCACATCCCACCTCCTTCTGGTACTGCTCGCTAATCTATGCACAGCATGTGATCTAAGCAGATTCCACAAGCCACAGAAGGGATACATTACTCACGTAATCGTATTTCTGATGCTTGTATCTGCTTAGATTCACATGCGACCCACCCTTCCTCCCCTCTGAGAGAAGGCGCATGATTGCTTGTAGTCTTACCTTTCTGTCTATCTGCTTGGATTATCTGTACTCGCGCTACTCCTCATGCTACCTCATGTCAGAAAAAATAGAATCTGAGGATCCTAGACGCGTGAGGGATCTTGGGTACAGTGGACGTCACACTAGGGATAGTATTACTGGCACGCCCTGTGTCGACGCCCATTTTCGAGTTTCGAAAAACAAACTGTAATACTCCGCAACTTCCACTAGATGTCGGCCTATGCACAGCATGTGAATCTAAGCAGATACAAGCATCAGAAATACGATTACGGTAAGTAATGTATCCCATATATATATTTTTTTTAGGATGATCCTTAAGGTAAAACCCACCTTTTTACCGAAAATTCTCTAAATTTCATCTCACACAGGAAATAACATTACCATCATTTTACCCTCCTCCCACCACTGGGAAAGAAGATTAGAGGCTTCAGATGCTTGACCCTAAACGTGCATTAAGTGTCTATCACTAGAATGGCAAAGATAAGACACGATGACAAATTTTCTACTCGGACCATAAATTGGGTATGGCTATTACCAAACAGACATTATCCAGATGGATAATATTAGCAATATCAGAATGCTTCAGACTGGTGGGAAAAGATCCTGCTGAAGGCCTACGGTCTCATTCTGCCAGAGGCATGGCAACTTCCTCTGCATTACAGAGGAGTCCAATAAAGGAAATGTGTGTGCCTGCCACATGGTCGTCTGTTCATACTTTCACCAGACATTAGTCTAGACTCTTCCTCACGTCAAGAGTTTATTTGATAAAGCAGTGTTCCATTCCGTGCACACACAAACCAATGAAAACTATTAAATTGTCATGAACTGACTCCCTCCTCCAAGAATACTACAAACTGCTTTAGGAGTGCATCAAAAGATCAGGAATACATGTATTCCTCATCGTCCCTCCCAACCCCTGCAGTAGAGTTTACCCTGCAATTAGTCTGCACTCTCCCAGGTGAAGTAACAGTCAGGTATGGGATATATCCTTCACCTGTAAAAATGGAACTGAAACAAAGGGTGCTGCACGCTTTACATACCTTCGGTGACATCGAGACAGAGGCCCCCGAGGGACATCGAGTCGACGGGCCTTGATGCACAGCGCCCCTTGCTGAATTTGTTTTTTGCCAAAGCAGCTATGCTGGATATTGGAAATATCAATAGATGAGGATTAAGTGGGAGGAACATCCAGTCGAAAGAACGTTACCAGGGGGTAAGTAACTTGTTCTTCTGCATCAATCGCTCTTTCAAGGTCTTAATCATTAAAATCTGCATTTGGCTTGCAGCTTGCTGGTACACAATGCACGTTTTCGCTGGCCCCTTCCTGCCTTATTGCTGGAAGGTTTGATGGCATCCTCAGGGTTCTGCTGGGACCTTGCTAACTTGATAGCATTTGCTCACCAAGAGGCAAGGCATCCTGGAACTCTTAAATCTGACCGCAATGCTACCAGGGGTCTTCTGACCCTGTCCTGGGGTTACAGTAAAGTCCAAAACGGTCACTGCACTGTTTCCCCTTTCTGGCTCAGGCGGTTTTATATTCATTCATCGGAGAAAAAGAATGCACATGTAGACAATCAAATTGGCTCACAAATGTGTACATTGGTGAGCATAAAAAGCTTGGTGATAAATTTGCACTAAACACATACAAAAGGCAGCAGACCAGTCTGTATTGGAAGGAAAACTAACATACTGTTTTTGGATCAGCACAACACTTCAAACATAATGGATTTCACTTCAACCAGACACACCCTAGCTGGCACGTTGGCTATGAAAGCGAACGTGTTAAATGTGCAGCTTCAATTCCAGTCTAACCCCTTCCCTAAGCTAAGGTTGGGTTAGTATGGGGTTAGATATTGTAGACTCCTGCATCGCCGAACAACCCTCAACACGAATGTACATTAAGGCAACTACCTTTATCCCTGGGTACTTTAGGAATAAAGTGAGTTCTACCTTTTTGGATCACATCGACACCTTGCCAGATTATCCCAGCTAATGTAGTCCATATTAATGCTCACTACTTCACTTGTAACTCTGGCAGACCCTCCTGTCTGCCTGCAACCTGGGCTCCACTCGGCAACAGCCCCTCTTTCCAGCTGACCGCATTCCAGGACATTGAACTCTGTCGTGCTGCCAGCTACACAGATATCGTCAGCTTGTAGCATTCAAGGCCTTGTTCTCTCGATTGTGCTTGGAGCAACACACCGAATGAGAGAGCCCCCATTTTTCTCACTCAATGCAAACTGTGGTGGCAAAAGCTTAACACTCACCTTCTCCAAGGCCCTCGGAGCTCTTGTTCTGGTAAGCCCCAGATCTTTCAAAATTCGGCAACCAAAAACCCCCATGTTTAGCTAGAAGTGAGTTTGTTAAAGCTCAGCCCTGTTTTAAAATTTCAGCCGGCCAAATACCAGCTGCAAATCTAGTCAAAAACCCAGCCAGAAAAAGCCCATAGAACCCCCCCCCCCCCCCCCCCGCTTGCCTCTCACATCCAATTATATCCCCTGGCCAGAATCCAACCAAACCTGGCATCACACATGGTTTCTGAACATCTTTTCCGTCCTATTTGGTAATGTCAGCTGTTACCAGCCTTCCCCTTTCATGAAGTAATTTCAAACTTATCACATGTCTGAACATTTGAGAAACTTCAGTACCTCCTAGCACCCAGTATGCCCCCTTTTGGTTTGGCAAGCTGCATTACTGCTTGTTCATTGCTCTGATTGAAATGCCACACCATTTCTTCATCTTCCGTACTGCATGAACAATGACCTTGTTCAGTTCCCAAGGCATCATTTTGTTACACTGCGCAGCTCTCCTTGCAAACGGAGCTGTTGCTCTTTCAAATTTTGCTTTATTTCCTGAAACTACTTCACAGCAATGCTTTTTGTTTGTACACCTACTGCAGTGTCAGCATTATCACTCTGTGGCCTACAAATCTAGCCCACACATCACTAGATTAGCAGTTAGTACCCCACAAATTGCCACTTTTCAGTTCCTATTGCTACATGTTAGTATCCATGTATTACACCACATGCTGTGTGCAGCAATGTTGGCTTGCTTTTAGTATTGTTAATGCCCACCGCCTATAACAGTCCCTTCAGTACTTTATCCTCCGTACCCCATTTAGTTCAAATATCCATCACACACATGCTACCATGCTAGTACCTGCTCACAATACCCATGCAGTCTCTGCCTGAGCCTAACTAAACTGCTGGAAGCACCAAACCCACAGCATGTAAACCTACAGATTCTCTGTCCAATGGCATCTGGTGTTGAAAGTCTGTTTTAAGATACCATAATACTTTACACAGCCCCTATACCCAGTGGCATGCATTGGGGTTTAAATTTGGCCACCTTACCAGACCAAAGATGGTAGAGCTTAATTTATTTATAGAGCTCACCTAACACTGTTATCTGGGTGCTTATACTTGACCAAAAGTTACAAAGACAGAAAGAAATAGCAGTTGACTTGTGTTACATATCAAGTCCACAAGCGCCTGGTTCAAGAGTCCGCTCTTCGGTCATCTAGGCCCTAGTGGCTGGTACTCTACCCCCTTGTAGCTGGAGGACTAAGTAGGACCTTGCTACAGTAACTGTCTCAAGAAAACTGCTTGCATTAGACCTAACGGGGTAGGCATGGATTTCCTAAGCATTGTGCTCATGTGTTCAGATGTTCTTGCCATTTTTAAGTTTGTACAGTGTAAGAATTTTCATTCCACCTGCACGGATCTCTTTACAGTGAGTATTTATTTGATAAACTGTTGTAGTGTAAAGTGACACCTGGTCCTGAAAAGCCTTAACACGATAGTGGAGTTTGAGGGTCAAAACAGACTGCACTGTTAGCACTAAGATTCCAGTGCATTTTGGGGGGCAAGAAAATGCTAAAAAGGCTAAATATGCTGTGCGATGGTCCCACCCCTCTCCTGGGAACTTCAACCCATAAGAAAAAAAAGGTGTACAGTAGTTTCTGTTGCAGTTAACATGTTTGTTTCCCTGTATGTTGTCCTAGTTTGCATTCAGAACTTCGTCCCTGCTCTCTTGACAGCCAGTCAGGTAGCCAAAAAGTATTCAATTTTAGTGCTGTTTTCAATATGAGCTGGTGAGCCGAGGTGGAGAGCCAGTCTGCAGCAGTTAGCAGCCTATCCACATCGTTGTGCAGGAAGTACCTATATTTGCACCAACACACCGCGGAGCGGTGAGCGGAGCTGGTGAGCCAGTCTGCAGCAGTTAGCATCCTATCCAGATCGTTGTGCAGGAAGTACCCATATTTGCACCAACACACCGCAGAGCTGGTGAGCCGAGGTGGAGAGCCAGTCTGCAGCAGTCCGCTGCAGACGCGGAGCCAGAGCTGCATGTGCGACCGTTAAAAGTAACATCAAAGCCAGCACGAGTAATGGCCCTAGGAAAAAGGGAGAGGAGCAAGTCTGATACTGGGTCTGTCCCAAGACCCCAACAAACATCTATAGATGTGACCAAACACTCGAACCCGATAAGCTCTGGTCCCTGGGCTGGTGCGGCAAAAGAAATGCATGAACAGGTGCAAAATCATGGACTCTTTAAGGAAAGTGTTACCCAACCTGAGCCACGAGAAACCACGTCTGTGCCAGCGTTCCAATCTGCAACAGAGGATCCTGTGGCCCCGGTGAGCGTGAGGAGACGGGTCTGCCTTCCTCAACCCCCGCCTACCTAGACCCCTGCTGCTGGTTGTAGTCCGCCATCCACTGGAAGGGTGAGTGGAGTTCGAGCGAGCGCGGTTGCAGGACGGTGACCGCTGGGCTCCAAGCGGAATCCCAGCGGTGGGGGCGAGTGCACAGGAAATACCGAAGTGGATCAGTGAAACGAGGAACAAGAACAAGAGTAAGACACGATCCCGCCAGCGATGCCAGACAGAAATATTGAAGTCCCGCCCGGGTACCGACCACAGAGGAACCAGAGGGGGCAGAAAAAGCGGGCAAAATCCCAGAAAACTCCCGACCACAGAGGCTGGAGAACAAAATAGAAAAGGACACAAACAACAATTCCAGACAATATATCAGAAGAAACAGAAACCATGCAAAAACAAAATCCAAATGAAAGCAATGGTACACGAAAACTGAGACCAATGTGACAACCCGTCGGGGCAGGGGAAACGTCTAATAAATGGGAAACGACTATCAAATGATCCCAAGACCATCATAGAGATCAGTGAGAGGGACACGGACAGCGAAAAGGATGCTGATTCTGATGAGGTGGACACCGACATTGAAAGTAAAACGGCAGGTGAGCCGGACGATTCAAATAAGCAGACGGACGGAGAACACATGAAGACAGTTTTCATAGAGCAAAAAAAAGAAATAAAACAAATGGCGGCTAAACCAACGAAACAAGGGACAACAAAAAAATCTGAGGTATGAGAGCATCTAACAAACTGCCAACGACAGAACAGAAGGAAAAAAGGCAAGCAAAAGACTGGGCCAAACGTCAAAAGGGCTGCCAAACCTGTTGCTGTCGTGCCGCTTAAAAGCATTTTTCACACAACATAAAAGAAAGCAAACCACAGAAGTATCGACGCAGAGATGCTATAAGTGGTACTAGAAACTCCACCTGCCCAGAAGCAGAAGAAAATGGAACTGGCTTGCACATTAAAAGACAAACGAGAGGTTGAAGATCTCAAACCCCAAGGAAAGATAAATACCAGCAATAAAGAAGTGAGTAAAAACAAAGATCCGAAGGAGGCAGGGAAAAAGTGTACTAACAAAGTAGACACAAGGGGTGATCTCAGATTTAAAGCATACATTGCGCAAACCCATCAACTAAAAGGGGTTTTTGGCGAATTTAGTAGAAACAGAAGGGGAATGGTGGACGGGCTAAACCAGGAGACAGAGCAGGCCGAGCAAACTACCTTGGAGGCAAAACAACGGGCCAATATACAGGCCGAAGGAGAGCATCTGGCCTGGACCAAAAAATGGACGAGACAAAAACCAATTGGGACAATCTGCGCATGAACAAAGGGCCATCTGGGGGCCTAGCACCAACAGATCGAGATCAAAGACCATCATCGGAATGTTCATTTATGGATTCTCCAGCCGCTATTAAGTATCACCGAAGAACAGACGGCTAAGTGACATTGCAGCATCCATGCAAAAAGAATCACCAAATAAGTAACCAGACATGATAGCAATCATGTCCGCCATGACTATTCTAGCACCGGTCTGTACATTGTACGAAGTCATGAAAGGGGAGGTTCAAGATAACACCGCAATTCTAACACACATGATAGCAAAAATGTTGCATGTGGAAAGCTACATAACAGCGGTTGAAGACAGAGCAAGTAATTTGCAAACCAATTGGGAAAGGAAAATTGAATCCTTGGAAAGAAAGCTCGAAATCATGGAAGCAGTAAATGGAAAACTAACACCATCAACGTCCATTCTGAAGCCAAAAGTTCAAGATGCGCAGACTCAGTCAAAGGGCAATGAAAAAATCATGTCAACACCTTTAGCTGAGAAAAGTGAAGATCAATTTTCAAATCAATGAAAGGACCAGCAAACGAAAACACTTCAGATGGAGGCAAGCAGTAAGCCAAAGAAAGATCCAAAGACGATTTTCGAGCCACTTGTAAAAATGCACAATCCTACGGGGCCTCAAAGAATGGAGAAACAAGATGAGCCCAGCAAACGGCTTGCAGAAAACGGCATAAATAGATCGCCTAGAACTGCGCAGGACTTTTTGAGCAATTCTGACCTAATGATCTAGAAAATGATCTGAGTGAGGGGAAAGGAGGGTGACTGAGAGAAATAGAAGCAGTAAGCACACCAACTATATAAAAGGTCCAAATGTCTCAGGGAAAGCTGTCGAAGAGGCACATCACCATAATGACCGTAGCAGTACAACTTTGCCGGAGAAAAGCGACTCCCAATATAAAACCACATAGTGAGGAGGCCAACAAGGTGAAAAGCAAAGAAATCAGTTCTAGATGGGGTCCACGGAAGCATCGATCAGAGGACGCTGAAAAGCAAATCACAAGATGAGATACGAGTATTCAAGTTAGAACAAATGGGAATAGATTTCATAATACTAAATTGATCAACAGTACTGCAAATAACAAAGAATATATGAACGCTGAAAAAAATCAGAACTGAGGACTTCAAATTAGTGGAACCCTACCAAAGTGAAAAGAGGGCCAAAGCATATCTTCACTTAAAATCTGCTGGAATCAAATACATCGATCAGCGCGCATATGAAGAAATTGAACAAATGGGCTTTTGTTTGACTGAAATAAAGATGAGGGGAAGAACTGATCAAGAGAAAGACAGGAGTAAATACCGAAAGCATTACAAATCCAAAACTGAGGAGCTGTACCGTCAATCGCTGGAAAAATTCCCAGGATAAAACAAGAACCCCGGAGGGGAAACCACTATATCCGTGGCAACGGAAAATGGCATAGCGACACAATTGGGAGAGATGAACAGAAATACAATCTACGACAGACAATAAAGTATCCTGATCATGGACACAACGCAGTAAGAAGTCAAAGAGAAGAGCACCAAGAGCCGCGGAGGACATAAGGGGCTGGCTCAAAATCCGAAGATGAACCATCCAACTAAAATGAGTCAACTGAATATAAAGGCCCATGGAAGTGGCTGACATCAACCTGGAACAAAAACAGTGCTAAACGACCAGGGTCAGCCTGCATCCACGCCAATGAAACAAATGGGAGCGGAGCGACCCGAAAACGAAAAATATAGTTTGGGATCTTGGAATACGAGAGGCCATGTTCACCTAACTACAGTCAGAGACGTAAATCTGGGGCTCTGACCTAGTCTGCCTGCAAGAAACTTGGTTGTTGGACCAACCCACACTCGACGGCTATACCGTGGAAATATCGCCAGCAGTGAAAGGCCATCTGGTCTCCTAACTGCAATTAAAACAGGCTTGGGCCTAACGGAACCAAGAAAGTGGAAAGAGGCATACGAAATGCTTGTTCTGACATGGTTACATTCTAATGTGAAGAAGCAGAACTACCGCCCAAATTGTCTAGCAATAATAAATTGCTATTGGAAGCCTCAACACATGTCCACAAAAACCTTTTGCACCAATATGGGCGCCACGATTGATCAGCTGTATGAAGAATTGGACAAAATTGAAATCATCATATGTGGAGACTTCAATGGCAAATGCGAAGAGACAGCGGGGGCGAATTTGGGTGATGTCCAGCGGCCTGGGGGAACGGAATCAGCGATAGAGCGAGGAAAGGCATGGTCCGAAGTTATTAGATCGAGAAATATACAAAACATAGCCTTGCTGTTTCCAGAGCAAGGAAATACCCCGACTTGGGAACGTAATTCCTCGAAAGCAACACTAGATTATATATTCAGCTCCAATGGTCTCCCACCAAATATTACCTTCAAGGTGCAAAAAACGCAACACAGTGACCATAACTTATTGATCTGTACATGGCAAGGTAGAAGGCCGGAAAAAAGGACGTATGAAATGGTCACGGAAACAAACATCCAACAAACACGACTCCGGATAACAGAAGAGGACATTCAGAAAATCAAACTGTCGTGAGATCAAAGAGTTGCCAGAAATTCGGCAAACAAAATCGACGAGAGACCGGACTATTTGCCTTTATTACTGGCATACCAAATGCAAGGGACAAGAAAAAACAAATCAGACCACGCAACGCACGCCTATGATAAAGCAGTGATCGACAAAAAGAAAATAGGGAGAAGACTGAGAAGAATAGCCAAGAAAACAAACGCCCAGGAAGATTGGGAGGAGTGGCAACTGGAAGTGAAAGTACAACAGCTGGCAAAAACACCATAGAGCAGCACAATACCAAAATGACGCTGATATGATGAGAAAAATACAAACAAAAAAATCAAGTGAATTTTGGGCACTAATAAAAACTATGAATCGTACATAAAGTACAACGCAGTGCAATGCCGTCTCAGAAGCCAGGTGGATAAACTATCGACGGAATTCGATGGCCCGAACTCTGACATGGTCGGGACAAAGCAAGCGTCAAACACAACTTGGGTGGACGTATCAAACCCTGCTGACATTGAAACGACAATCGGGAATTTGAAAACCTCCAGAGCTCTGGGTCCGGATGGACTGACGGACGGGGGATCTTAAACGGTTTCCAAAAGAATGGTTGGAAGTGATTAGCATGATCTTTGCAGAATGTGGCAAGAAAAAACGGATTCCGGAAACGTGGCAGAAAGCAGTCGTAGTCCCAGTCTACAAAAAAGGATGCCGAAAAGAACCCGATTGCCTTACAGGACATAATAGGGAAAATTTATGCAACCCACTTGCTTGACCATTTTAGAACCTGGGGGAAAAAAATGGCCCTTCAAAAAAAAATCTCCAAACGGGGTTTGGAAAAAAACGCCATTACAGCGATCAACATGTTAATAAACATTCTGAAAGCTAAAGTAAAGGTAGGAGTGCCAAAGGTGTATCTGGCTTTCGTGGACCTTTCGAAAGCTTTTGACAGGATCGACCGGAACAAATTGTGGTCGAAACCACATAGCTGGAACTATCCAAAAAAAGGTGCTCGAACCGATAAAAGCCCTACACTCTGACGAAAATCAGAGTCAAGCTATAAACCATCAGGGCACCCCATCAGAGGAGATCACGGTGGATAGAGTAGTCAAGCAGGGATGTTCCCTTGGCCCCGGCCTTATTCGTTGCGTTCCTAGGAGATTACCAGCACTCAGAAAGAAAAATAAGGGCCTTCCCTCCAAAAATTGGTAAAACGGAGATACCAAGACTCTTGTATGCCGATGACGTTATTCTGATAGACCAGACTATCAAACCTGGGGAAATATATTGAGGAGAACCAGCTTGAGATAAACAAAACTAAAACCAAAATTCTGGCAATCGAGAAAGTACCAACTAAACCAAAGAAACAGAACTGGTTTCTTGAGCACCAAAATTGAAATCGTAAATACATCCAATATCTTGGAGTTCAGATTGACAGCTCAGGAACTGACAAGTCAATGCAAGATCTACTTTGGCAGAAAGCCAAACGCCTAACTTCTCAAACAAGAGCAGTAGATAACAAGTTTGGGAAGTTTTCACTAATTCCGGCGATAAACTTTTACAAGACAAAAGTAGTCCCATCTCTGGTATATGGAATGGAAGCCTCTCTATACATCACATGTCTGCTCTGGAACAAATTGGAGGGACACGTTTGGAAGGCAGTGTTAAGCCTCCCAAAGTCGACCTCCATGCTGGCCATCAGGCCAGAACTGGGCTTAGTGTCACTAGCGTCTATGGTCAACCAAAGTGCCATGAGACTATACAGGAAAATAATCATGGCTGACACACTACGCACGTATAACATCATTAAGGAAGAAATTGAAATAGGAAAATGCGAAGCCCTAAAAAAAATGGGTAAAAAACAGAAAAGATGACCTATCTCAAATAGCCTGCACAGAAAAAGAGCTAAAGGAAAATCCTGATCGCATCAAATGAAAAAAAGGGGGATTTGGATTGGATCCTGACAATTGAGAAAGCGGTGGGGAATAAACTTCTAACGCATCTGTCACTGACTCTCAATAAGCTGAAAAAAACCACAAAACTACTGTGCGAAATTCCCGGACAAAAGATTGAGAAATCTGTTCATGAAAGCTAGATTAAACCTACTACTAACTCGAGATTACATCTATTCGAGGATCCGCGAGTGACCAGAGATGTCGCCTATGTAAAAAGGAACCAGTGGTAGAAACCCTGAAACATCTGGTGATGGACTGTCCACAAACTAAACAAAACAGAAGCACATACCTCCTACCGCTGATAACAAATCCATGGATGATACAACCAGACGACCTGTGGAACAGATTGATCACTGGCGAAACGACTAGATGGACGGTGGCGATGGTTAAACTAATTGAACTGGCGTTCAAACAGATAAACCAGCCACAAATGGCAAGTACAGCCCAGACAAACTGAGCCATCAAAGTGAGCAGGATGAAGGGGCAATCCTCGGCACCTTTTTATGATAAGCCAGAGATTCGACAGTGGTCTGGATTTGAAGTGAAAAGAGAAGTTTTGTAAAAGCGGGTTGCAACCTTGATAAAACTCAGGCTAAACTGAGTAGAAATCAATAAATAAAAATATGACCCATGTTTGCAGTATGCATGGTTTGCAACAGGAATGACTGCTGTCCAACTATTATGGCCTCAAGATCTGTGTGCAAAGTCGTTAACGTTTAAATTTCCCTGAACACTTTTGTTAAAGTAATGTGGTGATTGTGATGGTCAAATTGTCTTGTGCAAGTGTAGTCCTTGTATATTAAGTTTCATGTCCAAACAAATGTTTTTTGACTTGTGTACAACCTTGTTGACCTGTGCATACCTGACATTAAGCAATTCAATGTTTTAACTTGTACAGGTCTGGAGCAATGCCAGGTCAATAGCTTAAGTTTGAGACATACCTCTTTAGTTGCTGGCTCTTAAACGGGGTCTTAAACACTCGTGGACAAAACAAGACTCTTGTAAGTGCCCAGATGCCTTTGGGCTCGGTGCGCTATACATATAAACCAAAAACAAATTCCCTCATTTAAGAGTAGGCCAAGAGGAATTGCCGAAACAAAAACCTGCTAATTGCTTCAGATGTACAGTGAAAGCTACATTCTTGGTGTTGTGTAGAATAGTTGTTTTTTTGGGTGGTAATTTGATGCTACATATATTACAAGTTTAACAAGGCCAAATGTTTCCATTGGGCAAAAAGCTAATATTTGGCAAAAAGCAAATGTGTTTTATTTCTAAGTGGAAAGTAACAAAGCTACAATGCTTAGGGAACACACATGAAATACATGTGTAAGAAATGAATATCAAAATATGAATGCTGAACTAGGATTTAAGCCACACAGACTTGGCATTCAAGGTTTTAGTTTATGCAGTGCCAGACACTGGTGACCAATGTGTGAATAGCAGGGATGTAGAATTTCAGACTACATTTTCTAGATCCTGTCTTTCAAACAAAACCACCTACCGAGCATATTAATTTATTTAAAAGTATCTGCTACTTAAAGCTTTTTTTTCTTTTTTAGTGAAGATCCACATTTCAACATGCCTTCCAACTAACGTTTGACCAACAATACCCACTACTTTTATTGCCGAACTAATACTTTGTAACCTTCATTGAACCTTTGTGGTTAAACCTTTTTCTGCCAAACACCCCCGCCCTCTACCCCAACACTTGGGTTTTTGGAAGGGGGACTACTGAGCCCATCTAATCACTTTAATATTTTGTGGATGGTTATTCCTCTATACAGATTAATAAATCAAATGATCTTGAACTTTAAATTCTCAATATTTAAACTCTGCAAGTATTAGGGTGTTCTAGCTTTCTAGTAACAAATATGTAACTGTACTGCATATTGTAGCACTGTTTCAGCCAGTCTGTTTTTTTCTGTAACCATTGTGATGCTTTTTTTATGATCGTAGGTTACTTTACATGACATGATCCTTAAGAACATTGAGAAGATCAAACGGCCCAGGAGTAGTAATGCTGATGCCCTGTATTAAAGTGCATCAGCACTTTGATCTTAGAGGACTGTCTGTTCGACTGAAGACCGTCATTGCCTTGGTTCCTTGCACGACATTGACTATCAAGAAGCAAAACTGGCTGGAAATATTGAGCACACTGTTTTTAAGTTAAAATGTAAACAAAGCTTCCATTAGTCTGTGTTTAATTTTATTCAGGCCTCAGGAATTTTACCCTTTTTTTTTTCCCTTTCTCCATCATGGTTTTATTTTCAAAGCCAAGGCACTTAATGTGAAAGTAGGATGTTTGCACGCTGTTGGAGTGTTGGGATAGGATAAGAAATGTACAGACATTTGTGAAGAACACGATTCATTGCGATAACTGCAGTGTCTTGGTGTGAAAAGTAAGGAATCCTGGTCACCTGGTTCAAACTAGTGTGGTACAATACATGAATAGTGGAATGTTCGGAGGGGTTGCATTAAAAATTACTCTTGCTGGTTTGTGGCTGCTCTTTCAGTCCTTGTTACTAGATCTTTCAAACCCATCAGTCTACGAAACTTCATTGGAGCTCACATTTCCTTCCAAATGGTCGTGCATAGCTCATGCTTCGGAATGTTCCAATAGGTTTCCAGTGTTTGTGATTTTGTAGTATTGTATGGAGGTACTGACACCTGGTTTAAAATGGGGTAAAAAAAATGATATCCACCTGATGGGGTATCACTGCTGGCAATCTGTCGGAGAACACTGAAGTGAAAATAACAATGTAATTCAGTAGAAACTTTGTGAAAGTAGCATTATTGAGAATGTTGCATCAAAGGAATGTTGGCAAACCAATCTTATCTAGGGAGCCATAGCAAACCTTTCCTACTAATTGGTGCGAGTGCTTTTCAATCTCAATGGTCCTCTGGATTTGCTATGGCGAAGTGCTGCTTATTTGGTATTGCGTGTATTTGTTGCTGGTGGTTTAAGTTTTGTTTCCCCTT
Source organism: Ambystoma mexicanum (assembly GCF_040938575.1). Lineage (NCBI taxonomy): Eukaryota > Metazoa > Chordata > Amphibia > Caudata > Ambystomatidae > Ambystoma > Ambystoma mexicanum. The sequence goes on from NC_090938.1 coordinate 506,892,123, forward strand.
GGGGAAATAGTATGTGTCCAGCTAAGCCTTTCTGGAGTCCTTCTGAGCAAGTTGAGAACATGAGTGTTCAAGTTCACTAATTTCTAGAACTGGCCGTATTTGTCACTGATTGAGGCAATTTTCCAGACTGTTGGTGTTCTGGTAATTTAGAGCTATGGAAAAGGGGCACAACTCAATTTAGTCTTTCCTGTAATTGATTTGTACAGTGGATCTAGTTTCAGATCAGTAGTGGTACATGCCATGGTTCTTTTTTCAATTCGTTGGCTTGATCCGTTACATTTCTTGATACCTTTTACCCGTAAGATTGGCAGTTTTCAGTCATCCTTGCATTTTGCGAATAACCAAACGTACAATGTTAACATTGCACGCCACTGTTTGGGTACTTTCCTGCTATGGGAATGTTACTCCATCCAGTGTTGAAAAATGTGTCCTTTGAAAATTCATCAGTTAGTCCAAAAAGCCTGGGTTCTTGGGATGGCTGCTTTCTAGACTATTCCCCTCTTTATTTGTGATTTCTATTTTGTCTTGGGTTAGACAGCAGCTAGTTCTCCACAAATCCTGCTGGTGGGGATCAAAGTAAAGGGGTTACTATAAGCAAAAGGCAACTATGCTTTGTACACTTGCAATGGCACACATGATAACCTTGTGAAGGATCTGTGAACCATATCCTATGTTGGCTCCGCTTGGGGGAGAGTATAGGATGTGGTGATAACAAATGTTTTGTATAATGGAGAAATTGTGAAGAGCTAAAACTGCTCTTATGTTTTAAGCTTGAACCATGAAATGTGATTGAGAAGCTATATTTCACTTTATACAGTGTTAATGTCGAACCTTCATGCCTACTTTGCAATGCAGTCTGTTTTTGTAATATCTATTATGTTCTAGAGCAAGTGAACTACTGCTAAAAGTACAAAACATCCCCACTTAGAAATCTGCAAAACTGGCAATTACACTGTTACCCTTTCCTGCCATGTTGCTGCTCTTGGCAGTATTCCGAATGTTGGCTGTCCTGCTCACATCGGGTTTTCAGAGCACTAATTTGAATAAGGGGGGAGGATTGCCTACATTTTCTTTGAAGTTTGTAACGTTAAGACCACAACAAAATTAATTTGGTCACATATCCCAAACTATTGATTGGTTGTTGTCCAGCCTTATTTTTTGTACATTTTATTTTGGTATTCATTGTTGGATGTTCTGTAAAAGAACGTGTGTACAATTTTAAAATGTCAATATTAAAAATGTCAATTGAATGCTTTAGTTTCTTTCCTGGGACATTCATGTAGCATACCCTCCTCATTGACTGATCTGCATACGTTTTGTCTGAGAGCAGTGGGGGTGGGGGGCACTTGCTTCTGTTAAATATTTAGGAAAGTTTCTGTAATTAAGCAATCAAATATGCAGTCTGACCAACTTGCTGAAAAATGGGCCCCCCAACATTTGCAAATGCTATGTTGCTTGGTTTTGGGAGATCTTTACACAGTCTGAGGGGTGAGAAATAATCTGTCCTAAGGTAAAGATGTTCCGTCCAAAAGATGGGCCAATGGCTTCATGGGTAGCTATGGAGGAGCAGTCTTCCTTCAATGAATGGTGGGAATGAGTTGTGGGAAGAAAAAGGCAACCCTTATCAATTCAACATTAGTCCATCAGAATCCATTATGCCAATTCATAGTCACTGTGCTATACAAAGTTACTAGAAATGTACAATATAGCTTGCTGTGCTTAACATGTATTATAAAGTATAGCGGAGTAGAGTAATTTTATTACATTACAATCTGTAGTAAATCTGGCATAAATGCTAAGTCTTTGTAAAACATTAACGGCACAAGAAAAATGTTGAAGTTGAGCGAAGTATCCTTTTTAGTTGTACTATGAGCTGTATTGTTGGCCCAGTAATGCCTATGGCGGCCTGCTTCTGAGTCCATAGGCCTGCTGTGGTCATGGGTAAAATCCATGTACGCACTAAATCTATTCCCATAGGTTCCGAGAAAGACGTAACCCTAGAGACCACTGCTTGAAGAGCTCCAGTCCCAGCCTATAAGAAAAGGAAGTGGAGCAGGATTCTGCCAATGCAAGTCGGTGGCTAACCGCAGGAGAGGCGAGCCTGCACAACCTCCACTATTCCAGGACCCAGTGAACCACTGAAGAGATTACAAAGAATTTTCAGGACCTGGGGCAGGTACTTATGAGACTGTTGCTCATGATTTAGATCGGAAGAGGAGCAAGAACTGGTAAAGTACAGGGCAGCTTTTACAGGCTTGGAGATGGGATCAGTTGTTCACAGCCGTGGACCCAGCGGCGGCCCAGACAGAATAAAACCACCTAGATACCCAGGAAAAGTCACAAGTAAAGCAGTGGTGAGACACCAGGAGAACTTAGGAACCACATAATGAAGAACCTGGCGGCTCAAGAGGCAAAACTGGGAAGGGAGCCCGCCAAAAAGAATGGTCCTGTGTTAGTGTGATCCAGGACGAGCAAAGACCGAGCTGCAACAGAGTATTGGCTGCCAACTGTTTGTCAAGAGGGTTTTTTCAGGAATCTAGTAACTGTTGAAGCATGGGAAAAACCAGGATGGACGGCCAACTGCCAAAATAAGAAACAAGTGGGTCAAAAAAAGGACCCAGGGACTAGTCATTGTGACAACCTGGGGTAAATCGACAGCCCACCTTCAAAGCATCAGCTAACAATTGGGGTAATAATCAGGGGAATGGGTATGGTCTTCCTTAGATTTGCACATTTACTTATTGGCCAGACTTAGCCAGGTCTCCTTTCTCTCACCAGGCAGACCTGCAAATATTTTGGCAGCCATTCAAACAAGGTGGCCTGAAAGCATGCCAAAAACATGGGTCCACCCACAGAGGAAGTGTACTGAGCTTGCCTGGGGCAGGAAACCAGCCTAAGACAGTATAAACCACAATTGGGGGTGCATGACTGGGCTCAAAATGAGTCCATTCATTGTGGGACTTCTGCGTGGTACTCATTGTCCTGGAAGCCATGTGGACTACCCTGAGGCAGCACCTCGGTCCTCCAGTGGCAGGACTTTAGTAGGTGTCCTTCTGACCGCATAAAGGGGTCCCATAAAATGGGACAGCAGGAAAATAATCTCTTCACTAACATTTCAGCATTTGTAAAACACACCTAACCGCTTTACCCACAAATCACTTGTAGGTTTCTAAAGAATATGGTGTTGGTATGTTATGTTAACGTTAAAGGTATTTGTACCGCGCACCGGAATTGGTCCCCAGGCGGATCTGCAAACAAGGAGGTGGGGACTGGGGCTTAATCGGGTGAGGAGGGAGTAGGGAAGTGAGAAAAAGTGGTGTCCTGTTGGCAGCTTCAGTTCGGTTTTCACTGTGCGCTGAGCTTTGGTATGACTATCGGATCGCTGCAAGTCCTCACATGCTGTTGGTGTGAGTTGTTGCGGTGTGGTGAAGTGCATGCGGTTTGACGTGCAAGAGTGTGGTTGTGCAGATTTTTGTTTAAGTAATGCTGAAATTTGAGCTTGTGGGTTATGTTTCTTAGTAATTATAATTCTATGTATCCGGTTGCCCTATGGAGTAGGCATATTCTTTCTTTTTTCTTTCCTGTCCGTATAATTGTTAGGAGTGATGGAATGGCAAGTTCCCAGCTCATATTTCCTACCTTTGTGTACCAGGTTGAGGTATGTATTGTTTCTCCCCCCCCTAATCCCCCTCCCTTCCGATCAGTGATCCATTGTTGCCTGTTTACTTTGTAGGCCAAGGTGTTATTGACATATCACCCTTACCTTACCCTCCCGATCTGTGTGATCGTTCTTTAGTATGATTCTAGCTCATCTATCTTTCAATTAATAGTTGATATGCTGTAGATTGTTCTTCACTTCAGTTGATGGGCGGTAGCTTAGGGAGATGGGGGACAATCGGTTTCCTCTCTCAGCATTGTTTTAGCTGTGCATGTGCCCCCATAGGCACTCTTTCTAGTTATGGGGTAAAGAGCCAAGATTTGAGGAGTTTTCTGAATATGAAGTGATCTCTTGTTACGTATGTTCTTTGGTATCTCGTTTCAGGTTTGTTGTATGGTTTTGGTTCCAAACGGATGTCGCTGCTGGATCTGAGTGGCCTTGTTGGGCGGTGTACATTTATTTGTTCTTAGTAACTCTGCACCTTGGCCGTGAATTGTTCTGTGCGTTATGCACATTGATTTTAACTTGATTCGCTGTTTTATTGGTATCCAGTGTAGCGTTTTCAGCACTGGTGTGATGTGTTCTATTCAAGGTAGTTTGTGGAGCAGTCTAGCTGCCACATTTTGTATGCATTGTAATTTTTTTTAGCAGTCGTTCTGGCAGGCCCAGTTACAGGCTATTGGCGTAGTCTACTCTGGACCTGACGAGAGTTATGATGTTTGAGTGTTTTGTTGACGAATGTCAGGAATAATAGGCTCCTTTTTACTGCTGGCAGGAGAAAGAAGCATTTCTTGATTAGAACGTTTTCTTGTGGCTCTAGAGTAAGTTTGTTGTCCATCAGGACTTTTTTTTTTGGATCACTTCTGTTTTTCCTAGGATGAGTTTGAGGTAGTTGGAGTTCATCTAGTTGTAGATTTCACAAAGGCAGCTCTGTTTTCTTTTTGTCTTGTATTTTGTAGACTATTTGTTTTGTCAGAGTAGTTGTAACAGGTGAGGCCATGTCTTTTAATGATTTTGATTATTTGAGACAGGTAGATGTTGAATAATAGTAGGGAGAGGGATGATCCTTGTGGTACTCTGCATGAGGATTATCTTGGGTTGAATTTGAAAAGTTTGATCCATATGGTTTCTGTTCTGTTTGTTAGGAAGGATTTGAGCCATAGTACTGTGCGGTCTGTTATTCCAATCGCAGGATGAGGATATTGTGGTTAAGTGTCTCGAATGCCGCAGAGAGGTCTGGAAGTATCAAAACGGTACTATTGTCTGCGTTTGCCTTATCCCAGATTGAGTGGTGCTGTTTCTCATTGGTCTAAAGCCTTCTTGTGCGAGAATTGATTTGTATATGTCTGGGGGCAGGGATCCACCATGGGGAACGTCTTTTGTTGCTTTTGTTTACCAGTTTAACGAATGTCTCCACTGATAATTGGGGGAAGCTTTGGAGTTTGTTCGGGCATTCCTCGCTGGGGGTGGGTGCGTTGCATATTGCAGTTGCATGGTCTGCTTTCTATGGTCTGGATGGTCATGATTTTGTGTTTGAAATGTCTGCATGGTCATTGCATAGTTTCTTCGATGGTATTGGAGTGTTGCAGCAAAGTCGGTTTTTATTTCATTTATGATTTTAAAGAGTTCTTTTTGGGTGTTTGGTGCTTTGAAGATTCTGTTGTCGTATTTTCATTTTGCTTTTTGTATTTCCTTTTTGTATGAACAGGTATGTTGGAATTTGAATGTCTTTTCATGGCGTGGAGTAGTGGGGTAAACCATTTTGCCGTTTCTCTATTGCATGATGAGGTGAGAGGTTTTTCTTTGGTGCTCTCGTCTATTGTGAAGTCGTTCTGTGTTTTTTTTTCTTTCTTTTTTTTTGTCCAGGTCAGCTTCATCCATAGTTGCCTGTGGCTTGCTGATTTCCAGTAGTTCATTTAAGTTGCAGTTTTTGTTGGTTCTCCAGTTTCTTTTCATGATCATCAATGGCTTGTCCGGTTGCTTGATTAGTGTGCCCAATACAACTACGAAGGGAATGATTAGGTTGTCGCTCCAGTGGATCTGAATTGGTGGCGCCCGTTAATGCGTTTCTTTTTTGTTGGTGAAGATTGTGTCTAGCGTATGTCCTCCCGTGTGGGTTGCTCCTTTGACTAGTTGATGTGATTTCATTGTTGCTAATTGGCTGGCTAGAGATGTTTGTGTGGTGGTGGTTTCTTCATCGAACCAGATGTTGAAGTCACTGAGGATGTTCTGGTGATTGTGGTCGATGGCTAGGTTGGTGATTGATTCCGGGAAGGCATCTATGAAGGTGTATCGTAAGTTGGTGGTCTGTATACCAGTATGAATTTCAGGTTTGTTCTAGGGTTTGTTGATAGTCCAAGGATTAGAGATTTGCAGTTATCGATGTTTAATGGGTCTTCCAGTTTAATTTCCAGATGTACCTTGTGGATTGCCAGTCCGCCACCTCTTTTGGTTTTCTTGTTTGCTTGGACATACTTGAAGTTATCAGGCAGTTGAGTGATCTTGTAGTGGTCATCTAGCCATGTTTCAGTTATGAATAGGATGTTGATACCGCCGTCACATAGGTCGTAGATTTCGGTGGCATGTGCATTGATTAGATTGCAGTGGACCTTTTTGGTGTGGTTCGGTTTGTTCCCCGTTTTGATTCGTGGATGCTCAATTGTTGTGCTTCTGTGTTTACGCTGGTTGGGTGAGGTTCCATGGAGGCTGCTTCGTATCAGTGTCAGATTGATAGTTGGGTTGTTGACTTCTACTGCTTAACCTCCTGTGGTTTGATGTAGATCGGTAGTGCCCTTCTGATATATGGCGTAAGGGGGTTTTGTATCATCCCATTCTCTTATTGGGTCCTCCTATCTTTTTTCAGTTTGGGGGAATTCTTTGCCTGTCTGGCGATGTCAATGTCATTGAAGTATCGAGGTTCTGCGGTACCATGTAAGGCAGGTCTTCAAACTTTTTTGGCTGGGGCACCTGAGCAAAATTTGGGCAGGTTGGCACCCCCCAGAAATGCCAAGTGGACAGTATATATTGCGCGCCGTCACCTGCTCCAATCAGTCGCTGGGCTCCCTCATCCCACTCCTACCCAGCCACTGCTCTCTCCCAACCCCATCACACACCATGGGCTCTCCCCACTCTGCTCCCACCGCTATCCCATGGTTCCCACCCATTGTGCTCCCACCATAGTCCCTGGGTTCCCCCATCCCGTTCCCCACACAGTCTGAGGGCCAGTGGTGGCTGGTGATTTTTTTTAAGTGGAGGGGCATAACGATTTCCCCCAAAAATGCCATAGCAATCAAGCATAGTAAGGGAGCCCGAATCAATAAAGGTGGGTTCGGAGGGGTTTCCCCCCTGTGAATTTTTTTTTAAAAATGGGTTCAAATGTTGCATTGTAGAGCATACTTTCAACAAAAAAATTGGTAAAAAGCCAAACAGTTTGCAATTGGTGCTAGGGGGCAGGCATGACATTTTTTTAATGGACATCTATGATAGGCCCAGGGATGGTATCTTTACTGGACATCGAACAGTCAACATGATTATGTGTGTATGCAAGGTGCTGCACATTTATACAGTAATCACACTATCATTCACACAAGCATCCATCACCATACACTCATCCATACACATTTTTAAATAAAAACAATGAACATAAACTTACCTTCTGCATTGGCCGGCGTGTGGGTGCTGAAACACCCTGGCTGCTCTGTCCGTATGTGCGGGGAGGCGCAGGAGCTCCGCCCCTCGGGCATAGGCATGCAATGCCCCAGCCAGCATTTCCAATGAGCTATGCATTGCTGGCGAAGCAAAACGCCCCAGCACTTGCATGGCTCAGTGAACATGTGCGGCTAGGGAACTAAACTGTCAAAGGGAAGTTCAGCCAGCCCAGGAGCACTCCATCAGCTGGAAAAAGCAGCTGAGGGAGTGCTCACTGTTTCACTGGGCTGACGCCTTAGCTCCTCCATAATGGGCGAGGGGCCACTGGGTGGGCGCCCCCTCACCATTATGGATGAGCATAGGGCAATGCCTGTACCAAAAATGTAAAATGCTAGTGTGGACCAGTCAAAATGGGCCCCCATTCCAGTCAAAATGGGCCCCCATTTTGTCCAATGTGGACTAGTTTGATTAGTTACCTAAGTATGCAGTTAGTAATTTTGACCATTGTTGCTGAATATATCACAAATTACTTAAATTTTAACACAAAGCACCCCCTTGGGTACTGTTGAAACAGTGGGCCTCATTACAACCCTGGCAGAAGCTGTGCCAGTAAAACCGGCGCGGCCGCTGCTGGAGTTGCATCCGGGTCTGGCACATGCAAATGGGCAATTACGGGTCCTGCCGAGTTAGGCAGACCCGATAATTGCCCTTTCGCAGGTGCCAGTACTGGTAGATCCCCATTCCTAATTGAGCCCCATAGGGCTCAATGGGAAAGGGGAGCTTGGATGTACCGGCACCGTTAATATCTGGACAGACCTGGCGGGCTGTCAGGCACCCGTGAGCACAACTCGTACTATGGCGGTACGGTAGCAACCGTACCGGTAGCTTACTGGCACTGTTACCGTACCGCCATAGTTGTAATGAAGCCCAGTCTGTGACTAAAGGAATGAATATCCATTTACAACTGCGGGCCACTTTTCCATTGTTGCCTGAGACAGTTTCATGCTTCAGCCCAACCATGTGAGCCACCCCTGCCCATTTCTTCCAATCTAAAAATATATATATATTTTTTTTTAAAATGTATATTTCATGCTGAGCTCTCAGGGCCCCCCAGGTATGCACGCGCGGACCGCTGGTGTAAGGTATACAGATTTTTCTCTTAATGTTCTGTTGATTTTAATATTTTGCTGGGTTTGTTCTGTATTCAAGGCGGCTTCTACTGGAGGCGGTTGTGTTTGTGTATGCGTATTAGTGGTTCCATGTTCCTGCTCTTTGTCGACTTCCAATTCTGCGTCTGGGCATTTTGGGTCCTTGGTGGTAGGAGTTGGTCTGGGTGTTGAGTTTACAGGGGCAGATGCCTGCCTGTCATGCCTCGTTTTAAGATCATGAGTTTTATCCTCTTATGTTGGTATGCCTGGATGCTCTCCCAGGGTGACTGTCTGCTCAGTTGGTTGGGTTAGGGTGTTCCTCTTTCTATGAGTGAACTGTCCAAGGCGTTGGACGTGTGGCTTAGTTGGTTATTGGGAGGGGGGGGGAGGGTCGCAGGTTAACTAGGGTAGTGATTTTGCTTACTAGCTTTCAGTGGCTGCTGGGTGGTGTTGGGTGTCGGGGGCTAGGACTCCATTATGGCAGGTACTAATAGAATAGCCAGAGGTTTGAGATGACAAGATGGTGAGGAGCCTAGGTTTCACAGGTGGTTCACAATGAGTTCTTAGCTTTAGGATATCAGAGGGTGGGAGATGGATCTAGGTTTCGGCAAATGCCCAGCAATCATGGAACACTTAAATTCCTGACTCCTGAACAAAGGAGAAGGGCCTAGGCTTCACAAGCAGTAATTAAAACACCTAGATTTGAGACACCCGGATAGATGGAGGCCTGGTCTTTGCAGAATGGCAGGCAGTAATTAAAACACCTAGCCACTCTCGAGCTTATAGTGATTTTGTGAGCCCACGAAATGCTGCAGAACTGCTTTTTTGTGCAAAAACTGTAGTTTTTGCAAAAACGTTATTTTAATAAAAAGACTCAAGGAGCCTCACCTGAATGGGCACGTTGTATATGCGTGCCCATTCAGATGGCCTTTTTCACCTCCTTGCGGAAATCAGGGGGTGTGTCTGCCAATTTAAAAGCACATAACAAATTTCCAAACAAGATGCACTTTTAAATGTTCTCAACTTGTAGGCAACCCTATGTGCACTGCGGATGGCGTCGAGGGGGTGTGGGGGCGGGGGGGAGGGGGTCATACTGCATGATTTTTTTTTTTGAGGCATTTCTGTTCCTCAAACAGGATAGAGATGTTTTTGGGTCGCATTTTACAGTGCCAGGCCCCTGAAGGGCCCATCACGATGAAATGCACTGGGAGCCTGCAGGACGTTGTTGGTAGAGCGCTTCTATTCAAGGCAGCTGGCCAGCATGCAATTTTCACTACAGCTCAGCCACGTGGAAATGCATAGGTCTCCGAGTGTAAGGTCACCTGCTTGTTTCCAAAAATGTGTTATCTAAAAATAGCATATCCTCTGCTCTATTTTTAGATGTCCATTTTTTTGAGGATCTGGGCCAAAATCTTCATCACAAAAAAATGTGGTGGGTGAGATGTTAAGTGATGGGCAAGAAAGCAGTGGGTGAGGGGCAGGAGTGGTGCACAAGAGAGCAGAGGGTTAGCAGTGGGGCGGTGGGCCAGAAATCTGAGAGCGAGCAGAGGATTCAGAAAATGGAGTGAGTGTGTGCTCTAGGCGAGCAGTGGGCCAGAAAGCGGAGAGGAAGCGGTTGACCGGAAAGGAGCAGTGCGCTGCAGATTAAGATAAAGAATGAGGGAAGAGTGCGATAGAATGGGAGAAAAGATGCAGCACAAAAGAATGAAGGACTGTATAATGCGGGAGGAATTGGAGAGCACAAGGTGTGAGCATGATTTGGAGATTGGCACGGGCTGGGGAGTGCAAATTGTGACTTGGCAGTGTGACATAGCACGTGTATGACTGAGATGTTCAGGAATGCAAGTTTTGATGGGGAGTTGGGGTGATGTGTGTTGGTGAGAGGTGTTTCGAGAACATAGAAGGGTAATATTTTCAGCATTACAACTGATGATGATCAATTTAGTTAATGTTAAATAGGCATGCGCATTAAACCAAAAATGTAGTTGAAACACTGTTCTGCCAAGCCAGATACAGCTGGGACTCTTCCTATTAAATTCATACAAAAGATACATAATAATGACACCCTGGCTCTCTTGTAGCCTTGCACTCTGCCTCTTTCCTGCAATGCGCCAATCTTACACCCTCCGGTTAACAAAACATCTCCCGCAAAAATGCTGCAATAAATAAAGGTTTGTGCTGCAAAATGTGCCATTTCGTGCTGCAATATCCTGGAGGATCTGCCTAGATTAGAGACACCCGTATAGAGGGGGAAAGGCCTAGTTGTCACAGAATGGCAGGCAGTAATGAAAACACCTAGATTTGAGACACCTGGATAGAGGGAGAAAGGGCCTAACAAGGGGTTGGCAGTAAATACAATAGCAGTTGTAACACAAAGGCAGGTGAGCAGAAAGATTCTGTTTTAAATTCCTGAATAGTGCTGGTTGGCAGAGTCGGTCAATTTTGATAGATGGCGGACTGTCTCAGTCAGGTTCTCTGGGACAGTCAGGCTAGATGTGATAGGCTATCTTGGCACATGTGGCTGGGGTACAATCTACTGAAACCAATGTTTGGCTTAGGGCTATCTGAGAAATATATCTCTGGTTTGTATAGTGTCTTAGCCTGTACCTCTCAGCCATTTATTGCTCTAATTAGATGCAGAATATGGCTATTGTGGGCAAACTATATAAGGCACTATTTGTCTAGGGGTCGAATCTAACCTATAGGACTCAACTGGTGGGGTTAGAATGATTTTTGATGATTGACGATTTACAAAGGAGCATCAAGTGCTGGTCTCCTACCTTGTTGGTCGCTGCTGGTTGATGGCTGCAGGCACCACAGGCAAACAGGGTCTGGATCTGCTTCTTTGGGAGCTGACCTTTGCCTTGAGGGCCTTTGCCGAAGGGGCTGTATGGGCAGTGGGCTGCCCCGGGGGGGGGGGGGTGGTTGGGTGTGGTTAAGAGCCTGCCTCCTGGAGTTAGACGGTCAATCATGGACAAGGGGCAGGGGAGAGGTCACACGGGCGGCAGAGCAATGGGGAAAGTCCAGAAGGCAAGTGGAAATGGCTGCCAAGAGCAAGGCAGAGACACACCTGCCTATTCTAACCAATTGAAAGAGGGGGGTGGTGGGGTGGACTGGGAGGAAGCCAGAGAAAAACCAGGGACTGCACACTCTAGATGCAGGCCAGCTCAGAAAAACAGGATGAGAAACCACAAGAGAAACCCACACCATAATAGCACACACTGGTCAAAAAACGATTGAAAAAACTCTCCCTCCACAGGAGCACATGAAACAGGCCAAAAACAGATTACAATCAATGTACAACTACTCACATCGACCAGCCCCTAAGGCTGCTTCCCACGTGGTTCCCTTAGGAGATACTTCGAGATTGCAGTCCAGAAGGCAAGTGGAAATGGCTGTTAAGTGGATTGTTTGGCGTTCTGTGTGAAAGCTAGAGTTGTGCACTGATCATGTTGGCACATTTTCTTTTTCTGCAGCATATCATGCATGCCAGAGTAGCAGTCAGGTGTCTGATGCAAATAGCACATGTTGTGATCCATACAAAGTTCTCATGAATGCTGCAAGAAGTCGGATAGGTGAAGGAAAGTGGCCTACCACCACTAGCAAGGCAGTCTTAGATATGCGTGTTTAAATTGAATACTTGCAGAGAACACCTGACCAAAGAATGTAAGGGTATTTCATAGCTGGGTTCTGGCAAGCCAGACACAATCTTGGCTATTCATGTTTTTGTGCTACATTGGAAAGAGCTAAATTAGATTGACTACCTCCCCTACATTTTCTAAAGGTGTCTGCTGCACTTCAACTGTGATTAAATGACTTCAACCCAGTAGGAGCACAAGAATGAGTAGTGACTAATCCGCCTACTTGTACTCACACTTCCACAAAAAAAGTGATCCCAGTCCGAACAGTGAAATGGGCACATTAGATAGATACCTTCTTTGCCTTTTATGTGTTGTCCCGAATACAGGCTGTACTCTTTGCAGTTTGCTTGACTACAGTTTCACAATCCGCACCCTCTGAAAAGTAAATGCGTCCAAAAGAAAGGAATGTCCAATCATGGTTCTAAACATATCGAAATATTTAAACCCATCATCTGCAACAAATATAATACGCTGCAAGAAACACCCATGTTGGAAGAACACAGAATATGGAGCCGCTAGGAAGATGCAGCACTCTGGGTAACGGAAGTTAAAGGCAATCCATAACCATTTATAGGGAGAGGTTCTTGAGTGAGAAAAGGGATTAAGGGTGACCTAAGTATGTAGGGCCCAAAGATGAACCAGGGGAAGTTTGCTGTCCATAATACCTTCTCAGTTTTCTTAGCTAACCAGGTTTCTTGGTGTTGTGTGGGCAGTTGAGATGCAGCCAGTCTTGGTAATCCGAGGATATTGATATTTGTTCTATTGCACTTGTACACAAGTATGAGCCTGACGTGGCAAGGGAGGGGAACAGGGGAGAGCAAAATGGCGATCTTACTAGGCCCAGTGACATTGAGAACGCGCAAGTGTGAGGTGGAGAGGAAAAGTGCATGGAAGGGGGAGAAGTGGAAAGTGCGAAGCAGAGGGGAAACAGATTAATAATGAATAAATAATAAAGGCAACAAACACTGGTAGTGCAGCCAGCAATTTGCAAGTGCTAGGTTTGAGGCAGCAGACAGGGTAGGTCTTGTGGGATGTATTGACCCACTCCGCTATCTTATGCAGCATCACTCTGATAGTTCTGGTGCAACGAACGGCAACAATGGCGGCAAAACCCTTGTGCGCGCCAAAAACCTACCAAAACTGCTTTCTCAAACACACTAAAAGGATGGATGCACAACCTGCCACCCATGGTGCATGTGTGGTGGGATAGAGCACACACTGCACAAAATGTGCCAGTGGGCTCCATGACCAGCAAACAGTGCAGAGAGAGAAGCAGCGCTTCGCAAATGAAACTCAAATGTGCTTTGTTGCTAAAAACACCAAAATGCCTATACACATTTTGAGGGGATTGGGTCCTCCGACGTAGTCCATATCTATGACCGTAATCAACACAGCTGTGCTGCTTCGGAAAATCTTTCTGCGTTGGATGTCGATATGCCGCCCTCTAGGACCTCCGCCGACGTCACTGGATGTTATAAGTAGGACGCCCGTAGCCTCATTTCTGTTTTTTCCGCGAACGTGTTCGCTTCGGGAGTCTCGGCGCGCCTCGACTCTTTGTAGTTTGTTGTTTCTCGGTTCTTTGAACCTGTTCGTTTTGTGAAGTTTCTTCTTCGTGAAGGATGTCTTCCACCCTGCGTCCGGGATTTAAGAAGTGCGGGGACTGTGGGTCCAAGATGTCGGTTACGGACTCGCACGACGCCTGCCTCGGGGAGGCCCATGACACGGATGACTGTTGATTGCCAGTCGCTCACGTCTAAAGCCTTGCAGGAGCGCAACAAGTTATCAGTAGGTAAGGTGTCTAAGCCACGGAAGTCGAGGTCTGCGGGGCTTTCGACGGACGATTCGAGAGGCGACTATCCGCGTCGTCGGAAGTCCAGTGGGTCTCGGTCCCGCCACTCCTCTGCCTCTTTGAGGCACTCCTGGAAGCGCCGTCATCGGTCGCCTTCCCTGTCCTCTTCCGAGGACTCTGCCCGTCAGCGGGTCGCTTACCCTACCAAGCAGGCGATGCCGGAGGAATGGGCTTCCTTCGGGAAGAAAATGTTAGCGATTCTCGAATCGCAGGGCATCGGTCCGTACGTGCCTCCGAGTAGGGTCGGTCGTTATCGGTCGAGAGACACCGCTCGCACGCCTTCGGGCTCGGATGGTCGGCACGATTCGCGGGAGAGGTCCCGCTCAGACAAGGGGAATCGTTCTCGTCATGCCCAGTCCAGGTCCTCGACGTGCTCGAGAACATGTGAACCTGTGTTGTCTTCGAGGAAGATGTCGACGCCGAGGTCGTCGACTGACTCTTTCAAGGCCCCGCCTCTGAAGAAGTCGTCGGCGCCCAGGCTGTCGAATGACACGCTCGGGGCTCCGGCCTCGAGGCCTGTGTCGACACCATCGATGCTGTCGGCGCCGCGTTCGGCGTTGACACCGATTCACTCTATTCCTTTTGAGGCGGTGTCGACAGGGGTACCCCGGGACCCCCTAGAAAGGCTCTGGCCAAGGTCAAGCATGGCTTTGGTTCACATTCTGTGCCTTCTTACCGCCATCTTGAGTTTATTTCAGAGGTGGATGAATGCTCTGATGATGGCATGGTTCCTAATACAGTGCCTGACGAGATTCTCTCGGGCCATAGCCAATTTGAGGATCTGAGGCAGTCCCTGCCCGATGCTAGTGGGCTGGACACCTCTCCGGAGGTGGAGTTTTGTAGGCCTGAGCCTGGCACTCATGCCGACTCCTTGTACCGGCGCCTTATGTCTAGGGTCACCGAGTACTTGGGATGGTCTGCTCCCCCAGGGGAGTTTCTTCAGGATGACATTACGGATATCCTCGACCTTGGTCCACCAACTGACCCGGTACTGCCGTTTCATATGGCTCTACAGAGGAGGGTGGCGGCTTGGACTGCTCCGGAGAGTCTCCCGGCAGTGGGCAAGTCTTGGCCGTGAAAATACCGCCCACCCAGTGGCGACCCCTGCTACTTGTCCAAGCACCCTACTCCGGAGAGTTTGGTGGTGTAGGCGGCTACAGCCCCGGCAAAGCAGGTGTTGTATCCTACCATCCCTCCTGATAGGGACGACAAGTGTTTTGACGGCTGGGCGAAGAAAGTGTTTTATGCAGGGGGTATGGTGCTTCAGGCGGCCAACTCAATATGTGCTTTGTCACGTTTCACGCACACCTTGTGGAACTGTTAGCGGCTGAACATATCCCCGGAGGGGACGAACGGGATGGTTTCCTTGCCATGGTTCAGGATGGCAAGGATGCCATGTGAGGACGTTCAGTCGGGTTTGGACATGGCAGATTGCGTCAGCCGGTCCATGGCAGCGAGCACCGTGATACGCAGGTTTGCGTGGTTGCGGAAGTTGGGGTTTGCTCCTGATGTGCAGGCCCGGCTCCTCAACATGCCCTTTGACGGGGAACATCTTTTTGGCAGCAAGGCTGACGAGAGACTTGAGAGGTTGCAGACCTCCAAAGCTGCAGCGAAGTCGTTGGGCGCTGCAGTTCGACGACCTCTGCCTTTTCGTCCTAGGGGACAGCAGTGGAGGGGAGGTTACTTTCGTTATTACTCGTCCTTTGGTAAAGCGAGAGGAGCTGCCAGTCAAAGAGGCCACCGTAGGAGTGCCAGAGGTGGAAAACGGGGTACTCGAGGTGCCAAGGCCGCTCGGGCAGTTGCCTCTTTGCCCTCCGGCAACGCCACAGCCGCTTCAGCTCAGTCATGAGGCCATGTCCCATGGTTCGCCGGTTGGGGGAAGGCTGGCGCAGAATCTTGTAGTGGCGTGCCATTACTTCAGATGTGTAGGTTGTGGAGATCATAGCCCATGGCTATTGTCTTCTGTTCCGGCAGAGGCCTCTCGACAATCCACTGGGGAATCTCCCTTTGAAGAGTCTGGATCCGCTCCTTGCGCAGGATATTCAATCCCTGCTGGAGAAAGGTGCCATAGAACTGGTGCCTGTAGCGGAGAGGAACAAGGGATGGTATTCCCCTTATTTTTTTGATTTCCAAGAAAGACTGGGGAGGAGACCCATTATGGACTTGCGCGGTTTGAACAAACTCCTCAGGAAGGACAAGTTCAAGATGGTTACTCTCTCAAGTCCTCCAGGCCCTTCAACCTCAGGACTGGTTGGTGTCTCTCGACCTCTAGGACACTTATTTTCTTGTGCCGATCCATCCAAAGCACAAGAAGTACCTGAGGTTCGCGGTTGGAGACTGGCACTTTCAGTTTCGGTCCTGCCGTTCTCCTTGACCTCCGCCCGATGGTCTTCACCAAGCTCATGGTAGTAGTGGCAGCGCATCTCAGGAAAGGGGGATTCACGTCTACCCCTACCTGGACGATTGATCAGGGTGCGCTCTCCCGAGCAAGTCCTGGATCATTGTCTGTCACCTGCCACTCCCTCCACAAGCTGGGCTTCTCCCTCAACTTGAAGTCCCATTTGACACCAACTCAGAGGCTCCAGTACATCGGAGCAGTGCTCGACATGTCGCTGGGGCAGTGTTTTCCTCCCCAGGTGAGGGCTCATCACATTCAGCAGATGGTGCACAAGTTTCAACTTGCCCAGAATCTCCCAGCGTCAGAGTTCTTGAGACTGCTCGGCCTCATGGCATCCTGCATTCTTCTGGTGCCAGGGGCCAGTTTGCGGATGAGATCTTTGCAATGGGCACTCAAGCTCCAGTGGTCTCAGTCCTCCGGCAGGATGTCGGACTCTGTTCAGGTGCCGTCCTCGGTCGCCCAGGACCTTCTGTGGTGGGCTGACGAAGGCAATCTGATGAGGGGGGCTCCATTTTGGCTGCCCTGGCCGGAGGTGACGATCGTGATGGACACATCCCTCACGGGATGGGGAGCTCATGCCAACAAGTTGACAGTCAGCGGCTGTTGGTCTCCAGAGTCCAGACTCCATATCAATCTGTTGGAGCTGAGGACAGTCAGGCTAGCCATGAAGGCTTTTCTGCCGACTGTGCGAGGAAAGAATATCCTGATGGACAACACAGTGGCCATGCACTACCTCAACAAAAGGGGGGGGGGCAGGCAGGTCCCTTCCTCTGTGCAGGGAGGCGATGCAGCTCTGGTTCTGGGCAATCCAGCAGGTAGTTTCGATCTCGGCAGTTCATCTGGCCGGAGACGAAAACGAGACGGCGGATGCTCTGAGCAGGCAGAGCGCAATCTCTCACGAGTGGGAGTGTGCTCAGGAGATTCTCCTGGAGATCTTCGCCCTTTAGGTGACCCCTCAAGTGGATCTCTTCGCCTCCAGTGTCAACCGGAAGTGCGAGAGGTTCTGCTCATGGGAATTTCCTCCAAAAGGAGCCTTAGGAGACGCGTTTGTGGTGGAGTGGTCCTTCCCACTGCTGTACGCATTTCCTCCAGTCCCTGTCATCCCACAAGTGCTGCAGAGGTTCGGTTCCCGGATGATCCTTATTGCTCCGGCGTGGGCCCGGATGACGTGGTACCCGGACTTTCTCGACTTGTCCATCGGTCCTTCATGTCGTCTTCCGTACCGAGACGATCTGCTCTCACGGAAGGGGGGGGGGGATCAGGTTCTCCATCCAGAGGTCAGATCCCCCAACCTTCACGCTTGGTTTCTGAAAGGTTTGAGGTATAAGGATTGGGACCTCCCTGAAGACGTGATGGAGATGTTGCTCTCGTCCAGACGGCCCGCAACTAAGTCCCTGTCCTGTTGGCGTAAGTTCTGCAACTGGTGCAGGGTTAAAAATGTGTATCCTTTTGCATGTGAAATTCCCATGGTTCTGTCTTTTTTTGCTTTCTTTGGCCCACAGGGGCCTTCAAGTGGGTACCATTAAAGGTTACCTGGCGGTGGTGTCCATATTTAAGCGCTCGTCTGAAGTGTTCCTATTTTTAAAATTGCTTTAATTTCTCAGTTTCTGAAAGGGCTCACTAATGTCTTCCCTCCGTCACCTTTCCAGGTGCCCGGTTGGGATTTGAACCTTGATCTCAAGTGTCTGATGGGTGTTCCCTTTGAGCCTTTGCATTCATGCCCTTTGAGACTGTTAACTCTTAAAACTGTATTTTTGGTTGCGGTCACTTCCGCTCGCTGAGTGAGTTACAGGCACTTTCAGTTAAGCCACCCTTCACTGTGTTTCATAAGGACAGGGTTCTCCTTAGGGTTCGTCCTTCCTTTCTTCCGAAGGTGGTGTCGGAATTTCATTTAGGCCAGAAGGTTGTTCTTCCGGCGTTTTATCCTTCACATCCTGGTAAGGAAGAGGAGAGGCTCCATAGGCTTGATCCTAGGAGAGCGTTAAGCTTTTATATTTCACGCATGTCCCGGGTCAGAGTGGACGATCAACTCTTCATTGGTTATGCTGGAAAGCGTTTGGGACAAGGTGTGACGAAACGGACTTTGTCTCGCTGGATTATTTTGGCTATCGCTGAGTGTTACCGCTTGGCGGGTAAGGACCCACCGGTCGGCTTACGGGCCCATTCTACCATAGGTATGGCTGCCTCTACTGACCTACAGAGGGGTGTTCCTATTCGTAACATCTGTGATGCAGCCACCTGGGCTTTGTTACATACTTCTGTACGTCACTACTCCCTCGATTCCCTCCGGGGACATGATCTGTCCTTTGGCATGGCGGTTCTTTACTCTGCGATTTGATTGGGCATTCTAAATTTGTTTTCTAAATTATTTTCCCACCTCCTTGCATTGGTACTGCTTTGGTTGTCTGTCATAAATATGGAATACATCGGAGGACCCAATCCCCTCAAACAAGTTACACTCTTACCTGCTAACGTTCTTTCGATGGGATGGTCCAACGACGTATTCCATATCGCTCCCTCCCTGCCTTCGCTGCTACAGAATTTCTTATGCGATTGCAGCTTACTTTTTTCCGCAAGGCTTTGTGTGGTCAGACTGGCAGAAGACTGGTGCCACACGTTCTAGGAAAAAACTACAACTGAGGCTACGGGCATCGTGCGTCCTACTTATAACATCCAGTGATGTCGGTGGAGGTCCTCAAGGGCGGCGTATCGACGTCCTCGACGCAGAAAGATTTTCCGAAGCAGCACAGCTGTGGTGATTACTGTCATAGATATGGAATACGTCGTTGGACCATCCCATCGAAAGAACGTTACCAGTTAAGAGAGTAACTCGTTCTTCTCAACATTGAAAATCTTGCTTTGTGCTAAAATTCATGTAATCGAATGAAGCATGGCGAATATATAAAGTCCTGAAGTGTAAAGAGTAAAACATTTCCTCAGACAAACTGGATTGTCTGTAAACTGACAGCCCCTGTCAAAATTTGTGTGCAGTACCCTGGGCTACCTGTGAATGACAGCTGTCAAATAGGCTCTCCTGATGAAACTTCAAAGTAATCTAACCTAAAAATCTGCCTGATCAGCAAACACAAAAAGATTGTGGCTAAAAGGAATAGTTTTCAGTTGTGTTTTTGATCCCACAGATTTAAAGCTAAGAAAGTAATGTATTTGTTTGATGCAACAAGTTTGGTTTCTGCTGGATTTTTAGTTAAGAATAAATTAGCTTGGCTGAGCTGCAACCCTTGGGAAGTGGAAAAACCGGTTTCTCCCAGGGGAGGGAAATCCTCTCAGCAGAAACTCACTGATAGATAAATGAGGGTTAGCCCAGACTTTTGTCTACAGAAAGAGAATGAACAATAGCAGACCCTTCAGCCCAGGAAATGGTGTGAAAGGGGTTGTAAACTGCTCCTGCCAGGAAATCCCCAAAGGAGGGGGCTGCTCCTGGACTCAGGGAAACACAAATGGGCGGACCATTTGCTGTTAAGCCTGAACAATTTTGAGAGACTCGTAACTTGTCATTCAAAGTGGTGAAAAATATAAAAAGGACAAGTCTGCTAGCCTATTTTTTTTTTTGGCTGTATGTTTCAAGAGGCGGTAGAACTGTGTAACATGTTCTGGACAGGAATGGCAATATATGTGGTTTTATGTGAACTGTGTTAATGCTAAAATTGTGAAACTTACACACACATCCTTATGGTAAACGCACACATTTGTGGAAAGTTGCAGAAAGTGTGGAAATTGTGTTCATGGCGAAAAGGACAAACGTCTGAAGAAGGGTGAAACAAGATCCCACAGCTGTGGGATTTTGAGGAACAGCTACTACATAAAATATGGAATCTTTGTGTGATTTGTGTAGAGGTGACCAATGTAGAAATATGTATTTTGGATAAAATCCGATTTTGAGACCAGTGGCTAAAGGGAGGTTTCTAAGGACTGTAAAGCAAACCATAAAATGTGACGTCATCCGGCCTTGATCCAATCACTCAGATGCAAGTTGGAGATGAGGTCTTGAGCCAATCCCAGCTTATGGGGGCAAGCTTGGTTAAGCCGGCCCATACATCCATTTTGTGATCTCATTTGAAAGGATAAATAGAGACAGCTGACAACACATAGGCACTCACTGATTCACTCACTTTCCTTATTCCGGTGAAGCACTCTGATCCAACAAACTACGAAACTTCCCAGAAATATCAGTTGAGGCTTTTGTCAAACTGGTAAACCAAAGCAACAAATTAGGCTCTCCTGAAGACCCTTGCCCCCCCTGGACATATACAAAACAATTCTCAAACAAGGAACCCCCATGGAATACCACAGGAACCTCCTCAACCTCGCAATCTCAACAGGTAAAGTACCACAGGCCTTCAAATTAGCCTACATCAAGCCGCTACTCAAAGACGATACAGGAAACGTAGAGGACTTACCTAACTATAGACCCATCTCCAACATACCTTACATAGCCAAACTGCTAGAAATGTACATCTACCAAATAACCCAAGAATTCATAGAACAGCATTGCCTACTAGACCAGGTACAAGTTGGTTTCAGACCCATGAGAGAAACAGAATCAGCTCTCCTCTCAATATGGGACGACCTAAAAACAAACGCAGACTCGGACAACAGTACCGCCCTGATTCTCCTTGATCTGTCTGCAGCTTTCGATACTGTCAACAACCCCATCCTCAAAGAGATTAGAAGGACTAGGGATAACAGACACCGCCCTACTATGGATCAAATACTTCCTAACAAATAGAACAAAAACAGTATGGATGAATCCTTTTAAATCCAAACCCAGAGAATCCATGTGTGGAGTACCACAAGGTTCATCCTTCTCCCCACTGCTATTCAACATCTAAATTTACCTACTAATCAAACTCATCAAAAAACACGTCCTCGCATGCTACAACTACGCCGATGATGCTCAAATAATCTTCAACATACAAGATACTGGAGAAGAAAACACCACACTAGAGGATTGCCTTTGACATATTCAACTGGATGAACCTCACCCATCTCAAAATCAACCCAGGCAAAACAGATAATGATTGTTTCAAAAAAGGGAGGAGGCATAAACTACATCGCCTGGCCAAGAGAGCTCGGCACCACACCAGAACCATCAACTGTAAAAAACCTAGGGGTCCTGATGGATAACAATCTCACTCTAGAGCCACAAGTAAACTCTGTAATCAAGAAATGTTTCTTCCTCCTGCGAGCAGCAAAAAGGATCCTACTGTTCCTGTCGTTCACCAACAAAACACTTACCATCATCGCTCTGATCATGTCCAGAGGGCCTGAACGACTTCTAAAAAAACTGCAACGCATACAAAATGCAGCAGCCAGACTCCTCCTCAAGCTACCCCGAAGAGAACACATCACACGCACTTAAAATACTCCACTGACTACCACTAAAACAACGAATAAAGTTCAAGTCCATGTGCATCACGCACAGAGCAATACACAAACAAGGCGCAGAATTCCTAGCACCGACATACGCCTGGAACCAAAACCCTACAACAGAAAAAAAACTTGGAGGATCCCTACCTAAGAATATACGGAACACAACAAACCACCTAGCATTCAGGAAACTCCTCAAATCATGGCTCTTCACAGGATAACCACAACAGAGACACACCAGAATGCGCAGACATTAAAACAACGATGAAAATAACTCCAATTCCGGCCACTCCCAATCTGGACAAACACTCAAACCAAATAACTAACCACCCGACAGAGCATAAGATATCGTGGAAAATAGCCACAAAAAGAAGGCTCCAGAGACTGAACACATACTTAGACCCAGAAGAAAGCCCTCAAGTGACTCACCCACTCGCACGTACCGGATGCACCATATCCAGACCGGTAGACGCATTTAGATAGAATTGAGAATATTAGCATGGCCACACTTGAATGGAATTGTGGACATTGGCCTGTGTTGCATCTAGAGTGGACTTTGAATGCTAGCATGCCCGCCCTTAGATAGAATTTTGAATATTAGCATGTCTACATTTAGACAGAATTGAGAATATCAGCCTGCATCGCATCTAGGTAGGACCATGAATGTTGGTATGCCCGCACCTAGGTGAAAGCTGAATGCCAACATACCCACACCTAGATAGATTTGTGAAATATTAGCCTGCGTCGCAGCTAGATAGCACTTCGAGCGTTAGCATGCCCGCACCTATGCGAAACCTGAAGACTCGCACAGGCCACACCTTGAATTGTGGACATTGGCCTGCGTCGCATCTAGATGGGATTGATTGAAAGATAGCAAGCCCGCGCCTAGATGAAACTTGAATATTGGCGTCTGCCACACTTGGAATTGTGAACACCAGCCTGCGTAGCATCCAGATAGGGTTGCGAATGATAGCATGCCCACACCTGGACAGGTTTCTAGCGGCTAGCTTGCGCCGCATCTGGATGGGACTGTGAATGTTGGCTTGCCCACACCCAGATAGAATTCTAAACATTTGCCCGTGCCACATCCAGATAGAGTTGTGGGGGTCAACTGGTACCACACTGGGACAGAACTGCAAATGCCAGCATGCCAAAGGTCAGGTAACCCACTAACCAATATAAGCTCAAACTCTGCATACTTATCTCACTCAAGCTCACACCACCATCTCTCGCACAACAAGCCGCACACACTTCACAACACTGCAACAACACATAGGCCGTGTGTGCTGTTGGTCCGGCTTATCGCCGACCCAATACCTGCACCAAAGTTCAGCATCTGGTGTATACCGAGTTGAAGCTGCCAACAGAACACCACTCCTCTCACTATCCTACTCCCTCTTCAACTTACTAACCCACCCCACCTTATCATTTACATATCTGCCAGAACACCTGGGGACCAATTCCGTTGGTGACGGTGCGCGGTACAAATACCTAACATTCTACTTCCAGCCTTTAACATACTTCCAGATGCCTAGACTCTTGCCAGCAGTAGAGACTACTGACTTTCAGCAAGGCCAATTTCTCAAACTTATTCTCACAACCCAGTGAAGCGCTGTGGTGTGAGAAAGCCTTTTGAACTAGTATTCTGAAACTCTCTGGCTTGTTACCACAAGGCTCGCCTGAGGAACTCGCTATCCCGCTGATTGAAATACCCACAAACAAGAAGGTCAGCTCCTGTGCAAATCCGGTGACCGGCCTAGCTGATCCAGTCCCGCGCCTGATGTGCTGTCATTCCTTGACGGACCCAACCCATGACCAGAACTGACGGTCCAATTTAATAACTTATTCTGTAAGTATTAATCGGAAGAACAGTGACCCATAATATATCTGCATTGTATGATCCCAATCTCAAACCGATCACATCTTTAATTCAGAATCATAGTATTGCTAGAACTATCTTTGCACTGACTCTTTTCTCATCTGTATTATTAAACCCTAACTGCTTATTGATTTGATTACGAAAAGTAAATCACAGGAAGAAGTAGAGTATCCATAACAGGTGGGTTACGCTGATCACATGACTGTAAGATCCATCTCTGGCATTCTCTTTTTCATAGTCCTAAGATAGTGTAATCAAACCCATCTGTCATCTTCAAATGTGCATTTGTGTTTTCCATTCTCGCGCCGATTTTGCAAAAATGCCTCTTACTAAAACCTTTAACTCCCTCAGTTTTTATGATAGAAGCGAAATTTCAACTCCTACGTGTACCTAACATCCTTAGCTATCCATAGTTATTCGCGCAAGGAAAGGTTTGCCACAAATTGAAATTCTGAACGGTTTTACACATGTTTTAGCTTTAAATTGCTTCCCACTTGGACTTTGAGATTTCAAATGTTTTCTTTTTGACAATCATTGCTTTTGTTTGCCTGTAGCTGTTCAAAGTGGCTCCAATGGGAATCTATTATAATGTAAGTATTTTTTTACCACATTTGGTGTTTTTGCTCAGCCAATTCCAAAGACAATTTCTAAGCCATCCTGATAGCTGAAAAGTCATTTCAATTTTTCTTTTGTGTTTGAAGGGGGAAGGTGGGAGTGATATTGTTTGATTTGTGCTATTCCTGAATACCTGCTCTCTCCTCACATCTATTTAATTGCCTATTCGGGGTGGGGGAGTTCGGTGCTGAGGGGTGTTGCAGGGGAAACCTCTAACCATAGAGCTATCTGTTCTAAACCTATTCAAAAGTATTATTTTCTGTGCTGCAATTGCCTTTGTGCTCATTACTTGATTCCTAGTGTATTAAAGATATTATTCAGCGTTCTGTCACCCCATTGGTGATTGTTGATACCTATTAAAAATATATTGTGATTAAATTCTATATACATCAATAAATATTTACCGTTGCAAACCAGCCTGATTCCTGTTCAGTGTGACCGGGGGTTCTCAGGAGAAGGGTGTGACACGAGTGGTATATAGTTCAGAATATTGAACTTGTAGATAAAAAATAAATAAGGGTTTCATTTGTGTACTACATGCTGGGCGTGACTTGGGTGTGTGCCAGATTGAAATCACTTAGAGCTTGGGGGCTCGGTGGCGGGATCCTGAATTTGACATACCACTCGTGACAGTCTAACACAACGTGCTAGCTGGTGGGGTACGTACACCTTGTTCGGTTGCCATACTGTGCTACACTGTACAAGCACCCCTCAACAGAAATACTCAAAGAAATTGGTCATGTTTGCAAAAGTAAATTAGCCCTGAGAAGTCAGAAGGAAATTAATATTTCCGGAATGGCGACCCCCCAGTGGAAATTAATATTGCTAGGAAACACTTTCTGCACAAATTGTCAGGGGTGAGTGGCCATAACAGGACGAACCGGTATGGCTGCAGGAAATAAAACAGCAAATCACTGAAATCAACCTTGATACCTGGCAGGACAAGGGTCCATGACATCAAGCACTTAGCG